>NC_056668.1:28466785-28776964 GCF_018350195.1 Panthera tigris
TTTGAGTTTTTAGGAACCTCTTCGGCTGAGGTGAAATTTTTGACTATGCTTTGGGCATTACTTTGTCGCACAAAATTTTAATCCACTTAACAGCCTTCAGCACATGTATTTTTTTGGCAGGCAGGTGATGCTGTCAGCTATGTCCATACCAGCTGGCAAATTGCAGCAAGCAAGCAACTCTTGAAATGAGTGAAAGAAATATCTTTAACCAAGGGGGAGGTCAACTAGCTGTGTCTGATAAATTTCACTTCTTTGTTACTTGAAGCTATGCACATTAGCTTAAGACGTTATCATATGTGTGGCATGAACAGAATCATATTATCTGAAATCCTCTATTTTGGATGGTTTCTTCATTCTTATCTGGGGGGGAGGGTGGTGTGGTATAATAAAGTCAGCACTGAACTTTATGATTAGAATCCTGTGTGTATATTCTGGATTATCTACCTATTAGCTGTGTCACTTTGGGAAAGTCACTTAATGTCTCTTAAATCCAACTTCTTTAGTTTTAGTTTCCCAATGTGCTTAGGTTTTTTGTTCGTTTGAGAAAAAGGTGAAGCATGTAAAGCATTTTGTTGTCTGCAAACCGCAAACTCTCATCTCTACTCCCCTGAACTCTACACATTTTCATTTGCGTATTAGACATTCCCTGCTGGGATGTCCCACATCTAAAATCTATCTCGACATGCACAACTCTAGCTTTTATTTTCTCCTGACTTCCGTAATTCTGTAAATTGGTACTCAAATTTTGTCATTTTCCAGGTTTCAAATCTCCAAATAAGTTTTTGATGACTCTCTTATTTTTTCCTTATAAGGAATTTATCTATCTATCTATCTATCTATCCATCCAACTCTCTATTTTTGCTCCATCTTACCTCTCTATTTCAAACTCTGCTCTTCTGGATTTGGCATCCATCTTGGATCTCTTAGCCCAGACCGTGACCAGATTTGATCCCTTCTTTCTTAAGTCTTTTCTCCAGCCCCAGTATCTCTTGTCTCTGATAAGAACACCTTGCTTCTAGTCTGTGCCCTTTAGGACCTGTCCCCTACCCCTCAATTGCCAGCTGTACCACTAATCCAATTAGTTCCCACTCCATCTCTTTGATGGAAGAAGAGACTCAGACACTGTAAGTGACACTGAGGGTGTTACCTGATTGTTATAAACATTTCCTCAATTATAAAATGAGGGGGATACTGACTACCCCACTAGGCCACTGTGAAATGAGGTCACACATATGACTGGCAGAGAGGAAGCACTCACAACCTTTCCAACAACAGTTCTTCCCAAGGACCTGGATATGAGTGCGTAACACTAGACACAGCGCTCCTCATCCAACAAATCAAAATAAAAGCAGTTTTGAATCGAATTAGGGAGACGAGAACAAAATGTTTAATGCAAGTTGTGTATATAGATAAAATATGAAATGCAGTGCGGGTGGATGAGTACAAAGTGGAAAGGTAAGGAGTGTGAAATAGGGTTACTCAAGGAAGACAAGCAGGCAGTGACTTATAAAGAAACTAATAGATGTGAACTGGTGAAAAGACAGCAGGACATCGTAGGTGTGGAGACTGCCACAGATAAATGCTCAAGAATAAAAGAGTGTGACACCGTGGTGCTAGCCTGATAAAATGAGGGATGGGTTTGAGGTTAAAGATCGTGTTCAGAGTGGTAGGGGGGTGCCAGTCACAGCAGACTTAAATTCTTTTCCTAGTAATGGAGAGATATATGTGAGCTGATGTTTCTAGGAATATCCAAATTTGATTTGCAATAGACGCTGTGCATTTTGTGGCGTCATTCTTAAAGTGTCAAGTTAGGAAGTTAATGAATTTGTAAATTCTTTGATATTATATTCAACACATGGTCTCTCAGCCCACTTTCAAATACATTATTATAAATGTAAAATAATATTTGTGGAGGGAAAATTTGGCTGTGTTTAAGCGACCATACCTCCAAGGGAGGTTTCCTGTGTTTTATTTATGAACGTTAATGGCCTTCCCTTTCTTTGTAAATTGGGCTAGAAAATCACGAATGCAAAAGTCTTCGGGTTTGTCTAATCCAAACCCTGCATATTTTACAAATGAGGAGCAGGGAGAGGGAGGTTAAATGTCTTTCACAAGGTCATAGCTAGACACTAGGCAAGATGAAATTTAAACTTCTGTCTAGATTTTCAATCTAATGCTTTAAAAAATATACTGAAGGGCCTAAGAGAGCCAAGGCAATATTAAAGACAAAGAGCAGTGCTGGAGTATATCCACTACCAGATAGCAAAACTTGCCCTAGAGCTAATATAATTAAGAAAGTGTAGGTAGCTCAATAGGTTAAGCATCTGACTCTTGATTTCTGCTCAGGTCATGATTTTGCAGGTTCTGTGAGATCCCCTGCTCCTGCACTCTATCTCTCTCTCTCTCAAAATAAATAAACTTAAAAAAAAAAGTGTAAATATTGGCACATAGATAAAACCAATGGAATACAATAGAGATTCCAGAAGCATATCTCCACTGAAATGGTGCCCCAAATGAGATGTGGTGTGGATGCCACTACACTTCAATAGAGAACCAGTGGTCTTCCCAATACATACTGCTGGGTCAATTGGATATATCAATGAAAAACAAAAATTGTGACCCTACCTCACACCAAACAAAGAAACTAATTTGAGACAGATCACAAACCTTACATATGAAAGCTAATAAACTTCTGGAATAAAACATGGAGAATATCCTTATGACTTTGAAATAGGTAAAGATTTTGTAACTAAGATACAACAGTTACTAACCAAAAAATAATAACAAATAAAAATACATTTAATTATTTAATTAATAAATAAAAACTTCTGTTTATTAAGTGATAGCATTAAGAGGATAAATGTCAAGCTACAGGCTGGCAAAAGATTTTTGTAATATTGCATCTCTACATATTTGTCAAAGTTCTCATTAACAGAGCATAAAGAATGTTTATGAATAAATAAAAAAACAAATAAATTACGAATGCGTTAAAGATTTGAACAGATATTTCAGTGTCAAATGGCTGACAAATATGAAGAGTGGCTCATCATTGTTAAAACTGCAGTTGAAATATGCCTGAACAGCTCACCTTAAGAAAACTAACAATACCGAGTGTTGATGGTGATGTGAAGCAACTGGAATTCTCCTTCATTGCTGATAGGAGTGTACATGGGTGCAACCACTTTCGAAGATTATTTGCTAGTATCTACCAAAGTTAAACATCTACCTAACCTATGACCCAGTTTTCTACTCTTTGTTATATATCAAAGAGGAATGAATGCAGATATACACCAAAGGACCTTTCTAAGGATGTCCAGAGGAACTTCATTCATAACAATTGAAATGGAAAATAAAACAAAAACAGAACAAAAACCCATTGCCCATCAATAGTACATAGGTAAATTATGGAATAGTTACATCATGGAATACCACACCATAATGAAGAAGAAATAGTACAGCATGGATGAATGTCACAGACAAAACTTTTTGAATTAAAAGTCAGATCTACACTAAAATAGAAAGCAAGTGGAACTAGTCTATGTTGATAGAAGTGAGAATAGTAGTTACCTTGGGAGACAGTGAAGAGGATCCTCCCCAAGGGGATGGAGGGGGTGGGGATACAGTTTAGCCTTCTGAACACTGGGGGCTTGGTCTGGTGTGGGTGGTTGTTGCATGACTGTACATATATGTAAAAATGTATTGAGCTATATTATATACTTATGGCTTACTCTATGTATGCTGTATCTCAATTTTTCAAAAATGGCGATGATGTTCCTCCCTGGAACAAATAATCCACCATTAAGAAATCCTGGAGAAAATCTTGCCTCATTTCTTTCAGGCTACTAAGCGCTTCAAACATTTGCTCTTGTCCCACCACCATAACATGATGACATTCCTTGTCTCATCACGGCACACATCAGTAAGGCTGATATTTTTCCAGTAGACCGACACTGTATACAGTCAGCAGAGACTGGTCCAGAATCACGAGCCCCTCTAGGGCCTGTCTTGTAGCCTGGAGACATATCAGTATTCTGGTTTGGCCAATTCTGTGAAAATCTAGACTGTTTTAGCAGTATCAAACAAAGCATTGACATAAAAGCAGATATAGTCAGGTTATTCTCAATAACACTGCATAACACTACATAAGCAAAATGAGATGTTCAACAAGCTGATACTCGTGGCCTTTTAGTGGCATATATTTTCCTTGATACTAAATTTGCACTGTACCTAAAGCAAATAGATGTTACAGTAAACAGCCACATGTACTTCCTACTGTCATCATATATTATAAAGGAAAAGTATTTCAATTTAGGTCAGACAAATGCAGTATTCCTGACTCTCAGCCCCATGTAGCTAATATGGAGTGCTCTGTGAGGCTAGTGATCAGTCTTCTCTTGAAATCTGTGGGCAGAAGATAATAGTTTGTTTTTCTCTATCTATATCTTTTCTATTAAATTAAAACTTTAAAAACTACTAATTTAAAAAATGACAATTGTTGGGGCTGTTAGGGGGCTCAGTCAGTTGAGCGTCTGACTTCGGCTCAGGTCATGATCTCACGGTTCACAGTTCGGAGCTCCGTGTCGGGGCTGACCTTTTGGATTCTGTGTCTCCCTCCCTCTCTGCCCCTCCCCCACTCATGCCCCACCTCTCTCTCTCTCTCTCTCTCTCTCTCTCTCTCTCTCAAAAATAAATTAAAAACATTAGGAAATTATTTTAAAAAATAAAAATAAATAAATGACAACTGCATTTGCTGTCATAAAGCAGTCTTTTAAATTAAGTACATTTTTTTCATTTAGTTTAGTTTTGTCTTATATTTCCTAAACTCTAATTTATTCCAGTTTGCTTACAAAGTTTTAAAGTCATCTTTCATTCATTACAGTTTTCTATAGAAATTTGAAAAAAAATCCTGAAGAATCTTACAATTACCCAGTTGTAGGCCATAGGATTTATAGATGAAGTTGAGATACATGTATATCATATATTTAGCCTTCCTCCACTGGAATACCCTTCCATAAACATTTTCCAGGTGGCTTAGTCAGTTGAGTGTTTGATTCTCGATTTCAGCTCCGGTCATGGGCTCAGGTCATGATCTCATGGTTCGTTAGGTTTCTACACTGGCAGCATGGAGCCTACTTGGGATTCTGTCTCTCTGCCCCTCTCTCCCACCGGCTCATCACTCTCTCTCTCTCTTTCTCTCTGTCTCTCTCAAAATAATAAATCATAAAAATAAATAAGTACATAAACATTTTTCTTCTCTGCCACATCTGCAAATCACTCTTTTCTAAAACAAACCTTTTGAACTTCCTAAAAGCTTATTCCTTGACAAATTCTACTTTGGTTGCAGGAAACATTAAAAACCTTTACCAAATAAGAGTTGAAATCTCAGCATTGAAAAATCAAAACATTTCCATAAACCTTGATCAAATAAATATGACTCTTCCTAGCTCTCCTTGAAAAGCAGTCAGGATACTTATTGTCTGTACCAAAAATGTATATACTGTTAGAGTTCTCTTTCTCCTTGTCTTCCCTTCTCTCTGTCTCTCTCTTTCTCTTCTTCCCACTCCCCTCTCCCTCTCCTTCTCCTTTCTTTCATTGACACCGGATGCTTAAAAACGGGGAAACAATGTTATCTGGGTTGACCAGCTAATAGATATGATTGATAAATAGATAATTTATATGAATTATTTCTAAAATGATAGGTATTTTCATGTCCCACTATTCTAATTATATTTCTTCAAACTTTATTACTTTACATATGTGCTTCGTTTCTGAAAATTCAGAAATGGACTTGAGATAATAAATGATTAGTTATCAAGATAAGCTATTTCTTTGCAATGAAATGGACTGCGTGATTTATAATTGTTTCAATTTTATTTTAGAAAGTGCCCTTTGGAGATATATGGTGGGGTCTCAGAATTGTCCATATGATAGTTTCATGCGGCAGTCCACAAGATGTGAATTTAAGCGTTAGATTTACTTCTATGTTGCTTGAAGTGTTTTTCCTCTCCCATCACTCATTTTTTACCATTTTCCCTGCTCCTAAATATCCATCGTGAGTATCATGAGCTAACGCGACTTTAGATTCCTCCAGTTCAGAGCTTGCCAGCAGTGTGAGGTGACATGCTGATATGATACGAATGGTTATGGATGTGTTGAGATATCATCTCCTTGAAATTTGAAAGAACTGATAAAGCCTTGAAGAAATGTGGTGTGTGTGTTGTGTGTGTGCTGTTGTGTGAAAAGTGTTGAAAAAAAAAAACTGACTCTATCTCTTTTGTTTGGTAGATGAAGAATTGAAAGCCCTTGGAGTTTTGAAGGTATTGTTGCTGAGTTCCTTAGTTTTAGGGCTAGGTGCAGAATCCAAATCTTGTGGCTTTTGCTCTGATGCACTTTGGCCAGGATAACCTTCCTTCCTTCTTTTTGAGTGAGACAGTAAACTTTAGTGAGTGCTCTTGGTAAGCACTTTCATTGGAAGTGACCAAACTGATTCATGATAACAGTTTGCTGAATTCGTCCTGGAATTCATTTTATATACATTGGTATCAATTCGTATAAGAAGTATGTATGGCAGATTCTATCACCACTTTTTTATAGAGGTGGAAATTGGCATTCAGAGAAGTTAGGTGACTTGTTAAAGATTTCTTGGTAAGTTACTGCATTCAAATGCAGAGCTGTCTGGCTCCAAAGCTTATGCTCTTTGTGCACTGTCATGATACCTACCTATTGGAATGAAAAGCAATCGTCATCTTACAACATATAGAAATGCTGCTTGCACAGGAAATAAATAAAAGATAGTTAATTTTCAGTATATGAGAAGAGAAGAATATGAGAAGAGGAAATAGGGGCATTTGCTGTGTCTACCAGGTCCTGTTCTCTTCTTTACAGTGGAAATGGCTTTGGGGGAGTGGTGTCCTGGTACAATTCCTTGGAGACCTTTTGCAAAAGAATCTTAGGATGTTTTATTGTTTTTATTGCTACTTCTAGGGACATGAATCATGAAATTTTCTTCTTTTAAATTTTTTTTAATGTTTATTTATTTTTGAGAGAGAAAGAAAGAGACAGAGTGTGAGTGGAGAGGGGCAGAGAGAGATGGAGACACAGAATTCAGAGCAGGCTCCAGGCTCTGAGCTGTCAGCACAGAGCCCGATGTGGGGCTTGAATGCACCAGCTGTGAGATCATGACCTGAGCCGAAGTTGGACGTTAAACCGGATGACCTACCCAGGTGTCCCAGGAAAATTTGAAGTTGAAGAATAAGTGCAGAGAGACAAATTTTTACAAAGATTTGAGAAGTTTGATACTACAGTACTATTTTTAGATTCTGCCAATGACCACCTGCTTCCTAATGGCAAGAGTCCATGGAACAAAAGGATTACAAGGAACTATCTCTGACCCTCAGCTGTACCACCAACAAGTAGTTTGAAGAGATAAGTTCTCTAATCATGACCCATACACAGGGCTAGATACGTGGGAAATAATGGTATCTTAAAACAACGGAATGAGGGGGCGCCTGGGTAGCTCAATTAACTATCTGACTCTTGATTTTAGCTCAGGAGATGGAGCCTCGGGCCTGCTTGGGATTCTCTCTCACCTCTTTGTCCCTCCCCCTTCTTGCACATGTGCATGCACGCTCTTTTTCTCTTTCTCTCAAAATAAATAAACTTAAAACAACAACAAAAAACAAAAAAACAAGCAAATGAGAATCAGAGAGAAAAAAGAAGAGTAAGATATCATGGCACATGGATTTGGCCTTTCAGAAACTCTTAAAAGATTTCAGACTTTCCTTGAATGGATGACTCTAGATTTGAGGAAGAAAATATATAAAATGAGCCTAGGACACCGTGTTGTGCTAGAATCCAAACAACTCAAAAAACAATAAGCTCTTCTTTGCCAGAACACATGTATTGAAAGCCTCTTAATGGCTAAAGATAGGACAAAATTGGGCATCAAGAAGAATATGGAAGCATTAATTGAAACACATTACATATATAAAAGTCTAGAAGTTCATAACGTGAGGAGAAAGAGAGAGAGGAAGGGGGAGGAGGAGGAAGAGAAGAAAAATCACTGAAAAATAACTAGAGCACTAATTCCTTACTCTGAAAATGTCATCCTATCTTTTCTGCTACATACTGTACTTTTGGTTAAACATAGTCCTAGTTGGTGAGAGACATTGCTACTTTACAAAATTTTCCAGCTGATTAATGTGAGTTGACTTACATAAATAAAAATTATCTTGTAGCTCCTCCTGAGGTTATTTATTTAAGTTTGGGTAATCAATAGATGAAACTAGATCTTAGTATCAACAAAAGTGAGAATATTAAGTGTCCCCTGATACATTATAACATGTAGCACCTAGCACCATCTATGAAAAGTTCTTGGAAAAAGGTGGATTCCAAATATAACTAATTTCCATTGGTAGGAAAAAGCTGATATTCATTTATAGGAAATACCAGAGATGGAAGAAGAAGTTAAATGGTACACAAGGAAGCAAACAGAAAATTTGGAATGTGGTACATTTCATAGGAACTGATTTCTGCAACAAGTTAGTGGCAAGGAAGAGAGAAGGGCAGACGGGAAGAAAGTGAGAGAAAGACAAGTCCTAGACTAAAGACACTTGAGTGACATGATAACCAAATGTGACGTGGTCTTTTTTGTTTGGATCTTAACTCAAATGGTGCAAATGAAAAGATACTTTTTTTTTTTCCTTAAGATCATTGGCGGATTTAATTATGGAAATATTTTGGCAATCTTGTCACATGGTGGACCACTTAGTGGCTTAAAACAATTTATTTTCTCACAATTTTGCACTCAGGTCAGGTCTTTTGGGGATAGCTCTCTGTCCCGTTGTCATAACTAGGGTGGTTCATCTGGGACTTGAGGATTTACTTCCAAGATGGTCTCACTCACAGGGCTAGCACATTGGTGCTGGTTGTCAACGTGGACAGCAGCTGGAGCTGTTGCTGGAACGCTTGATGTTTTTTCATGTAGGTCTCTTCATGTGCTGCTTGGGCTTCCTCACAATAGGACAGTTGGGGTCCAAAAAGGAGGAAAGGGGGGTTGGCAGCCCTCTTAAAGGCTAAGCTTAGATCTAGCACAGTGATATTTCTTCCATATTCTATTTATCAATGTAGTCACAGCTTCAGCCCACATTCAAGGAATTGGAGAAATAGATTCCATCTCTCTGGGGGGGAATGACACAGGGAGGTATTTGAAGTTTTCAAGGAATAATTTTAAAGCATAGCAATGGCACTCTGATTATCTAGGAAAATGTCAAAAAAAATTTTAGAGATACAAAGTGAAGTGTGTAGGAGTGAAATGACATGATGTCTGTGGTTTAAAATACTTGCACAGGAAAGAAAAATGATAAGGAGAAAATGGGATAAATTTAGCAACTGTTGTAATATCTTGATAATTATTGAATATAGGTGATGGGAATGAGGAGGGATTAATGAACTCTACTTTTGAGTACATATGAAAATCTCATGATTAATTTTTAAAAAATATTCAGACTCAAAATAATATTAGAGTTCCTAAAAGAGACTCGAAGTTCTAGTTTCATCTGGTTTTGATTTTGATTAAATTTTAATATTAAATCTTCTCAAAATACACCTGAAATGATATTCCCCAAAAGTACTAACTTGGGAAAGCACGCAGAAATGGAGAATCTTACAGGGGTGCTGTGGTGACTTTGGGGAAAATTAATAGCCTGCAGACGAACACAGAGGGCTGCTTGACAATGGTCCCCAAGATGTGTTTTTTTTCACTTGAAAGAAACTGTGAGGACTTGATGCTTTGAGGTTCTGCATCCATCTTCAGAACAGGAAGGGAAGGCAGGGGACTGCAGAAAATCACCATGACTCTGATCTCACTGACCCTCTGCATCAATACCAGCTGTTGTCAATCCACAAATCAATTCTTACATGAGGAGAGTAACTCTTCTTGAGTAAGCATCCTCAGATATGTAGTCTGTTACTTGGAATTCAAAGCATTTTTTTAAATTTATTTTTGAGATAGAGAGAGAGAGAGAGAGAGGTCACAAGTCGGGGAGGGGCAGAGAGAGAAAGGGAGAGAGAGAATCCCAAGCAAGCTCCACACTGTCAGAGCAGAGCCCAACGTGGGCCTTGATCTCAGGAACCCTGAGATCATGAACTGAGCCAAAATCAAGTCAGACACAACTGGCTGAGCTACCCAGGCACCTCGGAATTTAAAGCATTCTTAATTTACAGCATTCTATGAGCAGAACATGTCAAGGGATCTCTCCAGATATCCCGAGTTTAAGAACAAGGGACAACTATGGATGCCCTTTCTGAGGGTATTAAAAATAAATGTTATTTACAGAAAAAGACGTCCAGGACCAGCTGAAGAAGAAGCATATTTGCAAGTACAAAATTCAAATTTCCAGCAGTTTCATCTCTGGTTATGTATGTACTCAAGAGAATCGAAAGCAGGGACACACACAGAGATTTGTAGACCCTTGTTTATAGTAGTGTTATTTCCAATAGCCAAAAGGTAGAAGCCACCCAAGTGTCCATCAAGATATGAATGGATATACAAAATGTGGTATATACCTACATATATACATACAATGAATATCATTCAGCCTTAAAAAAGATGGAAATTTTGACACATACTACAACATGGGTGGACCTTGAAGGCATGTGTGCTAAGAGAAATAAGCCAGTCACCAAAGGGCAAATATTGTATGATATCATTTGGATGAGGTACCTAGAATAGTGAAATTCATTGACACAGAAAGTAGGCTGGTGGTTGCAGGGGCTGGTGGGGAGGGAGGAATGGGGAGTTGGTGTTTAATGTGTATGTATTTTCAGTTTTGCGAGATGAAGACTTCTGGAGAGGAATGGTAGTGATGGTTGATGACGTGAATATACTTAATGCCACAAGATGGTTCATTTTAAAACAGTTAAAATGCTACATTTTGTTATGTATATTTTACCACCATAAAAGGTACCTATTTGAGCTTTATGTCCTATAAAAGACCCAACCTTTTTTTCTTTTTTAAATGAATGGAAGGGAATAGAGGAATGGGCCCTGGGAGGCACATGAGACACAGCTTTGACCTACCACCTTTGAAAGGAAGGTGTTACTTTTATATTGAAGAATGACCTTTTTTTTTTGAAGGTTTGCTCCATACTTTCTATTCAGTTAGCTAGGCCTATAAGGTTGTTTTCACCGCAATTTTGCCTCGGATTTTAGTAATATTATTGCCACCTCCGAAAGCTGTTTACACAAATCATGCTAAGTCTCATTCTCTCATTTTATTAGTCAGGCTTCCTCATTAATTTAGAAAATTGTTTGTTTAATAAAGACCTATCTTACTTGATCACGGTCTCTGAATCCCCTGGATTATGGCAGGGATTTTACTTTGTAATAATCTCCCAGGAGAGCTGCCCAAACAGCTGCGAAGGCAACAGAAAGCTACAGGGGTGGTCACATTCTCTCAGGCCCAGCAACAAGGGACTGAAGCTGACCAAAATGAATCTTTTCTGCTTTTCACTGGTGAGTTTCTTTGGTAACCTCATTTTTATTTTATTGTATCAACTAAAAGGAATGGAGTTAGGGAATGCCCTAAACTTCCTATGCGGTGATATTAATTAATATATTTAGGGTCTCATGAGAAAAGTCCACATCAGAAAGAGGAAAACGGATGTTTTTATTAAAGCACTTAAGCCAACTCTGTTCAGACGCAAGTAATTTACAAAAATATATATACATTTATCTAAAACAATTACGACTTAGTTAACATTTTGACGCTGAATCTCTAAGTATAGTATGTCAACAATTTTTGAGGAACTATTTTCTTCTATTTATTATAAATACGAGGAAAATTTTGCAAAATGTGCTGCACTTGGGTTGCTTGCTTCGCTTTGGGACATCCTAGGAATCAAAATGTCTTCTCTATTGTTTGAGTAATGAATTCCGTTTAATGTTGGCTTTGTTAAACTACCATGGAGGCAGCTTTCTGAGTTACACAGTACTGTGGATGCAAGGTACGATAGATTATTTCAGTCCTGCAGATGTGCTCATTCAAGGGTATAAGCACTTCTCAAATTCTTTTTTACCTTATTACCTTATTTTTTAGTTTAGCCTGAAGTAGATCGGGGAAAGTTAGCAGGTAGTCATAGATCTGGAAATACGTTATAACTCTAACCTGCAATTGTGACCATCTGCCAATGCTAAAAATGGATTTCAAAAATAATTTTATTCATTTCTATCTGTGTTTACAGCAGGACATTATGCCTACCCATTGGTTTTTCAAGATGTGGATGGGAGATCCCTGTCATTTGGGGAAATAAAATGGTTTACTTTGATGTTTGTTTTCTTTCCAAATTGCAAATAAGATTAACATAAGTGCGAGAGATGGTGCTGACATAGGTTGTAATACCTAAACAGGAAGCATTTTAAGCCAAGATAAGGGATTTAATCTTAGAGCATCTTGAAAAATAAAATGCAATTGTGAGTTGTGGCAGGCTGAATCATCGAGTTCCAATTGCCTATGTAGTCCCAATTTACAAAATAATTGCCGGTGCTCAACTTTGCTTTATGCCATATAAATCTGACTGGAGAAATCCCATTTCAGGTGATTTAAATGGTATTGTGCATTCTTTTCTAGTCGATCTAAAAGAGCTATATGTGGTTTATATGAATATACGTCCCATGGAAATAGGCAGTGTAGCAGCCGAGAAAACTGCGTTGTGAAATCACTCTGAATGGTTCTATAATCAATATGCTAATGTTTCTAGAACATAGCATGGCTCAGCATAGTGTGGCATACGTTTGTAATCCTGCTAGTGAAGACATATAACCATATACTGAGCATGATTGTCTCTCTGGGTAATATAGGAAAAGGAGGGCATACTCAAAAAGGATGGCTTCAAAGTCATGCCTCATGAACTCAATTTGACTGCAAGTCTTTTCCATGTTTTAAAGTCCTTAAAAATTTACTTGTGCAGAAACAGATTTGATTAGACTGCACCATCATCAATGCTTAAGGATTTTGTTCAAGCATTCCAAAGTTTATCGAAATTAATTGCTTTAATAATAAAATGTCCACAAGGTACTTGGGAAAAAAATCAAACTATTTTAGGTGGTTTTTTATTCCTTCTTGTGGAGTAAATAAATAAAATTATTTAGCATATGGGCTCTCAACCAGGGTGTTGAGACACCCCACTGTGCTGTTGTGAGCTGTGAAAAAGGGGTGGGGTTACAGTCTTCCCCAGGAATTTGTGCATAGTTCAAAACATATTTTATCTGTGCATGTAGGAATGTGAACATATGGGGCATTCATTAAAAAAAGAGACTAAGAATCCCTGATTTAGTGGAAATAAAGATAGCAGAATTAAAAAGTAGTGGTGTATATAAATATACTGACCTTTAATTCTGTAGGAAGGAGGTGGCTCTAAATACTAAGCATCCCATAAAGATTGCCCCTGAAGAAAGCCAGAGAAAGAGTTAAACATTCCCTTATTTAAGTGTAGGGGAAAATTGTAAATCTTTTAGTAAATGGGGTTTTTAAGAGAAATATAAAGCAAACTTAATGAACTACCCATTCTGAACCAAGGATACTATAAATAATCCATTAAGGGTGATTGCTATTATTTTGGATCTATAAACTCGAAATGGGGTCTATCTTTCAAAAGGGAGGCAGGGATATCCTTTTATGCATGCCACTCTGACTCCAGAATTTTTCTTACAGTTTTACATTGTGATTAGGCTTTTAGAAGGCTTGCTCATTAGAAGCAGGATGATTTTCTTGTTGAGCTCATCATATAGTTATTGAGTTTAACATGACTTTGTAACCCAGTAAGGTTACAAATCAATTATCCCTGCACCATTTCTTCAGTGATTTGCAATGCTGCCTCTATTTTATTTGGAGTCTATTCTATCCCACTGGTATATCTCTACCCCTTTCCTTATACCTGTTCTTTTACATACCTATTAAGATAATTCTAATGCTAAGTAGACAGCTTACTCAAGAGAATACCCTTTCCTTGTCCTTCTTCAAAATTTGGACTCTTTAAGTCTTGGTGCTTCTATGTAAATTTCCGGTTATATGAAAATCTTTGATGGAATTTTGATTAAGATGGATTTAATTTTATGTCATCTTTAAGGGAAATTGACTTAATTATGGAGTTGAGTCTTCCCATCCACAAACATGTGTAGCCTTTCGTTTATTCTAATTTTCTTTTATGGACTATTAAGATAATTTGTACTTTGCTCTATAAAGTTCATGCACATCTTTTTACTAAATTTATTGCTAGGGGTCTAAGAATTTTGTTTGCTGTTGCGATTATTTTTTCCTAATTTGTTTTGTGATTTATAGATACATTATAGACGTCTTGATATTGAAATTGCAAGTAAATAATTTTGCTGAATTAAAATTCTGGTAGTCTACATTTTTTTTCTTAGATTTTCCATGCAGATAATCTATAAGGTTTCTTCTTCTTTAGTAATTACATCATTCTTAACTTTTCTCTCTCTTCTGTAATGTTGACAAGAACGCTCTAATAGCAGGCATCTTACTCTTGTTTCTAACATTCATGTAGTTACTCCTAACTGAGTCTTCCTGAGGTTTTTAATAAATAACCCTAATGAGGTTAAGGAAGTCCTGTCTTTTCCCAATTTGCTTAGATTATATCGCAGATGAATAAATTTTTCAAATTTTATTTCTCAAAGAGAATAAATTTTTCAAATAAAAAGTTTTCCTATATATTATTTCAATAAGTTTTCTTTTTAATGTTGTAAAAAGGCATTTAAATGTTGAAATATCCTCATATTCCTACATTAAATACTAATTTTTATGTACACTATTAAATTTAATTTTGTTAACATCGCCTTTAGAATATCTTAAAACTGTTTTATAAGTAAAATAGGTCTGTAGTTTTCTTGAATTGACAAGAAAATCCTGTCATTTTATTTTTCCAGAGTTCTGATTAATTTTATGTTGTAATGTCTTAATATATTACCATCTACACTTTTACCCAAATGTTCCATGTGTTTTCTATTTATTCTTATACGCTGCACCATGGGTAGACTCTTCAGCATTTCATAATTTTTTCAAAGGTCTAGAGTTGATCTTAATTTTTTTTTTATTTTTAATATAAATTTCTATGATTATATTACTCATTTTCAAGAGTTTTTTGTTGCTCTTTAATGATTCTTGTTTCATTTCTGCCTGTTTGGTTTTATCATAGATTACTTATAATTGGATGTTACTTTTTCATTTGTTCTATGAAGATCCCATTCTTTGGTAAATTATTTCTCCATCCATTTTATGATTTCAATTTTACCTGGAATGAAATGGTTTTATTTTCAGATTGTCTATTCAGTTGGCTCTCTTTTTCAGCATTTAATCCCTTCATCCCTCGGTCAATGTCAAATGACAAAACTCTTTGCCCTCCCTGAGTCCCTGTGGCTCCCTCTCCCTCACCCTGCTCCCTCTCTTTTTCTTTCCTCTCTTCACCTCTCTCTCTCTTCACCTTTCTCCCTCTAGTTGTGAAACAGATATCTCAAGTCTCCTGAGGCTCCAATTTAGAACCAAGACTTACAATGCTGGTCTAGGGATGTTATCCCAAGGTGATAGTTGGTGTATCACCCATCCAGTCACTGAACCGGCTGGCTGCTTATTTCAGATCCCATTTTGCTTGCTGTGTTATTAAATTTTGCTTTTCTGGGGGCACCTGGGTGGCTCAGTCAGTTAAGCGTCCGACTTCGGCTCAGGTCATGATCTCGTGTTTCATGGGTTCAAGCCCTGCACGGGGCTCTGTACTGACAGCGCAGAGCCTGAAGCCTGCTTCGGATTCTGTGTCTCCCCCTCTCTCTGCCTCTCCCCTGCTTGTGCTCTCTCTCTGTCTCTCAAAAAATGAATAAATGTTAAAAAAAATTTAAAAAAATAAAATAAATTTTGCTTTTCTGGCTTACAAATTTCTAGAAGCAAGGGTCCCAGCAGCTATTAGAAAGAGATTGTTTTTTTTTTTTCAGTCTTCTTTCTAATCACGAGTGCTTCTGTAGCCTCTGGATTTCAGCATGGAGTTGCTTTATGTGCAGGATGTCTACAGCACATTACTCCACAAAGCCCAAGATCTGACCAGTGCTACCTGTTTGTGGATGGGTGCTTAACAGGTCGAAAGTTTTACATTCATTCACCGCTTTGTGTTTCAGTTAGATTTTCAGTCTTCCTACATGTTTAGGGATTTTAGAGCATACGTGACTTAGTTCTTACTTAAGTCTTTTTAATTTTCCCAATAATTTGCCATGTGTTTTGAGCGGTGGTTATTGACAATACGAAACTGTAGAGCAGGTTAGTTTAAAGTTCTGTAAGTAGACAATGCAAAAGCAATTCAATCTTAGCTTACGTCTTAAAAAAAAAACATTTTTAAAGATGAAAACATATTCACTGCCACACTACAGTTTTTACTCATTGTTTCAACCGAGAAAACTTTTTCAGAATCCAGCAGACCTATGACACCATTATCGGCATCACCAGTTAGTATAGAAATTTTCAACATACTGTATGTATACCTCTCTCCATTAAGGTTGTTTCGAGATGATGTCATAACTAGACCAAGTTGTCTCAAAAGAAGAATATAACAACTCAACTCAGTTGATAAGTTTGCTTCCCAAGTACAAAGAAAATTCACAGTATAGTTCACAATGGTTTTAAATGCAGACTCATACATTTTAAAGTTCATTATTCCATCAAAGAATAAAAACAAATAAATACTATGATTTATTAATATAAATACTATAGACATTAATATTAGTGCCTTCATTGTACTTGTGAAATACTTTTGCTGTTTCCAAGTATACTCTGTCTATTCATGTTATCCTGACAGCTCGTCTGTAACATGAATGAAAGTGCTGCTTTACAGTTGAGGAAGCCCAAGTACAACAGATTGTGTTTCTTACACAAGGGCGTAGTACTAATTGGAGGGATATGTATATCTGAAACCTGTGACCTGACACCCAACACAGTTTGTTGCTGTCCAGATAGGCCTTTATTGAGTGCCTGGAACTGGATGTCTTCATCATGCTTCTTGAGAAACTGCCTCACTTTGTGCATTGCTCCCTGACACTTGTCTTGTTTGAATTCCTGGCTCTGTAGCGAGTGATGAGGATGCCTTTTTCTACCGCCTTGTTCACTGCTGAAAATTGGCATACCATTGACTCAACCTCTATGCCCAGGAGAATTTGGATAGGGTGCTTTATTGAAGTGGGTAGATAGGATAGATGACTTTTCAAGGAAAATATCATTTTGTTATTTTTCGCCTCATAAATCTCTTTTATTACAGGAGGGCTCTATGGATAGCTTATATGAGCCAGTCCCAGAGCAACACGCTAACCAAGGAAGCACCTCTGTCGGGACTGGTTCTCTTATCTCACCTCATGGGGAGAGTGGAAAAGCACACGCCAATCTCTTCATGGTGAGTGAAGCCTTGAGTTGGGGGGGTGACTTCTCTATTACAAATTGAGAATATTTTGCTTAACGATACCTGTTAATGCAACGAAAACCACTCGTCTCAGAAAGTTCTTCATTTACTTTTAGTTTCTGATTTTCTCTTCACTGTTGTCTCTTTCGTGATTTTAGCTTATTAATATGAACTACCTTTTATAGAGTATGTGATTACATAAGTTAAGTCACTTAATCCTCAAAGCAGCCTTATGACAAAGAAATAATTATATCTTATTGGAGATGAGGAAACTGCAGGAGAGAAGGGAAAATTAACTTGCTAACTGTGAAGTGTTAAAGCTGGCAACTAAATATATGTGGGTTTGCATCAGTAGTTTATTGGCACACCAGGTGTTCGGGATGGGTGGGGGGACCCCCAGATTTGTAGCATTTGCCGCTTGTCATGGTCTAAGTGCTCCTACTGTGGTCATTTTCAAGACACCAGAGGTTTAACAACTGGCTTCCAATAGCTGAATATTTATTTGTTCATTATCTCTGGTGCCTACTCCAGCGTACCCCTGGTGGCTTTAAAATCTGTGCTAACCACTTTACTAAGCTGCTCCTTAAGTTTATGAGCACACATCGTGAACTCACAAAGCCTGAGTATGACTGGAATGCAAAAGCAGATCATTTTTTTGAATTATCTTTATAATTACCAGAGGCACAGAGTTCCCCGTGCTCTGCAAAATTGGCTCTGTCCCTGTTTAACAGTGCCGGCTGTTTTCTTAGTTGATTGTGCTGTATTTAAATTAATCCCATACTAACAAACTTACTTTGCTTCTATCGTGGCTTAGTACAGTACAAAGCATCCTATGTCTGCTACAAATAAAGAACTGTTTTAGGGACACCTGGGTGGCTCAGTCTGTTAAGCGTTTGACTTTGGCTCAGGTGATGATTTCGTGGTCTGTACCCCTCCTCCACTCATGCTCTGTCTCTCTTGCTCTCAAAAATAAATAAATCATAAAAAAAAGAAAGAAAGAACAGAACTTTTTTTTATCCTTCTAGATATAGATGCCCCAATAACAACACAAACATCAATATCCGCTTCCTTTATGTAAAGCACTGGAACAGGTGATGTTACGTATGACATTATTTGTGTTGATCATCACAATAACTTCAGAGAGGTTTAGAAAGGTTGAGAAGGGTTAAGTAACTTTCCCGCTTAAAAAGAGGATGACCTACGATTGAAACCCAGATCTTTCTTTGCTCTAGAGAAAGGATTACAGTAAAGTACTTTCAAGTTTTATACAGTTTTATACCTACCTTTATGCCTACCTATTTTATTCTGTGGGAACATTCCTATGAACTTCTTCTTTATATAGCTTACAGATGTAAGCAAACAAGTTCAGTAATAAGTCTCAGTAAGTAAAAATAACCCCCCCAAAATTTAGTGTGGTGGAAAATCTTCCCTCAATTTATACCCTATTCAATATCCATTAAGATGTTGATGTTGACAGATATGCATAAAGAGAAGCAACAATACATTTTACATATTAATGTGAGAGAAAGAGAGACTTACATAGAGACTCTCAATTGAGTCCACAAAATGTTTGCAAGCATTTTTACTCTATCATTAAAAAGAAACATTGAATAAGCTGAAGAGCCTGAAGATATTTCTTTAAATGTGTTAGTTTAATAAATATGCATGAAAAACAAACAAGTCCATGGCCAAGCAGTCTACTAGAATTTTTATCAAACTTCACTTACATTGCAAAAGTAAATGAGAATAATAAAAACAGGATTTAAATTGCTACAACCCTATCTCTCTCTCTCTGTATATATATATATATATATATATATATATATATATACATACATATACACACATATATATACACATGTATATCCTATAGATGTATATGACTCCATATTTAATTCAAAAATATGTGCATACATATAAGCATAAATTTGTGTGTGTGTGTGTGTGTGTGTGTGTGTATACACTGAAAGGCAACCAGTTCAACCACTGATTCTAGTATTAACTGTTAAATTATACCAGTCCTTTCATATTACAACTGATATTATATTCTTTATAAAAATTATTCCACAGCTTGGATATAATAAAATAAGTCTTTTAATAATGACATTTATGATTTACAACTTTCCCTCTGATCCTCTGAAGAATGGATCCTTTTCTCCTCCTAGTATTCTCACTTCCTTTTTTCCCCGCTAATTCAAGGGAAAAAAAAAAAGTTTTGGACTAGTCTTAACAGTGCCAGAAGAATATTCTTTTTGGATTGATGTTCTAGAAATACTATAAAACCAACCCTAAAGTTCATGGAGTTCTGTCTCAAGCTCCCAGTCCTCAACCCAAGTGTATCTGTGACCTTCCCAGAGAGGAGAGGGTGCTCTCCAAACAGACAGCATATCTAGTTGATATAGTGGAAATTAATAGCCTATACTAAAAGTAATATCATTTGTCACATGAATTGAAAAGAAAACTCACAATGAGAGAGGAATCCTAGGCTTCCTGACTTCCCTTAAACATACTTTATTTATTCCTATTTATTAGGAGTTTTATGTTGTAGAAAACACTGTTTTAAACAAGGTGTGATGTAACATAGATGAGAATAAAATAATACAGAGTTCCAGAGGAGATAATCCAGTGTAGATCAGCTTCAACTTAAGGGTTGAATAAGTATTAAAGGGAAAGACGTTTATTTGGAATTTTTAAATTAAAATTAATTGAAGTATAGTTTACATATACTTCAAGTTTCAGGTGTACAATGTAGTGATTTGACAGTTATATACATTATGATATGCTCAGCATGATAAGTCTAGTTACCATTTGCCACCACACAAAGTTATTACAATATTATCGACTGTATTACCTATGCTCTACTTCTCATATCTGCAACTTATTTTATAACGGGAAGTGTATACCTCTTAAGCCTCTTCACCTATTTTGCCTATCTCCCATCCTCTTCCTCTGGTAATCACTAGTTTGTTCTTTATATTTATGAGTCTCTCTTCTTGTTATTGTTGTTATTTGTTGGTTTGTTTTGTTTTTTAGATTCCACATCTAAGTAAAATCATATGATATTTGTCTTTCCATCTGACTTATTTCACTCAACATAATACCTTCTAGGTCCATCAATGTCACAAATGGCAAGATCTCATTCTTTTTATGGCTTTTCGTATATAATATATAATATTCCATTGTGCATATAAACCACATCTTCTTTATCCATTTACCTGTCTATGGTCATTTAGGTTGTTTCATATCTTGGCTATTATAAACAATCCTACAATAAACATAGGTAGGCATGTATTTTTTTTTCAAATTAGTGTTTTCATGTTCTTTGGGTAAAAACCCAGAGGTGGAATTACCAGATCTCATGGTATTTCTAGTGTTAGTTTTGGGGGAACCTACAAACTGTTTTCCATAGTGGCCATACCAATTTACATTCCCACCAACAGTACATGAAGGATCCCTTTTCTCCACATCTTCTCCAACAATTGTTATTTCTTGTCCTTTTGAAACTAGCTGTGCTGACTGGTGTGAGATGGTATCTTATTGTGGTTTTGACTTGCATTTCCTTGATGATGAGGGGTGTGGAACATCTTTTCATTTGTCTGTTGGCCACCTGCATGTCTTCTTTGGAGAAATGTCTATTCAGTATTTTGGGATTTCAAGTGAGGAACATTTGAAATGCCCAGCTTTCATTTTAATTGCCGTTCCAGGGTGGTTGGTAATGGAGAGCTGGTCTAAAGAGAAATCAATTGAAAATACAAGATTTTATTAAATTTCGTGAAGAGGAATAATAAGCCATCCACTTGTATGTTAGCAAAGCCAGAGAGTTCGGGAAAGCTACTGCTAAAAAAAAATGGGTAAAAAGTTTTATGGAGTGAATACTCCTGCAACTAAGTAAATATGCTGAAAGAAAACGTGCGAATGAAAACGTGCAAATATACTAGCCTGAGGGTTGACTACTTTGTCACCATATTAGCTACAATGCATGCCATTATGGCTTGATTCTGTAGCTATTTTAGTACCTCTTTATCATGTCTGAAGCTAATAAAATATCTTGATTTAGAAATAGAGTGAGAACATAAAATATTTGTACCTCTGCCAGTTGGAGGTTAACTGGATCAGTCTTGAATTATCTGATTTGCCATCTATATTGACTGAAGTAAGCAAGTAATTGTCAATTTTCACTTCATTTTGTAACTCAGAAGTTAAACTGATAAGAAATTTGAGCCTTTTCAAAAAGAGCATTAATGTGGGGTAGGGGCAATGTCCCTATTACTTACATGCTGAACATATTTTTTATATGTTGCACAAATATTCCTTCAATAAATATTTGTAAGCTAAATGAATGGATAAGTGAAGTTCCATTAATTACGCCAAAGGAAGTCTTAATAATGGAGTATGTATGCTGCAGGGTTAAAAAGCATGAGCTTTGGAGTTGAGCAAATAGAAGTTCTCATTCTGGCTCTGCCACTTACCAGCTATTTGACCTGGGAAAGTTGCTCAAATTCCCTAGAACTGAGTGTCCTTCTGTATAGATTGAGAACCATCCTTTGCATAGGCTTGGCTGAGTTCATTACTCCTCCTCTCCACATGTGGGAAGGATCCAGCACAGAAGTTAAAGAACCATGGGAAGGGCTGATACGTCACACTGGAGCTGAGGTTGCAGACTGCAGACCCAGGGGCCGATATTTTATGGCCCATGAGCTAAGAGTAATTTTTGCATTTTTAAAGGTTTGCTTAAAAACAAAAACAAAAGTCAGAAATTGTATGTGACCCACAGAGCCTAATATCTTTCTATCTGGCTTTTCACAGAAAAAGTATACAGACCCCCTCGGGCTGTGCAGTTACAGACACAGGTGGCAACTGAGTGCTTGAAAAGGGGCTAGTCCAAATGCGGATGGCAATAGGGGTAAAACACATGCCATATTTAATTTTTTTAAGTGTATTTGTTTTATTTTGAGAGAAACAGAGACAGTGTGAGTAGGGGAGGGGCAGAGAGAGAAAGCGAGAGAGAGGATCCCAAGCAGGCTCTGCACTGCCAACACAGAGCCCGATGCGAGGACTGAACTCAGGAAATATGAGATCATCACCTGAGCCAAAACCAAGAGTCAAATGCCCAATAGACTAAGCCACCTAGGCGCTCCAATTAAAGCCTTAGCATGAAAAATGTATAAAGCATCTTATTAATAATTTTTACATGAATTACTTGCTGAAATGAGATATGTTAGGTTAAATGGAATTTCACTAATTTCTTAACATGGCTACCAGATTGTGGCTTCCACATCACATCCCGCCTTTCAAATGTTACATGGATACTTATGTATTCTACCAAACCTAAATTATATATATTATTCAGGCTTTAGGAAACTTGTAGAATGTAGTTTTTAGCCTTTTGGCCTCTGATAGATGGAGGCACACCAGAAGGAAGGTGAGGGTATGTTAAATGTCAATCTACTATGTCCACCATCCTTCCTTCAGAGTCTTTCACCTTTCTTATCATTAGCATTACTATCCTCAACAAAACAAAACAAAACAAAACAAAACAAAACAAAACACAAAAGCAGTGCCCTTTCACCTCCGGAATTCCTCTACAGTGGAGGGGAAAAGTGGCTAGCTTTTTGAAGGTGGCTGTTTTTTGTCTTTGCAGAAAATAATTTGTATCATCACTACCCCAGGCTAACAGTATTATCCTAACATTTAAAGCGAGTTACAACTCTTCTGTAATATTTGGGTCTTCTAAAGTGGTGATAAATTAAGACGTTTGATTTTATCCAGTTAAGAAGGAGAGGAATGGGAAAAAAAAACTATCTAAAACTATTACATTAAAAAATAAATCACAAAGAAAAGAGTTGCTATCACTTTGCTAAGACTTTGCTACAACTTCTGGCAGTTGTCAACAGTACTGAGACATCAAAGTAACCAGGTAGTGTCATACGTTACTTCGCTTAGGGAAGCATAGATATTAAAGTATAAAAACTCTTGATGATAAACATTTAATTACATACTTTTAGACGTAGAGGAGACAATAGGGAACATGTGTGTTACCCAATGAGGAAGTTGAGATTAGTGACTTGTCTGAAGAGACAGACGGAGTCAAGACGGGAGTTCGGGCTTCCCAAATACTAATCTTGTCCTTTGGCCCCCTCTGCCAGAAGCGTGCATGAGTGTGTCTGTGTGTGTCTGTGCGTGTGTCTCTGTGTGTGGTATGAATGTGTGTGTATGCGAGTTAGAGAAATCAGGAAAGCAGGAGACAGGTGAGTGGCAGAGTACTCTTGGGAGATAAGCAGTGAAGAGGAAGAGAAGATAGGAAGATAAAGAATCCAACCTTATAATATATATGCTAAATATAATCTGATGATAGAGAACATAGCAGGAAGAACTTGAGATGGGCAATGTAGTTAACAGACTCGAGTTTTATTCCTGCTCCCCAGGTGGCTGAGAAATGTGTGTCCTTGAAAATGTTCTTGAACTTCTCTGACCCTAAGTTTCCTGAGCAATAGAATGTGGATAAAAATGTCTGCGTCTCGGTTTGTAGTGAGGATCAAATGTTATAACACACGTTAAGCACCTGGCATAATGCATGTTAATGTTCATTTTCCTGCCTTCTGCAACCCATCACACCAGGGCAGAGTGATCCTTTAATTTAATATCCTTGATTAAATGACTTTAAGTCAAACTCTCACTTGAGCTCGGATGTCGTTTTAAAATAACGGCTCAAAAATAATTTGTAATCAACACTCCTTACCTAAAAGCATTGATTTTTACTGGGCTGGACAAGAAGAAGCAACAGGATTTATTGTTGATGTGCATTAGAACACCCAAGATTTTAATCTCCACAAATTGCCTCAAATCATGAACACTCAGGTTGAGTGCAATGTTTGACAATTCAGCCCGAGATTTCCCATGATGTGTAGACAGCAGCGAACAAGGAAATCTATCACAGTGTCTCTTGTTTGCCTAATTCCTATTTCAGGATGGTTTTTTGTTGTTGTGCTGTTGTTATTTCGTTTCTTGGGTGGGGGAGGTCCATGTTAACTTAAATATTATTAAAATGCAAGTTTAATTTTTTATATACTCACTCATCAACATTGTGTACTGAAAAAAAGCACTGGAGAAATCAATTAAACTGTTCCCAGCTACCAGATTTTAATCAGAAAGTAATAGAGCAGATTCAAAGATAGTTTTAAAGACAAACAATACGATACATGTCTAGCAGTTGGTTAGAGCTCAGCACTAATGAGGCCAAGGTCAGGGGTTTAATCCCCATATGGCCAGTTATTTTCGCTGTGTTCCATAGGCACTGGCAGTACCCATGACCCCAGTCTGCTGTCTTGCCTATGTGTGCCATTGATCATTAAGGAATCTGGGTTGGAAGATGAGAAGGCACAGCACAAAACCATTACCCACAATGGGAAGAACAATCAAGGCAAGAACAACCTTGCTGACCAGTAGTTCATTTGCCCATGAAGATTTTCCTTCGCTATAATCAGTCTTCAGGCCACCAGTATAATTCTCAGCTTTCAACTTAGGATAATTCATGGGTCAATGGTAAGAGCGTTATGAGAGAAAACTGAGTTCTTGCCCTGGCTTTGTTCTTAAATAGTGCTGAATAAGTCCTTACACTGTCTGGATCTCAGTTTCCACCTCTACAAGATAATAGGATAAGACTAGATGGTCTTTAAGGCCCTTTGCTGCTCTAAAATGTTTCCTGAATATGTTTTAAATTATTTTGGAAAGGGACTGTTGTCTAACGCAAAATACTATTATTTTCCTTTTGGGACTGTAGAAGACAGACTTCTAGCATGACCTCTAATGAACCCAGCTGTATTAGTCAGTGTTCTCTAGAGAAACAGAACTAATAGGTTGTGGGTATATAAGAAATTATTTGCAGGAATTGGCTCATGTGATTATGGAGGCTGGCAAGTCAGAAATTTTCAGGGCAGGCTGGCAGGCTGGAGCCTCAGGGAAGAGTTGATGTTATACCTAGAGTCCAGGGGTGCTTGGGTGGCTCAGTTGGTTAGGTATCAGACTCTTGATTTTTGGCTCAGGTCATCATCTCACAGTCATGAGATCTAGCCCCATGTCCAGCTCTGTGCTGACAGTGTGGAGCCTGCTTGGGATGGTCTCTCTCTCTCCCTCTCTCTCTTCCCCTTCCCTCATTGTGCTTCTCTCTCTCTCTCTTTCTCAAAATAAATAAATAAACTTTAAAAAATACTTAGAGTTCAGAGGTAGTTTAGTGGCAGAATTCTATCTTCCTTGTGGGAGACTAGTCTTTTTGTCTTAGTTTTTCAACTGATTAGATGAGACCCACTCATATTAATGAGTGTAGTTGCTTTACTTAAAGTCTACTGATTTAAATGTTAATGTCATCTGAAAACTACTTTCATAGTGACCTCTAGGCTAGCATTTGACCAAATATCTGCCCTAGCCAAGTTGAAACAAAATGAAGCATCATATCTGCCTTCTGATATTTAAGTTCTTGTGTAATCCCCACTCTTGTGTATGATTTGATTCCTATAGGATTTGGCAAAAGTAACAGGAAGTCACTTCCATAATTAGGTTACAAAAGACCCTGACTTCTGTTTTGCTAGCAGACTGGCTCTATTGCCTGCTTGGCTTGAACATTACGATGAAGCAAGAGCCCATCTAGAGAGGCCCACGTGGTAAGGAACCCAGAGCAGCTAGTCAGCCCACAGCCAGAAAGGAAATGTGGCTTTTATTTCAACACTCTCAAAAACTGGATGCTGCCAACAATCACTAAGTGAACTTAGAAGAGTATCCTTTCCCCAGCTAAGCTTTGGATGAGACCTCAGACCCTTGGACTGACAACTTTACTTCAACCCTGTGACAGATCATGAAACAGAGGACCCGTCTAAGTCATGCCCATATTTTTGATCCACACCAGCTGTGAGATAATAAACATGTATTGTTTTAAGCCATTGAATTTTGGAGTAATTTATTGCACAGCAATACTTCACTAATACAGGAACTAAAATTAATTTGACAAGTTATTGATCAGATTCATTTGCAGATAACCAAATCTATGCTAGCTGATTTAAGCAGAAAGGGATATATTACAGGTTAACGAGAGCTCAGAATCTTTGGGAGGTTGAAGACGGATACCTGGCTGAGCTTGCAGAATTACTCTGAGAAACACACTGCAAAACTTGCCACTAAAGAGATTGTTGCTTCTGTCACAAGCAGAAAGTCAAGAAGACACTATCACCGTGGCTGCTCCAGAACCACACTGTCTCTGCTGAGATTTGTTACATTAAAAATGGATGCCCATACTTCAGCTTTTGCCCCATGTTAGTCAGTTTTGTATCAGTGCCTTAGGGTGGTTCATGAGGTGGACAGGACCCCACACATCTTATTCTCGTTACAAGAGTAGTTTCTTTCTTTCCGTCTTTCTCTCTTTCTTCCTTCCTTCCCTCCTTACTTTTTCCTCCTCTTTGTCCCTTCCTCCTCTTCTTCTTACCTTCTTCTATACATTGATTTTAGGTTTAGTGAATGACAGATGTCAACTACAGCAAGAAATATGTATATACCCAAAATATGTAGAGAGAAACATAAGTAGCTATGGAATTAAATGTCTTGCTGTAAGCAACAAGCTTGACTTCTAAAAGAATTTTCAGAAGGAATTTCCAAAAAATATATAATGTAGTTGTCAGGAGCACAAAACTTGGGGGTCAGATAAATCTTATAAAAATTCTAGTTTTGAAATTGACCAGCCTTGTGATCTTGAACAGTTTCCTTTAACACTACAAGCCCGGTTTCTTCTATCCAATGAGGGAACTGTTTGCTGCTCTCTTATTCATCATTTGAGAATAAAAAATAACAATATAATTAACATTATTAGTACAGTGGTTGGCACAACATAAATGATCAATAATAGGGTGTTATCTCTAAAAACGTAACTGTGGTTTGTGGTTTAACGGTGCCAGTTCCACGGAGGTGAGATTTAAGCTTTAAAGGAAGATTTAAAGGAAGATTTGAAGGAAGAACTAGGGTTAAAAGTGGTGAAAGGAGGCGGTTAAGACATTATCATCGCACGCTGTTCTAGCATCTTTCACAGAAGAGCTTAAAAAGCACTTAAAGCCAAGTGTCTTACAAATGGATAAAAGGACACACTGAAATGTGACATGTCATTTTAGAATAGATGAATAATGGAGAAGTCAAGGCAGGTGACTCTCAGGTTGGTATTCTACCACTCAACTGCATTTCTGACTTGCCTCCAAACTATTAAAACTGGGATTTTTTTGTTCTGTCTCCATATTAGCATCAGCATTGACAGAGCTATTAATAACATAGACACTAAAGGAAGAAAATGAGATTAACAATGGCATCCCATCAACTGGGTCTTCATCAAACTATGAACAAGAGGAGTCAGTGTCAAAACAGTGCATGTAATCCTTTTCTTGATTTCTAGATTGTAAAATGACTCCTAACAAGCTGACATATAAAACATAGATTACCTTCATTAAAAAGACTGCACTTTTCTTTCATTTCTTATTTTTTTTACCCATTAGATCTATGATGACATACGGTTTTTCTGCCACCAATTCATGGGTGAACACTACCTGGTGGTTTTAATTCGTCTCCTCTCGTAAATAGAGACTTATGTTAAAGTAAAATGAAATCAATAGATTAAGGTTAATTATGCCTTATTCTCTTTTTTATTTCCTCGGCTTATGATACAATGACTAATTGAATCTACTGAAAGCCATGGTTCTCTCTTTAATCATGTTTTAAAGAATAAGCCCATTCTCACTTTAATTTTCTCTTAAACGCTTTTGTCAGCCCTACTGATTTTGGATTGAAATAGTGTAGATTAGGAACCATGACTTGTTTCTACTGGAAGAGATTTTAAAGTTCTGCTCACCAACCTTATTCTATAGATGCAGAAACTGAGGTTCTGTGAGGAGTTTTTGGATCTTGCTAATTTAGCAGCAGACCTGGGGAACCAAGCCAGCTTCTGGAGTGCCAGTTCAGTGTTTTCTCATTGTGAGGATGGAGTTTGGTATTTTTACCCATCGCATTTCCTATCACACTTCCAACAAGTTTGCTTGGCTGGCTCTTGTTCCATTTGGGGCTATGAGGATTAAAGAAGATAATAAGTGACAGCAAATAGGAAACTTAATGAACATTAGTCTCCCTTCCCCTTTCTAAAACCTTGTGTAAATATAATTTCATACATCATGACACGTTTGAAGATACTTAAGAAAAGCTCTCTTTTTAAAGAAATCTGGAATGGAATCTTTTTGTAAAGGAAGAATCTTTTATAATGCAAATAACCATCCCCTAGGTAACTTGTTTTGTCATCCTGGATATTTATAGCGCTGTGAGAGGAGTTTGTTAGTTCAGGATTGATAGAAAGCTCACTTGGCATACCCGTAGACAAATGGCAAAATTTTATGTGATTTACCAGCTCTGTCTGTGATGGATTAGATAAGGTACCTGTGCATTCTCCAGGCACTACCAGCTTTGTGATTTGCCCTGAGATGACGGGCCATGTGGGGATGCCATCCACCACCTGCTTCTCTTGAGGATATCAGAATTCATTAGCTATATAGGGTTGTTACTTTTTGACAGGAGCTGGACAGGCTGGCAAGAAAGTCTACTGTTCCCATCAGGACGAGCTGACATTGCTTCTTCTTCTTCAGTGCATTCTCATGGGGGGATGAAATCTGTTCTCTCTCTGAGAACCGTGACATTATTGTAGTAATATAGTGGGGGACCTCCAATGTACAGACTGTCATCTAAATTCAGTGGCTCCTGAAGTGCCCACTTTTAATTAAATGTGCTGTTATAAATTACTGGACCTTCTCTGATGATGATGGCAGCATCCACAAAATGATGAACGCCTTTAAACACATCAATGTGCTGTCTGTGCACTTGTCTTCAAATAATACTAAATTATTAGTATTGATGCTTTGGTAAGGGTGTATTTTCTGAGTTGTTTGTTTAGTAGTGGTGAATAGGATTATATTTTCTCTGCTTTTTCAGTCACTCTCCCTCTGGCCAATAGCTCTCATTTGTGAGATCTCTGATCTAGATGGCAGGTGGCTTCTGTACCTGTGCAGTCAAGTATAGAAGTAGAATTGTGTTCAAATTAAGACACCAGGTACAAAATACCAGTTTTACCACAAATTAGTTATGTGACCTGAGGCAAGGCTTCCCACTGCTCTGTGCCTCCGTTTACTTATCTGTGAATTGAGGATAATGATAATAATATCAACCTCACAGGATTGCTGTGAAGATTAAGTGAATTACTATATATAAAGCATGAGAACTGTGCTTGATATTACATGACTGCTGTGCCATTATTGTTCTGCAAATGTGTTAAATCAAGAAATTAGAAAAGCAGTAGGATTTAAAGCCTTATCCCTCTCAGCAACTTGCTTTAACCAGTTGGGCTCAGACTAGCTGCATCTACTAATATTTCTCTTTGCTGTGTGATCTATTTGATAACTCAGGAAACTCCATCATGGGATTTTTCTCCACATGTTTGCAATAAGACGTCGAGGCAAAGTAGAAGAGCTCATGGGCGGCAGGACTCCTTTATGTGGGTGATGGTTTCTTATCCAGTCTCACAAATGTCCTCTTTGTTTTGAGAACAGAGCTGATGGTTCATGTGTGTGTGTGTGTGTGTGTGTGTGTGTGTGTGTGTGCCTGTGTGGTATGAACACACTCTCTGGTGGCTTTAGGTGTATTGCAAAACTACTATGTTAATTTTGAAGCATCATAATCCTCTTTGCCAGATGTCTATTAGAATTTTTTTGTAAGGGACTTACAAGAATGAGTTGAACAAAATAGAAATTGGGTTAACTCATTTTAATGAGAAGCTGTATGTATGCATACATATATATGTGTGTGTATTTGTCTTTATGTTCAACTCTTGCCTCAGTATTAGAATTCTATGTAACTAAAAATGAATAATTAACTTAATGGGAAATAACATCTATGAGTATCTTCAGTGTGTTTCGCATCATGTAAGGATTTTATAAAGACTAGCTCATTTAAACTTCAAAGTTAAGGAAACTGTGAACTCCAATAGGATCCTGAGATGAGCGGTCACTGATGGTAAATATTTGTGAGAAGTAACACTTGTGATTCTTTTTTTGCATCCGAAACTGTGTCTGGTCCATAGTACATGCTCGATAAATACTTGTTGAAAGAACTGTGAATGTGTCAGTGAATGAATTATATAATTCCAAAAGAATATGTTAGAATTAAAAAAAAATGACTAACATTTAATCAAAGTTGAGCACTGTATGCATGACCCTAGACAAGTCAATTTACCATTTGGGATCTCAGTTTATTCATCTGCAAATCAAAGGTCAGATCTCATCAGCTCTGTAGTCTTAAAGGTTCACCATGGGATTTACACCATCCTTTACTGCCAATCAGTTTTCTCTGGTGCAGAAACACCTTTCACATTTCCATTAGTTAGGCAACAACAATTCCTGATATGTTCACTTCATTTTTCCTTTTGGCTTTGTGATTTGAAAGTAAGATTTAAAAACCAATAATGCAAGAAACAGACACATATTAGATTCAACCCCAAAGGACAGTCGACCATAACCACCGAATGAAAATAGAAATACAGCATTTGGTATCCAAAATTTCTTTTAAGTGGCCCCTTTTCTTTCTTAATTTTGATTTTTTTTTTTAATTTGACCTAATTTGATCTTGTTTCACAGTTAGGTAAAAATGCTTTACCCCTACAGTCTACTGTCATCTACTTGAATAATAATACATTTTGGACATATTCTTCACTTTCTGTTGGTCCGTTTGTAATAAGTTGCCTGCATTTCATCCTTTATTTTCCTAACAATTGCCAGGGGTAAAAATTAAATTAAACCACAAACTCCCTAGTGAATGAAAGGTAAAACTAATGATTAGTGCTTGATTTAGGGGATAATGAATTGAAGGCTAAAAGGAACAAGTTTTGCTTGGTATTTATGGCAAGGGTCAAATTAATGTACTAGACAGAATCATTTCACTGACTCTCTGACATGGTATCTTCTTTTTGGAGTTTAGAGTAACACACACACACACACACACACACACACACACACACATAGATGTAGTTCTAAAAATAAATCTATATCTAGTCTTTGACTTGCCCCTTTAGGAAAACAGGGTCTAAACTCTGAATACATAACCGTCTGCTTATGTAAGCAGCAGTCAGAATGGAAAGCAGCTGCTTTGAGGCTGGTGCAAGCAGTACTAAAAACTGCTTAACCAATTCAGTAGTAATCTATAACTAGGCAACATCCAGGGAACAGACATAATATTAAGTAGATGTTGCCCTGTTTGAGTAATCCCTTTCCTCCATATAATCGCACTTCAGACACACATTTAATGTGCTTGACTCTCCCTCCCTGTTGTAGGAAGGAGATTGCAGAAGCAAAACAACATTAACTTTTACATTTTAATAGGGATTAAGAGAACTTTTAACTAAAATCTTTTTTAACGTTTTTTTAAATGTTTATTTATTTTTGAGAGGGAGAGTCAGAGAGACAGAGTGCAAGCAGGGGAGGGGCAGAGAGAGAGGGAGACACAGAATCTGAAGCAGGCTCCAGGCTCCGAACTGTCAGCACAGAGCCTGACGCGGGGCTTGAACTCACAAACTGTGAGATCATGGTCGGAGCCGAAATCAGACGCTTAACCGACTGAGCCACCCAGGTGTCCCTAAAATCTTTTTTTTAAGGTTTTATTTATTTAAGTAATTTCCACTCCCAACATGGGGTTTGAAGTCACAATCAAGCATTGTAGCTCTTCAGACTGAGCCAGCTAGGTACCTGTCAAAATCTTTTTCAAAGTATCCATTACAAGAGAACTCTTCAACAAATTATATCCAGGGCTTGCTTTGGCAACACATATACTAAAATTGGAATGATACAGAAAAGATTAGCATGGCCCCTGTGCAAGGAAGACACACAAATTTGTGAAGCATTTCATTGTTTTAAAAATACTGATTCGAAGGGGCACATGTACCCCAATGTTTATAGCAGCATTATCAACAATAGCTGAATTATGGAAAGAGCCCAAATGTCCATCGACTGATGAATGGATAAAGAAGATGTGAGAAACACACACACACACACACACACACACACACACACACACACAATGGAATATTACTTAGCCATCAAAAGAATAAAATCTTGCCATTTGCAACAACATGGATGCAATTCAAACATATTATGCTAAGCAAAATAAGTCAGAGAAAGAAAAATACCATATGATTTCACTCATATGTGGAATTTAAGAAACAAAACAGATGAACACAGGGGAAGAGTAGGAAAAATAAGATAAAAACAGAGGGGGAGGCAAACCATAAGAGACTCAACTATACAGAACAAACTGAGGGTTGCTGGAGGGAAGGTGGGTGGGGGGATGGGTTAAGTGGGTGATGGGCATTAAGGAGGACACCAGTTGTGATGAGCTCTGGGTGTTATATGTATGTAAGTGATGAATCACTAAATTCTACTCCTGAAACCAAAAAATAAAAATAAAAAAATCTCCAAATCAAAGTGATTCATTACAAGTAAAAATTGGATAACCCGGTTTCCAATAAAACAGAATAAAGTAGATAGTCCCTAGAGAAGGTTATGGCAATATATGTCCTAAAAATAACCAATTGCTATTCCTGTTCTCACGAAATCCTTCAGTCTTGGTCCAGATGTCTCCAAATCTCAGCTCAGAGCTGTGTCCCTTTTGCCACAATCCACAGACATATATTTGACCAGTTTTGTGTAGGCCCAACACCTAGTTGTATTAACTTAGCCAAGACTTTACCCAAGTGAAGCACGACACTGTGCTTGAATAATATGCCCCCTGTCCCAAACTCAAACACTTAGGGCTAACACTTGTTAGCCCTCTACAGTTAATCTTTTTGGTAGCATTTTTCATGTAGCACAAAATAAACTTTAGCATGTAAAAAAAATAAAATAATGAATTACTGATATAGTAAGTTAATTCAAAAGTTCTGTGATTTGCATGATTAAAAAGAAAAAGGGGCACCTGGGAGGCTCAGTTGGTTAGACATCCAACTCTTGATTTTTGCTCAGGTCGTGATCTCACATTTGTGAGATCGAGCCCTGTGTCGGGCTCTGCCCTGACAGCATGAAGCCTCCCTTTCTCCCTGTCCCTCCCTCCCTCTTTCTTTCTCTCTCTCACAGTAAATAAGTAAATTTAAAATTAAAAAAAAAAACAGGGCACTGGGTGGCTCAGTCGGTTAAGTGTCCAACTCAAGGTTTCGGCTCAGGTCATGATCTCACATTTTGTGAGTCTGAGCCCCACATCAGGCTCCGTGCTGACAGCGTGGAGCCTGCTTGGGATTCTCTCTCTCTCTCTCTCTCTCTCTCTCTCTGCCCTCCCCTGCTCACTCTCTCTGTCTCTTGCTTTCAAAAATAAATGAACTCAAAACAATTTAAAAAAATAAAATAAAACAAAAAACAAAACAAAACAACACAAAAGATATCTAATGTTTCCCATCTTTCTTATTGCAGATCGACATTTTGTATTGGTTAACTCTATACTAGACCTCTCTTATACCCAGAAAAGGTGGAATATGTTTTCAAGAGTCCAGGACTTGCAATCAGAAGAAAGTTACCTAAACCCATACAACCAATTCATGAGACTCAAAACAGTAGATTCTGATTATTGAAACATATTTGACCCAGATTTTGTAGGTTATGCGAACATGGAACCTAGCTATATTCCAAATATATGTGACAGGAAAATATAACTACAAAGACAGATGGCCGTCCTCTTTCCTAATGACCCTCACAAAGTTGGTGTGGTTGCCAGTTATGGTGAAAGGAACACGGTTGGCTTCTAGGCTTATGTGTGGAGACATCCAGACCAAGACTGAAAGAATTTCTTAAAAAGACCATGGATAGAGATGGATTACTTTTAGGCTACATGATGACAAAGCATAAAGAATTAAAAGAGTGGTCAGTCTGATCAAACTCCTCAAAGGTCTTTCGATATCCCAACTCACCTCAGGGCTTGGTTCATGACTCCCACATATTCACCTCCACTTCCACCTATTTCCTACCAGACGTCTTCCTTGGGGTGATTCACAGGTATTTTAACTTAGCAAAACCTGTTCCTCAAGTTCAGGGGCTGAGTTTCAGCACAGGGAATTTTCAGTGACGCTCTACTCAACAGTGGATTCAGGTAATTCAGATCATCCTTGAGAGTTAAATCTTGATAAAAACACAATAAGAGTTAAAGAAATGGCCCCCTCAGTTACTCTGTAGGGCAGAAATTATGCTGAATTTGGCAGTGCTCGGATTAACACCATCAACCATTGGAATAATAAAACCATTTTTCCTTTTTCTGATTTTCATTCACTACTCTTCCCAATCTCTGCATTTGTGTTTTTCCCTCTATGTGGAACATTAGTTCCAAGATTCTTTACTACACAAATCCCTTCCATACCGATGAAACCTCTCTACAATATGCTCTGTTGCCTATGACATAGTAGATGCTCAAAAAGCACTTTGAACATCAAAAACATTAGTGGTTTTTGAATGAAGGAAAAAATGAACGATAACAAGAAAATCTGGAAGGTTCTTAAAGGTGAGTTGGAGCAGTTTAAGCTCTTTCAAGGATGGTGAAAGATGTGGCGACATTTCTTCCCCGAAAAGTGTAAGGGATTTTACACAACATTCAGTTGCTCTGAAGAGAAAGGCCAGATGAATCACAAGTGTATTTCAACACACTCAGTGTATTGTGATAGATTAAACTTTCTTAAAGGAAGGTACTGTGTGATGTAATTGGATACTCTGGCTTGTATCTCTCCCCTTGGTGTCAGTAGGTTGATGGGGGATGGAAAGTTGAGGTTATGAGGATTTAGTTGCATGGTTTTTGTTTTTTGTTTTTTGTTTTTTGTTTTTTACTTAAAAGACATGCTTTGTTAAAGGCCAGGGCTTAGAATAAGGTATAAGCCCTAGTTAATAAAGGAAACACTCTACATTTCTCAAAGTTACAAACATTACAGGAGGAAGAAAAACTTGAACCCAGATTCTATGACATAGTACTAAAATGCAAGGGGGAAACACCAGTCATTTTAGTAGGAAAAGGCAAAATGATCTGTGTTTGGAATATACTCAAAGATAAACCATACTTGAATTCTCCTTCTGATTTCTTAGAGTAGTATTATTTTATTTTATTTTATTTTATTTTATTTTATTTTATTTTTTATTTTTCAGGAAGTTTCTAATTTTGAGAATGCCAAACCAAAAAAAAAGTAAGTCAAGTTTACTTTGAAAACTTTCTGTTCTCTTAGTTCTATAATGCTGAACGGAGTATTTTAGTGGTTTTCCTGTCAAAGTGTGCTTTAAAAAATTGTCGTGCACAAATCTAGATTGGTTTTACTTTGCTACCATTTCTCTGTTTATGCTGATGCATAGGAAACCTGTGCTGTGACATTCCTGTACACAAGGATGTGAAAATTCAATTTCTAGAAGAAGAAACATGTGTTTAAACTAGGCTCAGATTAAAGTGGGAGCCTCCTCCAAAACACGCTTCTATTGGTGACCTGTTAATCTTCTGAAGAGTTCTTCTAATCCAAATAAAAATGTGTTTGCAAAGAGATTTGGGTTATTTCGGTCAGGCTTGGTTTTACAGTCAGCACAGCAAGCTGCCGGAGGATGTGATACACACATGTTGCATAAGGTAATGGGATTTTAACCAACACATAGGAAATACATAGGGGCCGGAAGTTGGTGTGTGGGGAAATTTCCAGATTGGTTGCTGATGATACAGAATAGCTTCCTTGCACTCTGGAATGGTCTGAGACCAAATTGTTAACAGGTGAAATTCTCTCCGGATGTAGTCTTTCTGGACAGCCTTGCTTTCCTGCCCCCAAGGCATTCTCTGCTTTCCTAGGCTTTCCTCCCCTTCCTGCTTTCTCCCAGGAAGGATATAAAACACATCCATAGTAAGAAGGTAATTGGATGATTAACAGCTTAGAGGACCTGCTAGGCAAGGGTAGTTGTATTTTAGCCACAGTTAAGTACTTAAACTTCGCAAGTGGCATTTTAAGCCTGAGCTGGAGTGAAGAAGGAGCTTTTTTGGCAGTGTTCTCTCAGGCTTAAAAACTGCCGTGCCGATGTAGCTTTTTATTCTATCCACGGATAAGGAACTCACCAGTTCCAAATAAAATACTTAAATGAGATTACAGCCATTGGCCTATGATTGATGCTTCTATAGATTAGAGGATACCAAAACATGGAGGGGTGGATGGGGAACGGGTGAGGGGGAAGCTCCTGATGCTGACCGAATTAGGATTTTCCAAAATCCGTTAATGTGCTCCTTGGAATCCAACCACATAAAATCAAACTGAAGGCTCTTGAGTTTCTTAATTCTTTTGTCCACCACTCCTCTAAAAGGAACAACATCTCCTGTTGTTACACACCCACTTCACCTTAGGATAGTATAAATAGCTGTTTTGAATACTTACTATTTGCTAAGAGGTGTCCTCAGTGTTTGCATTAAAAAAATAAAGAACAAACCAAAATAAAACAGTAAAGAAAAAAATTATATATGCAGGTTTTTTTCTGAGCTTAAGATGAACTTGGCTTTAATTTAATGACTACCAAGAATATAAATAGTGGAAAACACTTAAGCTGTAACAAAGTTAACTGTAGGTACAGGACATGTGTGTGTTCACCGAGTGCACAAAATAATTAACATGATTGAGTAAGCATAGTCCTATCCTCTCTGTTTTAGACATTTTATTATGGAGATTTTCAATTATACACGAAAAATGAAATAATAATGAACTCCCATCACCAAGCCTGAACAGGTATCAATCTATAGTCAAACTTGTTTAATTTCTACCTATTTGACTCCCCAGCCCTTCAATCTCCACTATTTTTTGTTAAAGCTGATCCCAGACATGTAATTTCATGTCTTGATGCAAAAGCAAGTTAAAAAGCAAGCACTGTATTTTTAAAAACATAACTACGTAACCACCACTGCACTAGAACAAAAAAAGAAAGATTGCATAATATGACCAAATATATAGTCATTGTTAAATTTTTTCTGATAGTCGCAAGTGCTTTTTTTAATAGTTTACTTGAATCATGATCCAAACAGGATCCATGCAATGCATTCGGTTCTTGTCTCTTAATTCATAGGTCCTTCTCTATTGATTTGTTGAAGAAACTGGATTGTTTGTTCTGAGGAATTTTCCATATTTTTGAATTTTGCTGATTGCATCATTGTGGTATTTAAAAAAAAAAAAAAAAAACTTTTTCTTTTATCCTCTATGTTTCCTGTAATTTTTTAGTTAGATCTCAAGGCTTGATAATGTTCAAGTTTGATATATGTATATATATTTTAAAAGTAGGTCATCGGTGACTATATACTTCCTGTTGCATTACACTGGAAGCCCATATATCTGGTTGTCTCTATTTTTATGACTGTGAATTTGCTTAGTGGGTTCAGATGGTATCTGGCTGATCCATCCAGTACAGTTGCCCATCAGCCTTTCAATTAAAAGTTTTAACAGCAATTGTTGATTATTGCTTAGATCTATTGTTTCATTAGGGATTGTATATGATTATACTCAATTCCTATCATTCTTTCTGTATTTATTGAACAGAAGTATTTTAAAAAGAGCTTTTCCACATTAACTGTTGACCAGTTTGAGACACTTCCATGTAAAAATGGCCCACTTTTTTTGTGTGTGGGTTTTATGAATGTTGCATGGAAATTTCCAGGCCAAGATTGTACTTACATTAACAGCACTTTGCCAGCTAGGGTCAGAAAAATTCAGGGCCATATATAGACCTTAGTTAGAGGTAGAACTATTTCTGCTCTCAAAGGTATTGCAAATATGTCTAGGTGATCTAATTTCTGTCTGATTAAAAATGTTATTTACTAGATGCAGACTTAAATATGTTTCTTTTATTCTTCTAGGTCAATCCGGAGATCTATGTCTGAAAACAAAGGATTTGGTTAGTAATTTATAAGATTACTCATGCAGATAATATGTTTTGTTTCCTTAAAAGTTCTTTTCTTCTGCTCCTTCCATAAAGCAACAATAAGTGATTAATGGAAGTCAAATTGAGTTGTCTTTGAAGTCTATAGAAGAAATTTTTTAAAAAGGAATGTGGTTCCACTGTAACTGTAAATGGCTAAGACAAAGAAATTGATTTATTCAGAACAATTTCCTTTTACATTAAAAATATAATTCTCTTTGATGGTTTATTGGATGATTATCTTCCAGTTTCCCAACTTTAGCTTGGCCGACCATGGTCAAGGTGACCTCTTCAATATCTTTTTAGATATATGAATCTAAGAGTGAACGAAAAATAAATAAAAAATGCTTGTATTACAAAAGACTCTTCAAACATCGGACCTTTTCTGTTTTTGTGATTACAGTATCTGTAGTACAAATAAAGGCAATTGGCTTAATTTCTATCTTAATTCTGAAGCAAATATCTAATTCTATTAATCACTTTTAGAAAGCTAATGGATAATGGCTCTCCCTCTCTTGCAGAGTATAGTGTCACTAGTTATAAAATAGTCACAGTGACAAAACATCTGGATTATTCAGTCAATAATTTATTTTTATGCATTTTGTCAAACTTGTGGGTGCCCTTTCTCCCCAGCAGAGTTTAAGAGCTGGATGCTCAAACTCCTTTCCCTGTCTTTACAAAAGCCTGTCTTCTAGGTAGGCTCTGAAAAGCTCATTCAGACCAAAGTGGTGATCATCAATGGATGCAGCTTCCAAGGGTGTCTGTATTTTAATCAGGTTTCATATTCTTCCAGTGGCAGCGTCCACAGGGGCTATGTCCTATGTCACTAGTTAAGACTCTGTAGGCAATTGGTCATTTTGAATATCATCCCTGATTTAAATAATGCATAATCTTAAATAAAAGGAAGTAAGGCACAGTTTTGTTTTCCATCTAGATTTATTCTCATAGCATGCTATGTGGTTTCTATACACAAAGCTATATGTGTTTGCATCCCAACATATTTCTTGATGCTGGACTGCCTTCCCCAAAGTCAAATATGAGAGCAAAAAGTGACTTTATAAACAGCACAGGTATGCTGACTTTGTTTCCATGAGATGCTTTGGTTGCATTATGTCAAATTTACTTTTCCAATATGATAACACAGCACGTGGAATGATTCATCTTTGGTAAGGAGATTAGAAGGGATTCTTAACTCTTCATTCTGGTGCAGTCTGGTCCTTCACAGCGTGCCCAGGCCCTGCTGCAGGTGTTGGGAGGACAGGGCTGAGCAAGTTATTGTTCTTCCACTCAAGATCTCACATTAGAGTTTCTTGAAACTATCACAGCTCAATGGACTCTGTACACACTTAGTCATTTTGTTGAAAATGATGAAGAATGTGGAGGGTGGGGACATTTGAACTTATTTATTCAAAAAAATAAATTAAAAAAAGAAAAAATACTTCAAAGAATAATGTAATCAGAAACTATCAACAAGTATTTCAATAGCACCATTCTACCACACATGCGTGGGTCCTTGTAGTTCACGGAAATAAATGAGAGCCCACAGGCCACTTGGGGTTGTCCACCAAGGAGTAGAACTCTCCATTTTGGAGAGCTCTCTTATCACTTTCCAAGTTACAACCGTGTGCTGATCTTGTTCTGATTTTAAATTTCTTACACTTACTGGACAGATGTTACCGTGAATTCTGCTAACCAATCCTCTGCTTTTTTAGAAAGGAAAATAGCGAATGACACAACCTGGCAAGAACCCAGCAAGCCAGAGAATGATTCCCACATCAGAAGACTCAGTCAGCTAAAAGGTAATTGTTAAATTTAGTTCAGCTGACTTTGCATTTTCCCAAAGTAGTTTAAAGGGCAGGTAAGAAAAATTTACATCTTTCTCTATTAAAATAAGTTGGGCATTGTGGTCTACTTAAAAGGGAAAAACAACTAGAATAGAGAGGACGTATTGTTAATAGCATATATACATGTGATACGTGCGTGTGTCTACGTGTGCATAGATACATACAGACAAATAAAAAGGAAGTGGAATCTAATTAGGTTGCCTGTTGAAGAATCAATTGCAAATAATATTTGAAAGTCTTTAATGTCTATAAGAATTTTATAATGTATTAAACATCACCACATAGAAAAACCCTCTAAAAATAACATCAGTATATTAATAGTTATTACATTTAGGTTTTCCTTAAAAAATACAAAAGAATAATCTCAACTACTAATACAAAATTATATCATTTCATAACTTAAAAATTCCCAAGAAGCAAAAATCAGCAGCCTGGTATAAAAATTTATTAATGATAAATGACTTCATAATTATAATTATTTAACTTTGGGAAGGTAATGAAGAAAACAGGAAGTCTTAAGAGTTCACGAAGATGGGGGCGCCTGGGTGGCTTGGTCGGTTAAGCGTCCGACTTCGGCTCAGGTCATGATCTCACGGTCCGTGAGTTCGAGCCCCGCGTCAGGCTCTGTGCTGACAGCTCAGAGCCTGGAGCCTGTTTCGGATTCTGTGTCTCCCTCTCTCTCTGCCCCTCCCCTATTCATGCTCTGTCTCTCCCTGTCTCAAAAATAAATAAACGTTAAAAAAAAATTAAAAAAAAAAAAAAGAGTTCACGAAGATGAACAACAGCATAAAAAGTTATCTGCTTGGTATTCTCCTTCTGTAGTTACTGGAACAAGAAATTCTTGATATTAGTTACTGATTAAGATTTTCTAGTTTTTAATTACAAATATTTTTAATATCTTGGGAGGAAGGAAATTATAATGCATTTTTATCACTAGGAGCTTAATAATTTGATTTTATATTCTGTTCAGATCTCACCTTTTGTTTAACACTGCTCTTAGATTTACAAAGTAATTATTTATGAAAATAATTTATTTTGAAACATTTCAGTTTTATTCAAGATTATGTAACATTTTGCTGAATAAATTTAACTGAATTTTTAAATATTTACAATTTACTCTATTGTAAATAAATTGTTGAAACATTTGGGATTTAGATATGTTCTTTTCTTTTTTTTTTACCTTAACCGAAATCAAGAGTCAGATGCTTAACCAACTGAGCTACCCAGGCACCCCCTAGATATTTTCTTTTAATCACAACAGAGGAAATGCGTTAATAATATCATGTTTTGATTGGATTCTATCTTCACCCCAAGGATGCCAGCTATCTTCATTCACACTCTCTGTAGATTAGTCAAACACTCATCCACATCATCCATCCATGCATCCCTTTAATAAACACATGCGATTTTTAGATTATTGGGTATTGACCTATGGATCAAGAAGTTATAATTGCACTATAAATTATTTTTAGTTATAGATTTTGCCACAAATGTCTTCAAGAATTCTATTCGCTAAAACTACCTTTCTGAGATTTTTTTTTTTTTTTTTTAATTGAGGAGTCATAGGCAGGTGATTCTATTACAGCTACTCTGAGGAAAAAAATCTTGGTTTAAAATGCGGCGTTTCTGATTAGTGATGTGTTCTTTGTCAGAGAAGAATAACAAACAAGAAATGCTTTACAGAAAGCTTCTCAGCTTTGGTTGCGCGGATTCTTGAGCTACCCTATATCCTGGGTGTGTGTCTGTGCCTGCGTGAGTGTGTGTGTGTGTGTGTGTGTGTGTGTGTGTGTGTCTTAAAGTTCACCTGGCATTTCAGCGGTAGCAGCTGAGTCACAGGACATTTCTTAGGGATTAATGCTGTGCTAGGGAGAGTTGATGGCCTGAGACCAAGGCTGTCGGTGCCACTGTAAATTGAGGGGAGAAATTCAGTGGGGAGGGAGGGCCACACGTTGTGGACTTGGATTTTATGGGTGGGGTAGCTTCATTTGGAAAGCTCAGAGTATTTCTAGGCAATTAGTGCCCTACACATCAACCCATAATATTTCTTTCTCATTTTAAACACTACTTTTCAACTGTTAATTGGATAATTACTTCAGAGAGGTTTACTGTGTCTGAGGATCGGCAGTCTGCGAGGTTTAGTGAGATGAAGGCTGGAAGGTGCATCGTTGTTATCATCCAGAGCCCTTTATTTTATTGAACATGAATGATGACATTTTAAAGACAGCCGCAATAAAATAGAAGAAAATATATAGGGAATTAAATGGTAGGAGTGGCAAAACAGATTCCTAAAGAATCTGTTACAAACACTAAGACCAAAAAAAAAAAAAAAGGGTATTTCTCTCAATTTCAATTTCAAAATGGTATTTATACATGACATATATTAACATTAACAAATTAATTATAAACATGTTATAAACATAATATGTATATAAACATAACATATAAGCAAATTATAAACATAATTAACAAATTAATATATTAATTTTAGGCCTAAAGACTATTGGGCCTGATGAAAGAAACGTCCACAGGCTATGTTTAGCCAAGGATTTGTGCCTGGTGTTTTAATCCACAAAGATATTCACATAGCTTGATAAAAGACTATGTTGTGTCAGTTAAGACAAAATTTATCAGAATAAGTTGAGTGCCAGAAGCATAATATTTTTAGTTTATCTAGTCCATTTCCTTCTTATAAGAAGAGTTTTATCTAAACCTCCATCTGTGCTGTTAAAAGAGACTACATCTGTAAAATAAATGCAGGATAAATTGAGTGCTCAGGACTTTATGACTGAAGCATTGGCAAAGTGTAGGTATGAAGGAAAATTAATCTGTAATTCATATTAATTGTATTTTCAGCATCACAAACAGGCAGAATATTCATCATGTACATATTTTAGTAAATTAAAATCAAATTTAAAGTTTTCAAATTTATTTTGGCCTTAGTTTTACAAAGAAAATAAAAGTCTGAAAAGAACAAACTTTGAAATCTGTGAATTGGAGCTTACCTAAGATCAAGTTTTCATTTAAATAAAGACAGTATCCAGAACAAGGTTTTCACATTTAATGTCAGAAAGTACAAACGATAAAAACAAAGCAAATTTTTTTTTAAATAATAAAAAGGACGCAGAACATATTTGGAGATTTTTCAAACGGTGTGACCACGACAGACTGACTATTCCATAAAACGTAAAATATGCCCCAAATAATTGACCTGTTAGTGAAGGAAGTGAGGGGTGGATAAGGTCAAGAAAGATGGTTAGTATTGAAAGGAATATTAATTTCACCCATACTGTGTGAAATTATCTTAAAAATACCCTTTTCGTGTGATTTTGATGAGATTCAGTATCCAAAAAACCTAGCAGAGGAGGGATGTAGTTAGGGCCTTCCAGTTTAGCACTTGAATTGTCATTCCTTTGAAACCTTTCCTGAATTCTAGTCAATATTATTGTTTGGCCAGCCTCTTCAGAGTAAGCATGTAAATATTTTGACTTAATTTTTCCAAACCTTATTAATTCTCTTTCTTTGTTGGCCTGATACCTTCACATTCAAGATGGCAAATGTATAAAGTCGCAAACATATTTACCATTCTGTTTAATTTTCAGGGACCACAATCTAATTTAAAAATGATTCCTCCAGGGGCGCCTGGGTGGCTCAGTCGGTTAAGCGTCCGACTTCGGCTCAGGTCATGATCTCGTGGTCCGTGAGTTCGAGCCCCGTGTCGGGCTCTGTGCTGACAGCTCAGAGCCTAGAGCCTGTTTCAGATTCTGTGTCTCCCTCTCTCTGACCCTCCCCCGTTCATGCTTTGTCTCTCTCTGTCTCAAAAATAAAAAACGTTAAAAAAAAATTAAAAATGATTCCTCGGGAAGCTTGGGTGGCTCAGTCAGTTAAGCATCCAATTCTTGATTTTGGCTCAGGTCATGAACTCACAGTTAGGGAGATTGAGCCACACATCAGGCTCTGTGAGGACAGTGCGGAGCCTGCTTGGGATTCTCTCTCTCCCTCTCTCTCTGCTCCTCGCCCCCTCTCAAAATAAATAAATAAATATTTAAAAATAAATAAACAAAAATAGTTTCCCTGGAGCCTGTAATTTAACTCTGGTTAGACTGGATTACATGAGGAGTGACAGAGAGAAGCCCTATTTCACAGCCGAACATCTACACGCTCATTCTGTGGGGTAAACTCCTTGAGCAAAGGCCACTATAAGTGGGCCTCTTCCAAGGAGGTCTTTCTGAATTGAGTGATGAGAATGTTCAGCATCCTGGTGTTTTGTACAAATGAATCTCCCTTTAATTCTTTAGGGGAGTTCTTACTAGGATGATAGTTGCCTGAGTATGGTCAGAAATATCTTCATTAGAATCACCTGAAAGCTGATTAGAAATATTGCTTTTTTACCTAATCTCATTTCTTCCCTGCATCTGAATTTGAGGGGCAGTTGGAGTCTGAATGTTCATGTTGAATGGTGCATTCCTATGTATACTATTGCTTGTGACTCACTTATGTAGTTTATGCATGTTCTGATAATCTTTTTGCTGCAAACTACCCCAAAACTTTTTTGAAATAAAAATATTTATTTATTTATTTATTGTTGAGAGGCAGGGAGGGGCGGAGAGAGAGGGAAACAGAATCTCAAGTAGGTTCCTCATTGTCAGCCCAGAGTCTGACGTGGGGCTCAAACTCACAAACCATGAGATCATGACCTGAGTTGAAGTCAAGAGTCGGATGCTTAACAGACTGAGTCACCCAGGTGCCCCAAACTATCCCAAAACTTAAGGGCATCAAACAACATTTTATTAGGCTCATGGATTTTGTGGGCCAGGAATCTATTCAAGACAAGTGCTTCATGATATCTGAAGCTTCTTCTGAAAAGACTTGCCTGACTGGGGAGGACTCCAATGTCTGGTGTCTGGAATCATCTAGAATCTTTTTCACCTGTATATTTGGCACCTGTTCTGGGATAACTTGAAGGCTGGGCTCAGTGGAGACTTTCAACTGGAGAACAATGTGTGGCCTCTCCAAGAGACACAAGCTTTCTTCAGGCCAAGAGCTGGGTTGCAAGAGGGAGGGACACGAAAGGGAGCCTCACACATCATGGAGGAAGTGTCTGGAAAGTGAGCATCCCAAATGATCAAAGCAGAAGCTGTAAGGCTTCTTCTGACTTAGTTTGGGGGCTTACAAATGATCATTTACATTGCATTGTCCTGTGGCAAGTGAGTTACTGAGACTAGCTCCATTCAATAAGAAGAGGCATGCCAAGTTCATATTGCAGAATATGTGGTATGAGAGATATTTTGGTGGCCATTTTTGGAAAGCACAACTGCATATTGCCTAATTCATCCACTGCAACTCTTTTGCTACGTAGGACCAAATTGCTTCCGTTTTTATAAATATTCTCTCATCGGGTAATACTTGGGAGATTACAAATAGATAAAAGTGTATAAGACCACAAAACAAATGGCTAATCTTCATAAAATACAATTTTTCCAGTGTCTCTTCCTTAGTCCAAGACCCTCAAAGGTCTTCCATTGTCTGCAGCAGAGGCCACATACTGGTAGCCGTGTAACTGAAGTTATTCTGAGAAAAAGTCTGTTTGGACCATACAGTATTTTAAAAATCAGGAAATTTTACATGAATATCCATGTATTTATACCGACAATACTGAGCTCAAAGTCTGAGGTGATTTCAGTTGGGAAAGCTGAGAGCAATGGTGACTCTTCAGCTCACCACATGTATCCCATTATTTCCTTGACAAAATTCACATCATTTAGTTAAATTACTTGTTTGAGTTCTGCAGATATATTTATATGTGCAACATTGGTCTAGTAGGTTATGTCCAAATTCCTCGACCTGGCACTCAAGGACTATTAAAATTTTACTTTATTTACTCTTCCAGCCCTACCTCCTTCTATGCTATATTCAGAATTGCCTATCATTTGACCAGTTTCAATCTCGACACTTAATTAAATATGTTCCACTTATTCCACACCGTAGGTTAGCGTTCATAGCACTGCTTCTACGTTTGTCATTTTGCTTTTTCTTCTACCTTTCCAAACTACATCCACGCTTCAAGCTTCCACTGGGGCCCTACCTCTCCCAGGAGTACCCTGAGTCATAGTGATCCGTCCCCACAGTAGCATCTGAATCACTCATTTTCCTACTTTGCATTGTTACATAAGCGACGTAAATGCATTGTGCACACTCCTGTGCTGCTTCCGGATTCTAGAGTACTGGTGACCACTTTACTGTTCTTTTCCCATACCCAGAAGGATAATTATAGAGGGAGTTCTCCAAAATTCATGTTAAAGGAATCCAAAAAGGGGAGAGATGAAAAGGAATGAAGGAACAGAGCACAGATTTTTTTTTCCCTGAATACAAATCCTTAAAAAAAAAAAAAATAATAAGTTGCCAAAACTGCTTCTGGCATCCTGACACTGTAATGGAAAATCTTGCTTCAAAGAGCCAGCTCACAAAACCAGCTCGTTTTAACATTTAAGTATTTTCTGGAATCCTTTGTGGTTACTCTGATTTTAAATATTGTTAGTGATGTAAACAACTCTGAGACTGAGCTGGGAATTTGAACTATCTTTTCAAGAGAGCCAAGATGGGGATTTGGAGGACAACTTGCCCGTGTTTTTCACTGTGTGTGGAGGGTAGGTCTTGTTGGCCGCTTTCTCCCCCAGTGAATATGAGAACAAGGAACAGTGGGAAACTGAAGCAGTGATTGCACGTGAATAGTGAAGGTGAGAGGGAAAGTCACTGGCCTTGTGGCCAGGTGGTTTCTGTAGTCTCAGTTTCCTCATCCAAGTGGGTTGGATTAAGTGAGGTGTAGAGGGCTGCCCTCTTTTAGCGCATGTGCATTTCAGATTTACATAAAAGGAGCCCCTTTTCCAGAGCCTGGAAGGGAAATGTTGGAAGATTTCATGTAGCTGCAAGCTAACGGACCCCACATTCGAAAGCTTTTACAAAAGCATACATAGAACAATTTCAACACAAATAATCCATGTTGACAAGACATAAGCTAATGAAGCTCAAAATGCCAGAGGTGGAAAACTTAGTTTAACAGAAACAGGTGAGGAGATAACTTCGTGGAATCCTAGCATGTTGCAGTTAGACATGGCTTTAGTAGCTAGTATGCTACTCTTTTATTACTGAGAGGGAAACTGAGTCCCACAGAGGTTCCATGGCTTGCTCAGATACACGGATGGCCAGCAACATTCTTCATTTTTGTTGGTGGTGGTGTTGTTAAATTTGTATTTTATTTTGATCTGTTTCTTGTGAGAATAACATATCCTTAGAAAAATAAAACATTTATGATCTAGACAATGTACTACCTTAACAGACTAAACGAAACTATAATGAGTATTAAATTGCACTTAACCTTCTAAAATCCTGTAATTTCTGATGATCTATATATAACATTTATCTCTTTTCATAGATCTAAATGAAGAGGATTTTCTTTTGAGTAATTACATGCATACTTTTCAAGGAAAAAAACCACAAGGCATTTCCTGTCAGGTAATGTGAACAATCAACACTTGGTGTGGTGTTTTGTGAACATCATCTTGTTATTGAGTTCTGTAATACTCTAGATGTAGTGTACAATACTTAGCCTTGTAACTATTTTATCTTTAGTTATTGTAGGTTGTTTTGTAGTTGATACGCTTATGTCTCTGTGAATTGGAATATAAATGAAAGCGTTCACTGATGCCTTGAGTTGATAAGCCATTTTGATTATGCAAAACATCATGCTCTACAGCCTTTTGATAAGTAACTCTAAACCTGTTAAGTTAATGTACTGGGATTTTCTCTGACAAGACCTATGTTAAGTGCTGAGAACTGTCTGGCAACCTTTAGTGAGGGGCATGTCCCTCATGTTTTTACGTTTGATATAAAAGCATATACTATTATTTCTGACATATCCCTTATAAATTGCATTAGTTAGCCCAGGAGTTCAGGCAATTAAGAATGTCTGAACCTCGGGCCTCCCTGATAGTAATAATAATATAACATTAATTAACAGCCAAATAGTTGCTATTCACCCTGTAATGAAAAATAGTATGTGCGTCAGTCGGGCCAACTCCAGCATCATACTGATTTTTGATATTTTTCTGACAGCCATGAGATTCTCTTTAATCATTCTGATAGTTTTATTTATTAGAAAGTTAAAACTGGCCTTCCTTGGTGCAGTAGATTTATCAATAGGAAGACGGGATACAGTGTCTGAATCGTGAGGGACTGATTTGGTGAGCAAAAGGAGCTCGCGTTCCTCAATCCAGCCTGATACCTGAGACTGTCGGAGGCCGTCCGATGGAGTAGACAGTGGACCATAACTTTTGATCAACCACAGTTTCTACTGGCTGTTCTGACAGTGCCAGAGTCACAATCCTACGCTCCTGAGGGTCCACACCACATTGCCTGAGGGCCTTTAACCAGTGAGCTCTCCCGCAGGGCACCGGTGGAGAGCTCTGAAAACAGACAGAGCTCCGAATCTTAGTTTGCCTCTTAGTACCTCTGTGATTCAGGGCGATTTACTTAATCTCTCTCTGCCTCAGTTTTCATGATCTGTAAAACTGGTCTATAAAGAACCTTTATCTCATGGCTGTCGTGAGGATGAAGTGAAATACTTCAGTAAAGCACTTAGCATCATGGCTGGCATTTAGAAGATGCTTAAAACAAATTCAATTGTTGTTGTCCCCCAAGGCTCCTCTCTCCCCCTTCCTCCTCTTTTTACTCTTTGCGAGGGATGGACACTTTCACAAGTGCGGCTGGGAGATTATTTCTGAAATATGCAGTTTCATTCTCCTAAATTTAGATGAGGCCTCAGATACGGTATCTAAGTGAAACATTGTCTGATAGCCAGGAGGAAATGAAGGCTGATTTACAGTAAGAATTCCCAGACATGTGTTGTGCCAAGAGAAGTCCTTCTTTAGGGTTTTAGCAGAAAACCAGAACCATGTCTTAGAATGAAGAAAATAATATATAAAGTTCTTGGAAGAAAAGGGTTCAAGGTAAATCTTTACCAATTTCTTTTGGCATTTTCATTGGCTAAGAAATGATCCTTCTAGAACAGTAACTATTCACTTGTACTATGTAGTTTATCATTAAAGATCATTTGAGAAAATCCATAAGTAGTGACTGACGAGCAGGAGATATCTAATCTAGAAATTCTCATTTTGGAGGGTAGGGGTGGTCTTATCTATCTTTAGTATATCTCTTCATATTCATGGTGGGCATTCAATTGAACTTAACTAATTAAGAAACACTTTTTCTGTATGACAAAATACTATAATGAGATACTATTAAGTATTAAGAAATGTTATGCAATTTGTTAATTTTTTAACTCCTTGTGACTGAGGAAAAGCCAAAGCTGTTTACCCTTTGGAAGACGGGGCAGAGAGAGGGACACATTCTCTCGTGTGAAGGGGCAAACTGACCTGTCGGTGACGTCCATAAGAATGGACTTTGGCACAGACTGTAGCCTCTTATCAAGTGAGCAAATGACTTATCGGAGCAATATTTCTCCAAATGTGGCCTGGGGACTGTCTGTGTCAGAATCAGGATATTTGTGAAAAATGCAGACTTCTGAGCCTCACCCCTGTCCAAATGAATTATCATGTCTGGGGGCCAGGAGTAGGTATTTTTATGAGTGTCCTGATGGTGCTAACTAAGTACATGAACCATGAGACTCCATGGCATCCAGACATTTGATGGGCACTTGTCTACTGATATGATGCCCCATGCAATTTCGCTTTCCAAGCCCAAACCTGGCTCATGTCTGGTCTGGCAAGACAGTAGCCTCATGGAAAAACTGAAGTTGATTTTTGTCTTATATTGTGAGAATGATATATATTCATTATAGAACATTTAAAGATCATGTAAAAGTAGAAATGATTAAAATAATGAAGAGGTCCCTGGGTGGCTCAGTTCACGATGCATCCAACTCTTGATTTTTGCTCAGATCATGAGCTCACAGTTCATGGGTTTGAGTCTCTCATCAGGCTCCACACTGATGGCATGGACCTGGCTTGGGATTCTCTCTCTCTCCCCATCTGCCTGTACCCTTCCTCCGCTCACATTCTCTCTCACCTCTCTCTCAAAATAAATAAATAAACTTAAACAAATAATGAATAATATCTTAACAGGGTCAATATTTTCATATGGCTGGCAATTTTACTGAATATCATTAACATGAGATAAAGTTCATAGGATGTAAAACATATTCATAGTTATACTTATCATGTGACTAGGCCTAGGAAATATATTTTGGACAATAAAAAGCATTCATTATAAAAACTTTTAACATTAACTGAATTTCCAATCAGAAATACTCAACTTGGGGCACCTAGGTGGCTCAGTCCGTTAAGCATCTGACTTCGGTTCAGGTCATGATCTTGAGGTTCCTGAGATCGAGCCCCGTATTGGGCTCTGCACTGACAGCTCAGAGCCTGAAGCCTGCTTTGGATTCTGTGTCTACCTCTCTCTCTGTCCCTCCCTCACTCATGCTCTGTCTCTCTCTCTCTCTCCCTGTCAAAAATAAATAAACCTTAAAAATTTTTTTAAGAAAAGAAATACTCAACTAGACATGTTCCTTTAATGTACTTAAAAGAAGAGGAAAGATCTAAGGCATAGAAGAAAGTACTAGGAACCAAGTGGCAGGAGGTCGGAGCAGGAAGTGTTCACGGAATGCTCTCTTCAGTAGTGACTTAGCTCCATAACTATTTCTGACTACTTGGGTCTGGGATAAACCTGCTGGAGAACCCAGCTGGCAGGACAAGCGCTGATGCGGAGAGTTTGGAGCACAGCAGACTGCCTGGTAACCGTGATCATTACCCCAACCATAAAGAACATCTTGGGGTAACTTGACTCCCAGCATTTATTTTCGTATCCTTGCTCTTATTTGTTCTTTTCTGGCAGCATTCAGTTGATGGCTCAGACCTTTTGTAGCATATTGAAAAGGGTATAAACTATGCAGTAATACAGACTTTGGGCTAATATATTTTCAAAAATGTTTCATGCCTCATTTCTCACGTAAATTCTGAGGTTGCTTTCAGCCTTCAGAGCGTCATTCATATTCATGATAGAAAAGAGGGATAACATTTATTACTTTCAGTGCTGGTGATATTAAGCACTGTCAAGCACCCCCACCCAGGACTGCACCAAAACATTTTCTCCCTAAGCTCCTTCAGTGGAAAAAGTGTTGCTGAGTGAATTCATTTTTAAAAGTATGCCTGCATATGTATGGGTGTGTTAGGTTCTCTTCTAAGGCTTACATCACTTCACACCCATTTCAACCGATTTCTTTTTTGATGGAGACTGCAAGGCTAGGTATTTGAATTCTCAGCTCCCCCTGTAGCTAGGGTGGTCATGGGATCCAATTCTGATCAGTGAATTATAGCTAGAAATGCCTGGTGGTGGAGTGGGTGAGGGGGTTCTTTTCGGGAGGGGGAAAAAAAAAAGCAAAGCCTCATGAGAAGAAAGCTTTGCCCTTTGCCCGTCTCCCTGCTGGATGCTGGACATGGTATCTGCTGAGTTAACAGCTGTCTTTCAGCCATAAGGCCAAAGGCACATGTTAAGGATGGTGGGGCACAGCCATGGAGCCTGATTCATCAGCGACATTCCTGAGTTACTGCATCAGCATTGGATTGCCTATATTTGGACTTCTTGTTGTGGGGAAACATAAGCCTTACACTTGTTTAAGCTGCTGTGATTGGGTTTTCTGTCCCTCAAAGCGGGACGTGTTCCTCATGAATACATTTTGTTTGTGAAATTGCCACTTTTGCTACCGCGGAACCTTGATTGCTCCAAACCTCGCCCACAGGGTTAGATGGTGGCTGGACTCAGCTCTGGTTGTGCCATCTAAACTAGCCTCCTCCAATTCTCGTGCAGTGTAATCAGTATCTAGAGTTGAGAGTTAGTCATTTAGTCTTTAAGAGGAAAACTGGATTAGTAACAGCAGCGACAGCGACAAAAACCTCTTGGCTACACGCAACCCATTGGCAACGTACAGACTTAAAACTGTTTCCGGTGCAGCACACCGCTGTTGGAAAAACACGGAAGTTGGATCAAAGCGGGACTGCCTTTTGGTGCACTTAGCCGAGGGCACTGGACACCAGGCGGCTGGGGAAGAACCTTAAGGCTATGCCGTGATCTGTGAATAAGCAGGAGAGGTAGGTCCCTCCTTAGCTTTCATCAGACAAGATTTGGGGTGGTTCTAAACAAAGATTGTGAACAAACGGTAAGGCAGGAAAAAGAAGAGGCCAGAATGACAGATTGTTTAATAATTTGTTTTTTAACGTTAATTTATTTTTGAAAGAGAGAGAGACACAGACCTCAAGTGGGGGAGGGGCAGAGAGAGAGGGAGACGCAGAATCTGAAGCAGGCTCCAGGCTCCCGAGCGGTCAGCACAGAGCCCGACGCGGGGCTCGAACTCAGGAACTGTGAGATCATGACCTGAGCCGAAGTCGGATGCTTAACCGACTGAGCCACCCAGGCGCCCCAACAGATTGTTTAAATAGCACTTGCAGTGTCAACCAAAAAGTAGTTTTTATGTATGATGTAATGTAAAAATGAACAAATTATATTATGCATTGATCTTATTTTCAAGTACTTTCTTATCCATTATATAACTTTGCTACTGTCTTAGTTATCTATAGCTAAATAGCAAATTACTCCCAAAGTTAGGTGTTTAAAACAACGAACATGTATTGTCTCATAGTTTCAGAGTCGGGAGTTTGGGGATAGCTGGTAATTCTAGCTCAGGGTCTCATATGAGGTTGAAATCAAAATGTCATCTAAAAGCTACCTGTGGCTGAAGGGTCTGTTTTCAAACTCCTTCCCCCTACTGTAGCCAAGGGTTTCTACTCCTTGCTAATAGCTGTTTGGAGGAATTAGCCCCTCATCTTGTTGACCCTTCCATATGGCTGCTTGAGTATATCATAGCGTGTCACTTGGCTTCTCACAGAATGAGTGATCCAAGGCACAGGGTAAGAAGGGTACCATAATGTCTTTTAAGACTTAGTCTCAGAAGTCATACACCATCACTTCCACCTTATTCTATTTACTATAGACAAGTTATTAAATCCAGCTTATACTAAGGATAGGGGCATTACGAGCCACCTTTTGAAGAGAGCAATATAAAACAATTTAGGAACATATTTTAAAACCACCAGAGCTACCTAATAATATTACAACGTTATAGATGGAGGAGTTTCCCAATATCCCAAGAGCAATATTATAACTCATTTTGCAGATAGAAAGAATGTAGAGCTCTATTTGTTATAGAAGAAAAATGAAACCTCTTTTTTTAATAGAAGATTTTAAAGAGTGGCTTTAGTTGGTGTTAAAGGAATATTGAATGTTAGTATGAAATCTGTATCTTTGTCTCTGGTGAAATGAAATTAAAATCAGAGTAGATTTTATTATTTTAGTATCTGAAGTCATTCTCTATCCATCTGTCTGTCTATCATCTATCTATCTATCATCTATCATCTATTTATTCCCTCATAAAACAAGGAAAAGAGGTTAAGCAGTCGCCATTTCAACTTTTAGTTTATACAAGGAAAATAAATGCCTGGTTCTAACAAATAAATTTTATGAATGAACTAACTTAAATATATACAGATATTTTCCCATCTTGACCACTTTAAAAGGTTGATAGGAGTTATTTGGGTGTTCCTTAGCACAATTCTCATTTTTAAAAGAGTTATACAATACAAAAAATGTCTCATGAGCACATTCTAGTAACTTATACTGGGCCAAACACCAAGTACTACTTGACATCATTAAAATGTAACACAGACCTGAAAATGTTGGCCTAATCCTCTAAAAATCCACATGCTACACCCAATGGCAAAATAAAATGCAGGCATTCAGTATGAGCTTCAGTCCCTTGAGCTATTTTGTATTTCTACTTGCTTCTCAGTCCTTGGCTAGGTAGGATTTGTGGGACCTCTGCTTAGCTTTGGACCTTATAGTAACCAAACTTGCTTTACCTTTACATGAGTTATAACTTTTGACTTTGGACTTGTTTAAATTCTCCGTGTCTCAGTTTCCTTATGTGTCCAATGATGATGAGAAAAACTTCTTATGGTTGTTACAAATATTAAATGAAACAGCATACATATATTATCCCCAGATGTTCAGTGAACATTTGCATCCTCTCCCTAAACTCCTCTTAATCCTACTGAAGGCTCTACCCTCAAATAAAATTTGAAATTCCCTTCTATTCTATTACAAACTCCATCCAATGCCCCTAGCTTAATGCCAGGTACATGGGTTTTTCAAGTAGATGTCTACAGTAAGGAGATTACATGGACAAGTACTAAACCTAAAATATCCTGTGCTATGATTCCAGATATTACTCAGCTCCAAATATATATGTGGTTCGATTTCACACTCTATCAGATATTCAACAAGGATGCCTATTGTATACCTGATAGTGAAGGGCGTTAGGGGGATTAAGGTTTAGATTGCTTCATAAGCCATTTTCTTGGTTCTAACTCTTTCTACCAACTTCTGGGTATGGATCATGTGTTGGGACTAGAGAAAGTGAAGGATAGTAAGTGAATCCACTCTATATGTAATGTGTATATATATATATATATATATAACACCGGCACACATATATTCACCTTTATATGTATGTATTTGATGAAACATTAATCAATGTATTTTGATGACTTGATTATTATAATTGAGAATACGGATCCTTTCCTCACTATTTTACACCTTTGTGCAGTTTTATTTATTTACTTTTGTTAAAGAATGTTAACATCAATCTTGTTTTTCTAATGCTAAAGAGGGTAACCTTTAAATGGTGGAGTCTCTTTCATTAGCAAAGACATGTAAAACCCGGGCATCTGGTCAGTTGGTTCATGAGTTTGAGCCCCATGTCAGGCTCTGTGCTGGCAGTTCAGCCTGCTTCAGATTCTGTATCTCCCTCTCTCTCTGCTCCTCTCCCACTCATACACGCACACTCTCTCAAAAATAAATAAAGATTAAAAAAATTTTTTTAAAAGACATGTAAAACCTACTGCCAAAGAAATAGTAGAAAACTTTTCCCCAAATCATACTATTTTTTCTGCTTCCCTGTAATTTTAATGCAATGAGAATTGTTTTCTACAGTTCTTTATTACATTTGCCACATGGAAGTGTTTTTAGAGAATATAAAAAAGACTTGTTCTTATTGAAAAGCTTTCTGACTTAAGCATAAAGCGGTACCTTTAAAGAAAGATGAGTCTTTATTGTAAAAAAAAATTCCCCCAAATTTAGGAATTTTTCCTGAGATAAAGAAAATTTTGTAGTGTTAAAAAGTGTATCTTTGTGTGCCAACTCTCTCTTGTATTAAAATCCTCAGATCATATTAACCACCGTCCTCTCCTTGTTGGCCATCGCTAAACACAAGTTCAGGAAATGGACATGTTTTAAAGGGTATGGAAAATTTCCAGGACACTCACGTACGTCAGCAAGTCCCAGAGTGTTATGGAACTGAATACACTGTAAGCCCTCTTTACAGTTTTTTTTCCAGACTTGCTTTTGGGAACACTGCAAGCTAAATGATACAGATTTATTTGATTATTATTTCCTACAATGTAATATAAACTTGCAGATTCTGTGGCAAATAGCTACTTCCAATAAATCATGTTTCTTGATGTAGGGATGAACATGATAATTTCAAGACATCTCCTTTCACAGCACGCTCTTCCCAAAGATAATTAAGATGTTAACATCTAAGCATCTAAGGTTCTAGAATAGTTTTCTTCTCAACAGTACTTTTTTTTTTTTTTTTTTTTTTTTTTGCCTAAGGGATGATAGCTATTCTAGGTAGGAAGAAGTGATGAAAAAGTACTGTTTAAATATTACTTCTATTTCCTGAAAAACTAATGTACTCTGCCCTTGCTGGTTCTCATGCCTTCTAAGTTTTTAATAACTAGTTAAATATCAAACAGCTGTAGGAAAGAAAGAAACCCGAATCATCATGAATACAAAAAGGACTTCCTAGATGAAAACGAAGCTATGCATTTGGGAGGACTATGAAATAACTTAATTAGAAACAGAATCAAGAGAACCCGATCAAGAAATCTGGAGCTACCCCGATGCTCTTAGGCTATTAATTTCACATTTTTGTGCCTCAGTTTCCTCCTTTTGAAAGTAAGGTATTGGACTAGATGAACACAAAGATCTTTTTAAGTTCTAATAATCTGTGATCAATAGTAGCTCATTCTTACTTTTTCCTTGATATTCCTCTCAGGTCCAAGAGTTTATGTAAAGTAACAAAAGAAGATACTTATCTAGTTTAATGTCCCTAAACTTATTACAAGAACAATGAATTCCTGTGATCCAAATCCTCATTTTATAGAAGCACAGAGAAGTGAAGTGGCTTGTTCAAGTTCACATGGCTAGTCACGAAGCAGAACATCACAGCAAAACAGTCACTTTGATGTGGAAATGTTGGGGTTCAGAGCCAACAGCCAAGAAAGAATTCTTGAGACGTCTTCACTGCAAAAAAGTGGTTTTATCAAAGCATGGGGACAGGACCCGTGGGCAGTAAGAGCAGCCCTGGGGTTGTGACGGGTGACTGATTATATATTTTTAAGTTGGGAGGGGGTTAGGGATAGCCCAATTCTCTAAGGAAGTTTGGAAGCAAGCTTTCCAGGACCTTTAGGAGGCTAGCTATTGTTAGGAAAAGGCCATTTGTTACTGTTTAGTAAAAACTCTGTCAAGAGACCCTTCAGATGTATGTCAGTGTGCCATACACTTGGTGGATGATTGCTAGCATAGATTTGGGGGGTAGAGATAAAGGAAGTTTCCAAAATAATTTTTATATGTTAAAGTAGACTTACAGGACTCTGGGGCGGTCAGGCTAATGTTAAGCTAAGATTGCCTCTTGCCTTTAGCAAAATGTCCTCATCAAGGCAGCTGAGTTCCTAGAGGAACGTCACTCTGACTGTCTCAAGGATTTGTCAATGGGCTGTAAGTTGTAAGGAAATTTAATTTTCTTTTGCCTTTGTTTCCCACATCGGCTTATCTGCAGACCAAGGCTGATTCTATCAAGTCAGGGTTTCCCTGACATTTTTGTTTATTTCTTGTAGAGATTATAACTCCTCGATACAAGGGTTGTATTTTTTTCTATGTAATTTCCTATATTCATAGCTCCTTGTATGCTAGGAATCTAGTAGATGTTTAATAAAAATTAATGAATTTGTATACTGGCACTTATATTTCCTACTGTGTACATTTTGGGGGGTCAGTCAAAGAATGTACCTAAAGAGAAATATTCCTATGAATAGTTCTAGAAACTTCTTTGAAATTTCAGAGCAGATGCTATTACATGGAAAGTAATCTCTGACTTGATGTAATCCAGGCAGCCCCCAGGTAGCCTCAATGTCTTCACATTAAAAGACTGACCCCAACCTGTGGGTAAAGGAGCAAAGAGCAGTCTTGGCTCCCAGCAGAAGTAGGAGAGATGACCATGGAGCTGTAACTTCCTTGTGCTGTGGAGAATAGAGCCCATGTGGCACATTATTCCAAGACCAGAATTGTGAACACCAAAACCTGCCTGAGACGAAGCAGAAGGAGCCAGAAACATGTATTAGAACTTGAGGACGTGATTTGTATTTATATAGTGGGATAAGACTGTTACATAAAGGGCTTTGTTAGACTTGCGGAATTATACCGCTTAGCTGTTCAAATGCCTGTTAATTCTCCAGGCAAGTGCAGTTCCCTTCCCCACTTTACCTTATGCAATCTTTCTCTCCTGTGAGTAACCATCACATTTTATTTGTACTTCTCACATGACACACATTAACCTTTTCTTCCAGATGTATTTTTAGCCAGCTGTTCAGCTCACATCTATTTATTGAGCATATTAGAGACCAGGTTTGAGATGTGCAAAATAACGCTGGAACCCCAAAGAGCTCACCCTTTTCTTGGAGGGGACAGGCACAGAAACAGACTACTCATTTTTAAAATCACTCATACTAAGCAATGACAGACAAATACCTGAATCTCCCAAAGATTATATGCTTAGTAAATGTGTGTTGAATGAATAAATATTTTATAATTCTTCTAGGAGAGTGTATTCTATTTCCCTAATTCATTCAATTGAATATGCATTCAATTGCCTTTTTTATGTGCTTAACCTTATTTTAAATATTGGTCCAGAGTTTTATCTTAATTTCTATTATTAAAAAATAATAAATTTTGTAATTATAATTACATAAGAATACCTAACATCAACATGGCAATTTTTCCACCAATTATTTTTTCAATCAATATCTCATTTATACAGATGAAATATTTTCTTCTTTTTAAATTTTTTTAACGTTTATTTATTTTTGAGACAGAGACAGAGCATGAACGGGAAGGGTCAGAGAGAGAGGGAGACACAGAATCTGAAACAGGCTCCAGGCTCTGAGCTGTCAGCACAGAGCCCGACGTGGGGTTCGAACTCACGGACGGTGAGATCATGACCTGAGCTGAAGTCGGACGCTTAACCGACCGAGCCACCCAGGCGCCCCCAGATGAAATATTCTCAAATTGTCATTTTAGTTAGTTGTAGTTCCAAGAAAGCAGTAAAATAATCCTCTGAAAAGAGACTTGTTTATTTTTATATGTTTGCATTGATTGATTCTAGTTTATAATTCTTGGTTTTATTACTGTGCATTGAGTTACAAAGTGTTAATTGATCACTGTGACCTTACAAATTATCTTTTTAGAGTATGTTTTAAGTCGTAAATAGACAGTAGTCACTTTTATATAGAAGCGAATGCACATATAGCTTCGAGGTTTTTTTAGGTTTTTTGTTTGTTTGTTTGTTTTTTAATGTTTATTTATTTTTGACAGAGACAGACTGCGAGTGGTTTAGGGCAGAGAGAGAAGGAGACACAGAAGCAGAAGCAGGCTCCAGGCTCTGAGCTGTCAGCACAGAGCCCGACATGGGGCTCGAACTCACGAGCTGTGAGATCATGACCTGAGCCGAAATCCGACGCTCAACCGACTGAGCCACCCAGGCGCCCCTAGCTTCGAGGTTTTAATAATCTCACCATTTAAAACCAATTCCTTTTGTTTTTACCATGAAGATAACTTTCCTCATTTTTACCCAGTCCCTAGGTATCTTTTTTTTCAAGTGGCTAGAAATAAATTCACAGTAAAAACACTGGGTACACTGGGTACTTATGTTCTGCTTGGCAGAAATAGATTTGATTATAAAACCTGTATTCTAGGGGTACCTGGGTGGTTCAGCCAGTTGAGCGTCCAGCTTCGGCTCAGGTCATGATCTCACAGTTTGTGAGTTTGAGCCCCGCATCAGGCTCTGTGCTGACAGCTCAGAGCCTGGAGCCTGCTTCAGATTCTGTGTCTCCCTCTCTCTCTGCCCCTCCCCCTCTTGCGCTCTGTCTCTGTCTCAGAACATTAAAAACAAAAACAAAAACAAAAAAACCCTGCATTCTAAATATGTTTTTTAAAATATAGAATTTCTCTCAATTATAGGAGTAATATGTCTTTATTGTAGAAAAATTGGGAAATGCAAACTATTTAAAGAAGGAAAAGAAAGCCACTTAGAGTGGTGTTTATACTTTCTGTGCAAATTTACGTACTGACTTTTTACTTAATAGTGTATTGTGACCATTGAAAAATCATTTCTAAAACCCTAAAATTGGCAAATCTTTGGTAACTAAGTGAAGAGTCAGAAGACTAGGGAGCTGAGAACAATTGTCAAAGCAAAATATATGAAACTATCTGAGGTTTCATTTCAGTGTTCACTACAGCCTTCCTTTAAAATAAGCCAAGATAATTAATTTTAAAAGATCTCTGTTTCCCATGTTGAAGAAATTATATGAAATAGACGTCAAGTGATCAGACTTTTTCTATTTGAATACTTGTTAAAAAGGTCATGAGAGAGGAACAATTCTTTTTTTAAATCAGAAGAACAACAAAAAAAGAACAAAGGGAAATTATTTTACTTCATGCAAAGTCTATCGTTACTTTCTAGCTTCCTTTTCAATTCAGACAGGTGGTCTGGATTTATTTTGTTTCCATAAGCCTAAATTTCTTCTGTGTAAAAGAAGGGATCCTATTGGAAAAAACAATTAAATTCCCTTGTAGTGAAATATGTATGTTAAAGAAGATGTGTGTGTGTGTGTGTGTGTGTGTTTGAGGTGTTTAATATTTACATATTTATACCTGTATATAAATATATAATATATAAATAAGATAAAAATAAAAATGATGTATTTATATATACATGAAACAGGAGGTATATATATAAAAAAGAATAGGCCTATAAATCTAAGAGTGTCTACCTGATATCCTCCATTGAAGAGTCATATTTAATTTATAAATCAAAACCTTGGATTTTGTTGGTCTTAATTTGGCTTTCAATCCTAGATAACTAGTAATTATGTTAGCTTGTAAAAATCTTGTGAGAAAGGACATTGGATTAAAAGTCATAATATTTGATTCTCATCCTAGCTGTATTATTAATGAATTATCTTTCTCTGGATAAGCCACTTAGCTTCTCTGGTTTTTCTCATTTTTTAAAATGCTGGTAGACTAGATGTCCAATAAGTTCCATCCTAGTTCATAAAATATGGTTGTAAGACTAATCCAGTTCAATAATTCATTGATGCTATTTTCTAAAAATTATTCTATCATCCTAATAGTCAAGCAAAGTGTCAGAATGAGGTGTATTTAATCTAACACTTCTAACCAAATTTTTACATTATTTAAGGAATATGAACAAAATTAACTAAAGTATATACATACTTATATATAAAAGATACAGAACATACATAGTAAAACATACATATGGGAAATATTTAATTTATATTCACATATAATTATCATTTTATTGGAGAAAATTTAAAAGTAAACTAAATACACTAATTTTCTTATCTCTTCTCATTTTCAATTTCCAATGCTGTTCTCTGCATCATTACATCTTAAAGAAATATATTTTACCAAATCAAGTCTTCATCCATTTATTCATTCATTCATTTCATATCATTACTTCAACTAATTCATAGAGAGTACCAACTATCAACAATGTTATAGGTATTAAGGATACTGCATGGTACCTATATGGAAGGTTATGGCTCCTGTCTTCTTCCTTCAGTTTAGAGTCTATGGGGAAGAAAGACATTTAACCAATGATGACAAAAATATAAATCTGAAACTGTGGTGAAAGCCAAGAAGGTAAAAGAATGGGGACCTAATTTGGGCTTGGGAGTCAAGAAAGATCTCTCTGAAAAAATGGCATTTAGTATGAAGTTTCTGGGGTGAGTAGGAATTAACTAATCCAGGAGAAACAGAATAAGCATTCCAGGCAGAGGGAGCAGCATACATAAAAACACTGAGAAAAAAGAGCTCTGGAGATTGGGAACCTAAATATATTTACCTTGTGAATGTGAAGGGAGCCTGGAAACACAGGTCATACAGACTGAGTCAAGTATTTTGGATTGTATTTAAAGAACACCAGGAAATTTGGAGTAATTTAAGCAAGACGGTAATATCATCAGATTTATATCTTTCAAGGAGAACTCAACATTTTATTGGGCATCAACTGAAGGAAGGCAAAAGAAAAAGAAAACCAATTAGAGATTTTCAGTTGGGTGGTAACAATGGAAATGGTGAAAAAGAAACAGATTCAAGATACATTTAAAGAACAGACCAAACTCAGTAATGGAACAGACCAAAGTTAATAATGAAATAAATATAAGTCGACAAAGGAGAGTAAGTGGCAAAGGTGATAATCTTATTTATGGAATGTGCGATACGGTGGAGAAAGATGGCATTCACTGAGTGGAAGAATACCAGATGAGAATCAAGTTTGGGGGCTAGAGGTCAGTCTTGATAGGGCTTATAAATCATTTTAGATAGACGGTTGAGTATGTGAGTCTGAAGCTCTGAAGGAAGCTCTGAAGAAATAAATTGGGAATCATCAGCATTTAAGTGGCATTAATTGTGTGTGTGTGTGTGTGTGTGTGTGTGTGTGTGTGTGTAATGAATGATGAATGATGGTGATATAAGACGAGGGCCCAGAGCTAGTTGTAAAGGATTTAAGCATTTAATTTTGAGAGAAAGGAATTGTCAGCATGTAGGGGTTAGAGAAAGAATGGCCAAAAAATTTGGTGAAAGGAAAACCAGAGAACATGGTGTCCCAGAAACCAAGAAAAGAAAGTGTTTCTTGAAGGTCATCACGGTCAGTATTGCTGGATACCAAGCAGTAATGGAGTTTGGGAATGGTTCATTGGAAAACAAAGGCAATCTAAATGGAATATCAGAAACACAATCTGATTGCTGAGTACATGACGTGATTTGAAGGGATGAGAAATGAAAGGAGTTAGGGGAAGTAAACATAGTTGACTTTTCTGAGAAGTATGCATGGGAAAGGGGGCAGAAAGGGTGGTAAATAAAATATGGTAAATTAACGATGGATCAGATCAGAGCATATTGGAATGCTTTTGGGAAAAGTCCTTTAAAAAGTAAGATGATCACAAAGAGGGATCAGTAAAGAGGGAAGACGAATAAAAATGTAAACCAAATGTGTCACTTGCCTGATTAGAACAAAATACATGCTCTTCAACTGTTCTACAAAGGCCTCCCTGAGAGCCCCTCATTAAGTCTCTGGCTCATCTTATGACCCTCTCCCCTCCTTTCTCTTCCTTGGGGCAAATGCTAAGAATTCTTCCCGGAATTTCAGCTGTAGAACCCCTGCACATGTCTTATCCTCACAGGAATTCTCTTCCCTCTGCTCTTTGCCTAGCTGACCCTTCTCTGTTATTTAAATCATAGTCCTGGAAATGTCCTCCCTGACTATCCGTGGAGCTCAAAACTGTCTCCAAATCTTCACATCTGAACTGAGGTTCAGGCCTCAGTTTTAGTGAACATCCTCCATCAACCAATGTAAATTAGTAACCGTCCTCCCATCTACACTCAGTCATGCTGTTCTTAGCATAGCCTATGGCACATTTTCTTGTTTATGTACTTGTTTATTTGTTTATGGTATGTCATTTCTCTCTAGAATGTAGACTATATGAAAGCAGGGGTCTCATTTCACGTACTCAATGCCACATCCCCAGAATGCATGATAATGTTGGCATATCGTAGGTGCTCAATAAACTTTCACTGATTGGTTGAATGGTAAGTTCAATTTAAAAGTCAGTCTTCTTAGAAAACATCTAGGAATTAAAAGGCACATTATGGGGCGCCTGGGTGGCTCAGTCGGTTAAGCATTCAACTTTGGCTCAGGTCACGATCTCATGGTTCGTGAGTTCAAGCCCCGCATTGGGCTCTGTGCTGACAGCTCAGAGCCTGGAGCCTGCTTCAGATTCTGTGTCTCCCTCTCTTTCTGCCCCTCCCCTGCTCACACTCTGTCTCTCTCTGTCTCAAAAATAAACATTTAAAAAATAGAATAAAAGGCACATTATTGTAATTTTAATCAAATTTAGCACAAATTTATAAGTAATAGATTAGGAGACTACAGTGAATAACAATTTTGGAAATATTCTAAAGGATTTCTTTTCAATAGATAATCTTAATGATTCTATATCTCTTATCATAATTTTTATTCTAAGTTTCATCACTCAGGTATGTACTACCTAATAGCAAGAGAAAGCTTTTTGGAAGTAGTTTGCTATTAGAAAGTAGCCAGTCTAGTGTAAAAAATTTACTGTGGATAATCCATTTGGTAGATAAAACATATGTATGAACTCAAAAGTGTATTTACATTTAGCAAACATTTATCAGGCCATGTACTATACTAGACATATGTAATTGAAAAATGAATAAAATGCAATAGACTGATCTCTATTAACTCAAAGCTCCATGAGTGATTAAAGATATGAAAGTTAACAAGACTCTGCTTTAAAAAGGCTATAACACAGTTTGAACAAAATAATGAGAGGTCAGTTTGTTTTAACACCTCTGGGCCATGAGATCTCACTTATATGAATTTAGACACTATACAAATGCTTCTCTTCCTCCTAGGGGCAAATCATTAATATGGAATTCAGTTACCCTGGTATGTAACACCTTTCCCCATATCAAGTGGGAGTCATTTTCACAAAGAAGGGGGAGGGAAAAGGCCATTTTTGATGCCAGTGTTTCAGTGGAGCAATTAAGCATTGGCTGGAATAGGAAGAGGTTGCTATAAGAAAAGAAGTACAACAAAGAAAATTGTGTTCAGTGGTTGTGCAATGTCAGCTTATTATTGCTGGATGAGCCTGAAGATTAGAAAATGACTCTTCTTGAGTTACAGGGCCTGTAAAACTGAGTAACTCAGAAAATACTGAAGAGGAACACAGGAGAAAATGATACAAAAGTAAACAGCAATAGAAATTGTGTTGAGCTGAGCATGACCTTTGGAAGAGAGGGAAGATTCTGCATATCAAGAAAATCTCATCCCAGGCCTCTCTGAAAGATTAAAATGATTTCAATATTTCCCCATTTATTTAACGCAAACAGGTATGGCTTGCTCTGACAAAACGTCACATTTCCTACTCAGGTGCCATTATGCAGAGACAGAGCCTCAAGTTTATATTGGCTGCTCAAAGTCATTCTTAAAGACCAAGAACAAGTGCTGAATCTAATGACTGGAAATGTCTGGATGCCAGAGAGCCTTTTCTTGCAAACATTTCTTTGGGCTCATAGTCTCTCTCAAAGGATGGGAAAGCACTATTATAAATATTTCTCATTCAAACATTAATGAGGAAGCAAAGTCATTCACCTTTTGCGAACTGCAGTATCTATTTAGATGTCATTTATCAGCCGTTCAATGGAAAGGATAGGCAAAAGCAGAGAGAAATATTTCTGAGTCCAGCGATTTCTGGATGAGAAGGAAGTATTCCTCTATGTAATACTTCATATCTAATAACATCACAGAATACAACTATTTTACCAATTAGTATTAAATTTAACATAAAATATCAGCTTCCAAAATATTGTGAAATTGTTAAGAGTAGGTTATCCTAAATATAATAAGGAAAAGCAGTATAAATACAAATTTGCCAACATTAAACTCGTGGGAAGCGTTTCTGTACCTTCCGAAGAAATTTTGAGTCATAAGCGTTACTAATTCTTTTATCCATATTTTTTGCTATAATAAACCAGTGACACTTATATACTACAGTATAGAACAATATGGCTGTCTTTTTATTTCCTCAGTGTGTATCTAAAAAGCAAGAAGCAATATTCAAAGAAAAGTATATTATTTGAAAACATTTCATGCTTGAAATAAAATGCTGGTTTACCAGAAATTTCCAAAAGAAAAAATGAAGAAAAATGAAGAAAATTTAAATTCTGTTTTTGTTTTTTTGTGCATACCATCAGTCTGTTCCAACAACTTGCAAGTAGCAACTTTAAACCTCTTATTCCTTCTTTGTTATCCTGCAAAGACCTTGCGTCTTTCCACTATTTCACACTGAGTACAAGCACATAGATGGCACCAGATTCAATCCATTTTGTTGCATTTTGAAGTTAAAAAAAAAGGTTAAAAAATGCCCTACTTTAGTATGACTGGCTGGTTGTAATATATTTTACAAGTTTGAAACCAAAAAATTGTCTGCTTTCAAGTTATTGCTTAAAATTGTCTCAGGCTACAGGTTTTGAGGTCACATTATTAATTTTCTCATATTTATGATCTCGACACATTTTAAATTTAATCTTTTGTGAAGAATAATTTGCCCCTACCTTGAGCTGTGTTTGTACTAGGCTGTAACATCAGGCGGTGACCCAGCGGAATCAATGGGGACGTTAAAGAGACTACAGAAACTGGTTTGGACCAAGAAAGCCAGGGTGCCGAGTCTGAATGAGATAAAACCCACATTAATAAACCTTGGTAAGTAAGAAGTCAAAAAGCTGCCAAAAATTCTTTGAGAAAGAATTTGAGTAGCATATATAAAATGAAGGCCATTTTGATAAGGTCTTAAAATAACCATTAAATCTTCAGGGTTTTTAAATTAGAAATTTATTTGTGAAACAGATATCCTTACCCTATTCGTGAATTTTGCTTTTATATACCATATCTCCTTCCCTTCAAGACAAGACTCGGGGATAGCGTGGGAGAACGAGATAATAAGGGTCCTAATTGTTCATTATTCCCATTCTTTGGCCACGGGAAACAGTATTTTTCAATTTTTATGTGAGTGCAGCAAAATGGCATGTCATGACATGCAACTTTGAAGTTCATTTATTTATTCACAATTACATGCTATTAATCATAATCTTTGGTTTACATCAATGAAACATTTGAACTGAAAGAGATTCTGTGATATGGTATAATTTCCATACATGGGTTGCATGTATTTCTATTTTCTGTAATTGTTTTATATATTCCTAGAAATTTCATCAGACCCTTCACCACATGTAAAAATATAGGTCTCACTAATCAACTTCATAGTATTAAAGATATACTTTCTTTTTGTTGTTCTCTCAGTCTTGTTCTTCCTCTTCCAAAGTATTTCACTATGAGAAACACTTTATGCATAAATCTATTTATAGACTGATATCAGAAAAAAATTAGAATACCAGTGGTATTTCAGCCCATGTCCACTGAGATTTCATTTTTTATTTACGTACAGGGAATAATTCATTTACTTTCTTATGATGCTCTCTATACACATTATTTCCAAAAATCAAAAAAAAAAAAAAACTTAATATAAGCACACCAGGACACCTGGGTGGCTCAGTTGGTTAAGCATCCGATCCCTGATTTTGGCTCAGGTCATGATCTCATGGTTTGTGCGATCAAGCCCCATGTTGGACTCCACACTGACAGCACAGAGTCTGCTTGGGATTCTCTCTATCCTTCTCTGTCTCTGACCCTCCCCTCGCTCTCTCTCAAAATAAATAAATAAACATTAAAAAAAGAATGCAAGCAGACCATACCATGTTTATATGATATGGGGAATTTTTTAGTTTGTAATTTTTCTAAAATATCTTTTAGTATACTATTTTCATGTGGCTTTCAGTCAGTGTAGCCAGACTATATATAATCGTTACATACAGCTTCAAAATCTTTTAGGTCAATCTGTTCTTACAAAACAAATCATTTACTATACAAAGGATTTCTCTTTAAAGAATTGCAATTTAAATTATTTTGTGAAGGTAAATGAATTCCTGGTTTGTCCTGTGATGTTCATTCATTTCTACTATATCAAAGGAAGTATAAAACCCATATTATATTCTTAACTGATTTTTCTTTGTAATTCAGAAGATGAAGATGAAACTTTAATTTCCTGTATGAAATTAACCAAATCCCAAGAAAAGAAAATTAGTAATGTTAGCACAAGGGGAAAGGAAGAAATGGAGGGGAGATTGGATTCTATTTCTGCATCACTGGTTAGATCCAGCATTTCCACGGGAGGCAATATGGCAGAAATGTTATCACACAATGAAGGTGAAGTTCAGATGTGGAACAGCTGGAAGCTTTTTCCAGAAACCCCTCTCTGGACATGTGTTGATTTTCAAATTGCCCAAGTTGGACCCTGGAACGACTGTTTGCGCTGCACTCACCACCCACAACTTAAGTCTTCTTGTACAGATATGGATCTCCCACATTCTTGGGTAAGTTTGTAAACTGAGGAAATGCACTGTCTCATCTCGATGTTTGTACCAGCAAGAAAGAAACAGATAATAAAAGTGCTAATCAGTCAACTGTATCAGTGTCAGGAAAAGTTACCAAAACTAGAGTTGTCTTTCCAGAAAGCATTGCAGCTCTTGTGACTTTTGCTATCACGTTACTATAGTCTGTGTATATATTCCTTGTGTTCAAATAAGCTACTGCACGATATTTTTGAGATAATTTTTTTTAGTGGAAAGAAAACTTTGGATGTTGATTCAGCTCAAGAAGGTGTGGATTGAATTGTCTAAATCACTGCTGTGGTCATGAAGTTTCTGTGACAAATAATAGCTAATTTAAATGAGCATTTTCTATGTGCCTGCCATTCCCCTAAGCACTTCATTCTTTTATTTAAATCTCACAACAATCCTGTAAGGTAGGGAATGTTATTTTAATGCTAATTCCCCCATTTTATAATTGAGACAAATGAGACACAAAAAGATAGCAATAGGTACAGTGTCACAGAGCCAACAAAAGTGGAACCAAGATCAATCATACACTGAGGATCCTGCTTTTAGCTAATAACAGTGTTTCCCATCTACTGAACTAGGCCCTAAGGCTATATGGTACAAGAGAAAGAGTGTGGACTCTGGAGTGACAGAAATTTGGGTTTGGATGCAAGCTCTTCTATTTGTTTAGCTTAGGCAAAATATTAAAACATGTTCATCTTAATTGTATCAACTGTAAAATGGAAGTAGTGATATTAAATTCATGAGGTAATTAGGAAACTGAAATTAAATAGTACAAATATTCTAGCACTTAAGAGCAATTTTTTTTCACCTAGGTTATAAGTTACTAAAGGCACGTGTTATATACCTTTATTTCTCTACTGTTCATGGTCATTTGAGCTTGTAGTGAGTGAATGGAACAACTTTGTGAATGCAGGAACCCTACTCTACACCACTTGGCTTTAAGAATCAGTCTCTCATTAGAGGCTATATTTCATGGTGCATTAGCGCTCTCTGAAGAGGCTTGGAGTCTTTTTCCTCTTTTAAGATTTGTGTATTAAGTTAGGTCTTTGCAGACTAGTGCTAAAGTAATCTGTGTTCAAAGTACCACATTAAATATTACAGGTGTCTAATAGCAGACTCAGAACTGATAAAACTGTCCAACATCAATTATTTTTAGGAAGGTCTCTCCCAATTCCTTAGTCTTCATCTTCTCCTGTGGGGCTTCTGGGCTTTGCAAGCTTCCTCCCGGAGCACTTTCTCGGAGAACAGCTGATAATATAATTAGGATCTACTTCTGAAGACTCCCCCTGACAGCTTTAGAATCAGGATCAAGAATAAGGACTACTCGGCAAGTAGCAAAGCTGGTGTATAAAAATCTAAATTCAAATATTCAGAGCTTCTTTCAAGAATAACATCTGGATTCCTTAACTTGGCGTTTCTGGATTTTAGCAGTCTGACCTCAGTCTAACTTCTCAGCTTGATCTAAAGCTTCCTTATGGAAAACTTGTGCTGGACTGCCAAACTGAATGATCTGCTTCTTCCTAATGACTGGCTTGCTCTTTCCTGCCTCTTTATCTTTGTGTTTACATATCAGCCTCTGCCTAGCGTGCTATTCTTGCCGTTAACCATTACCCTATCACTCAGATTACTTTGTCCTTTAGAAATGCTACCTGGGTCGTGCCAGATAAAAATAATTGCTTCTTCCTTTGAACTTTTTAGGGAACTTAAAGGCATTTTTCTTTCATTATATATTTTTAAAACACATATTGGCATCACTTGTATCAGTTCACAATATTAGACACTAGGGAATACAGAGCCAAACAATACATACACTGCCCCTGTCTTCATGGACCTTACTGAGTACTACTCTATGGTCGAATTAGTTGGGCATCTGTTTATTTCCTATAAATACTTGTCTTTGTATGCTCTCTAATCCCTAGAGTATTATGGGAACTCAATAAATACTTGAGTAGCATTTCCTCACTAAATAAATGGAGTTTTAGAAACCAACAGACTTTATTTCCATAGATCTACATGGAACATTTATCCTTATTCTTTTAACTATTCTCATATTAATCCAATCTATATAAACTCAGTTATCATGCGTATGTGTTTGTGAATGTGCGTATAGATCTAAGTATATATACATAGTAGCATTTTTCTTTTCTTTTTGGTAGTTTTGTCTATTATAGTTCATACCTAAATGATTAAGTAAACGAGTCTTATCTGCAGAAGGTCAAACATATCTACAGAATACACACAATTTCAGATGATAACATTCAGCATTTGTGACAGGAAAACCTCTCTGGATTTGGAGAAAGGGTTCAAGAACATGTTAGAGTTAAATTGGTTTGGTAAACTTAATGAAACCACTTACACTCAGGGATTTGAGACATAGAATGAAAGGAGTTGGATGAGTGCAAATTATTATTTTTATATTCTACAATATATTCTATAATAATACCAACTGAAAAATACCCAGTTTCATTTTAGCATAGCTGGTATTTTTTCTGTAGTAATTGCAGGGTTATTACTTGGGTTATACTTTAACTTTCATTCTATAGAAAGTACAGAAGGCAAATAGTGTTGAGGGAAAAGTTTTGCTTCTGAAATGAGTGTTACTTACCATCAATGACAAGTAGTTAGAGGTGACATTTTTGCAATTTTAAAGGGTAAAAATATGACCATATTTAAAAAAAATATGTACCAACATATACAGATATGCTGGAGCTGAGCCAAACCCTCACATTTCAAGGGAAATAAACCAATCCACAAAGACGCTAGTTTCTCCTTAACTTCAAATATTTCAGCAATAGTAGATTCCAGTTCCTTTGATGCCATTATCAAAGTAGAGTTTTCAGGTGGCCTGAAACTGACTTGTCTTGCAGAAAGTTTTTATTGACCCTAGTCTGATTCTCGACTAAGCCCTGCGGGCTCATACTCTCAAAGCTGGTTCTGATAGAATTGGGTTTAACGCCGGTTCTGACATCGCCAGCAGAGTGAGCTTAGGCAAATTCTTTACCCTCTTTAACCCACTAATTCCAGTTCTGTGCATTGCTTTCCAACTCTGCTCATCCCCTTTCTTCTGAGTGAATTTGTGTGTGCTGAAAACACCCATTTGTAAAACAAGATTATTGATGTCTATCATGCAAGGCTGTTGGGGGAGATTAAAGAAGATGGTGCCAGGACTCAGTTGATAGCCGATAATATTTATACCCAAACCAAAGAATCTAGAGGCTTGTGCTAGACTTGGAAAAAAGCAACATTTTATTCAGTTGAGATGCCATAAACAAACTGAAGCCAGACAGGGAAATGTATTATTTGTGAAGGGCTTTTCACAGTAGTCAACAGGAGAGGAACGAGACATACACAGATATTTAACGCACAGTTTAGTTGTTTGCAAGGTCTGTGGGATCTGGGGCGTGGGGAAAGATATGTGATTATGGAATTGATATAAACTGAGAAGGGTAACGCCAGATTTATGAAAGTGTATACTCCACAAGAAAAGTGTGAAGAGAAAAACTACTTAAGGATGCAGAGCTCTTTTTTTCATATCCGAGATGAGTGGTGTAGAGAGGGGGTTTCAGATGGCTTTAAGAAAGGTAATAGTGAAGGTAGCCAAAAATAATATTTGAAGCCAAGTGTTTACAATCAATTTAGAAGAAGAGTGATTGAAGGGTACTTACAGCGTAGCTCTGCATGCTAAGAGCTTGAAAAATCTTAACAAAAGAGGGAAGTGAGTCAGAGAATTGGTCGGGAAGAAGAGCAAGAAAGAAAGAAAATTTGTGTGTTGCAGAGGAGGTGAGGCCTTCCTTGAATACGATGTCATAATAGCAAACGTATTTTTCAAAATCTGGGATAATTTTTCAGATTTATAAGAGAGATAAATTATTTTTATAATATTAAGAAATGGAAGTAATCTTGACATGAAAAGGGGGAGCAGATATGCATTTCTCCCTTGATATTCCAAAATATTTTATAAAAATAGAATGATATATTTAAAAAGTGATAATAACAAAAGCTCTTTCAGGAAGGAGGAAAGTAAAGGCCTGAAGGAACAGAACAGAGACTCAGAGCACAGGATCATTCAAGTGCAGTGTGGATAGAAAAATAATAGTGAGAATTGCATTAAAATCAAAGAAAAAAATGAGTAAAGTTTATATACAGACTCTCAGGGTGAGATAATAAACAGAGTTCTACTTAAAGCATCTTAAGGTACGTAAGAAGAAGACGAGAAGAGTAGAGATCTGAGATCTTCTTGGAGTACTATGAGAACCTGTCAAAACTGTGCCAGAAGAGAAAGTGTGGATAATGGAAAATTTCTTTACGGAACTGTTTCAGCAAGAGGAACAGGATGTCTGCTGATGCTCGCCGAGAAGTAAAGGAACAACATGTCTTACAATTAATTGTTCAAATGGGAAGTAATGTATGCTCTAATTATTGACAAGGGGAAATGATCTTGGGACCCACAGACCCACTGCTAAGTTGGTATAAGAGTTTTTATACTGACCAAGAAAACTGATCTGTGAGAGAAAAGTGACCAGTATACGCTATTTTTGCGTGTCTAATTTCTCTTTTCTCAGCCTTGGCAATCTCTCCCAGTCTCTCTGACCAGAGTCTACTTCCTTCAATCAAAATGACACGTCACTACCAGTTTAATCTACCAGATCAATTTACTTGACTACCTGATTAACGATTCTAAAGCTCAAACCTAATGTTACTGCACCCCTCGCAAACCTTTAAATATCTTCTCAACACCTACAGGATTAAATGCAAACTCATTCACCTAATCTGCCTTAACTAGAACCCCACAAATCTCTTTCACACACATACTCTGCTATCAACAAGGTGATACCACCCTTTTGCCAAAGACTGATTTTTCTCCATCTTCCTAGCTTTATTTATACTGTTTCCCCATTTAGTCCTTCCTTTCTTCTCTACCTATTTGATGAATAGTATGGAAGTTTAGAAGTGTTGATGGATAAGTAAGAATCCATGGTGTACACTTTGAAGAAAAAAAATATGGATATGAAAAGGAATGAAGATTGAGACGACCAGTAAAAAGAGAGTAAGGAAACACACGGTTTAGGGGAAAAAAAGGCAGCATTAATTTCAGAGATTCTATTATTTTCTTTGTATGTTAGTGATGTGAGACTCCTACCAAAAAGTCTCTGTGGTCCCACTGAATAACGCAGGCAAAGAAGACTGCTCACGAATCCACCCAGAGGGAGGCGGGCTATGAACCATCTATGCATAATTTCTCATAGTTTCATGCCCCTGTGTTCAACTGTGACAACAAAAACCATTTAACTTTTATCTGCTAACATTGGAATTACAGTAGTATGGAAAGAGGATATGATTCAATGAGTAGATTTGGACAATTTTGAAAGGGAAGGCAAAGTAAATAATCTGTACTGAGAAAATCAAAAGGAAAAATAGAAAAATGTGATACCAAAATACCAAAAGATATCTATATTTACTACACTCTGCACTGAAATTGATGAACCTGAGCATTGAGATTCTAAAAATAATTTTAAAAGCCTAAATAAACAAGAATAAATTAGTTAATTACAAATATTTTACATGACAAATTTTTAACTGTAGCCAATATGATGTTTGGTGGCAGGAGAATTAACATTTACCCAAGAGAAGAATGTGAAAACTAGGAGATGCTGTAAGAGCTTATTGATTCGTTTTTTCCTTCATTCATCAATTCATTCACTCGTTAGCAAATTCTCGTTAAGTGCCTCGTGAGGCTATGAATGTATGAGCTTAGAAGTGTGTATGTGGGGTAGCCAATCTACTATTTCATATTTATAATGAGAGTTTATGGGTTAAAAGGAAAAGTTAAAAAGGAACAGAATCACACAATCCTTGGTGTGAAAATACACTAGGATGGAAAACACACTGCAGTAATTGTATATAAAACAATCCAGGAAAAGAGCTTGTGAGACATGTAAACAAATTTTCCATTAATAAAAAAAAGAGATTATAGAAGAAACAAATCATGAGACGTTGTAACAGTACAAGGTATCAGGTTAATGGAAATGTTTTAGGCTGAGTTTGAGGAAAGTAAGTTGTAAGTGTGTATAAAATTTTTGAATGTCTTTTCTAATAAAATTATGGATAACAAAAAAATATTAAATGAGAAAATGTAATTTCTCTGTGTGAAGTAATATTCTACAAGTCCAGGGTAACCAGAGATATCACTAAGTTAGACTTTTGAGGCAGAACAAGGTAGAATGAAAACCAGCCTAATTATTTGGGTTGGTGTATGGCTTTTCCCGGTTACACAAACCTCATGCGTATCAGTGAGAATAAGAGACATGTGATCTAGTTCTAAAACTGTTACAGAAGCAAAGAATCCTTCTCCTTCATGTATCACCCTAAGATTTTCCCCCACTTTTCTCTTGGTTTTCGTTTTTGTTTTTGTTTTCACTGTGTGCTTGTTTACTCAAATGCATCAAATTAGGGAGAAAGTTGATTCGTACTCCTCACAAGAAAATCTTTTTAAAGTCATCATAAAATATTTGTCATTTGAAATGGCTCTTGTGATAATGGAAGGGGATCCACGATGGTCAATTATAACTACATTTTTGTTTCCACAAGAAAGTTGAAATTTGTTTCACTGGATCTTCAAATGGAAGGAGGACAAAGAACATCAATCTGAAGAGAGGATCCAATGATGCTCACTGGCCTCGGGAGACCTAAATGTCCTTCTTTTCTTTTCTTTTAAGTTTACTCATTTATTTTGAAACAGAGAGGAGAGGGAGGGGCTGAGAGAGAGAGAGAGAGAGAGAGAGAGAGAGAGAGTATCCCGAGCAGACTTCATGCTGTCAGTGCAGAACCCACTGGGGGGCTTGATCTCATCAACTGTGAGATCATGACCTGAGCCACAATCGAGAGTCAGATGCTTAACCGAGCCACCCAGGCGCCCCTAAATAACATTCTTAATTAGAGCCTGATTATTTTGCATGGTTCAAAAGAACAAAGAAATCACTAAATCTGGACATCAACTTTTGAGAGTAAAGCCTGACTATTAGAACATTGTATATAATATAATGAGCCTTGGAAAGCACTCTAAATGTTGGTAGATTTTCTTTTGTGGAAGAGAAAGAAGTACTTAACTCAAACTTTTGCTAAGCAAGCTAAAGACCAAAGTCATACTCTGAGTGTGTAGCATGGTGTGTTGGAGGCCATGTTACACATCAAAGGAGCACAGGTTGAAGCCAGGAGAGTCACGTGTGAGTTCAACTCTGTCACTTAATAGAATCACTGTGAGTCAGATTGCTTAATCTCCATTTTTGCTTAATCCCTCATCTTTAGAATGAGGGAGGACTAACAATTATTTTTAAGGTCTTATTTAATTTTATGTTCAATGTTTAGGACTATGAGGACACACCGAGGATGATGAATTCTATATACAGAAAGATTAGTGAGTAGATTTTCTCTCAGGTGTTTAATTTTTTTTTACTTTATTTATTTATTTTTATTTATTTTTTCCAATATATGAAATTTATTGTCAAATTGGTTTCCATACAACACCCAGTGCTCATCCCAAAAGGTGCCCTCCTCAATACCCATCACCCACCCTCCCCTCCTTCCCACCCCCCCATCAACCCTCAGTTTGTTCTCAGTTTTTAAGTACTTATTTATTTTTAAAGAGAGAGAGAGAGAGAGAGAGAGAGAGAGCGCAAGGGAGGGGCAGAGAGAGGGGGAGAGAGAGGATCCCAAGCAGGTTCTGAAAGTCAGCAGAGTCCAATGTGGGGCTTGAACTCATGAACTGTGAGATCATGACCTGAGCCAAAACCAAGAGTAGGACACTTAACAGACTGAGCCACCCAGGTGCCCCTCTCTCAGCTTTTTAAAAGCAGCTCTTTTCTCACTCTTCAGATGACCATTATTGACCTTATTTCTACCATTTTTTTTTCTTTTACATAAGCTATTTTAGGTTTGGGTTTTGGTTTATGGTTTTTTATTTTTCCTGACCAACTGCACTTCCTCTGTCCCTGTTACTTCCTTTCTCCCTCATGTTCTGAACCAGCCACTGTGTATATGAATATTGACTTCCCTTGGGATATAGCTATGAAATCTTCTTCATGGACCAAAATGTCTACATTTCCATTCTCAGAAGCCAAGAAGGCTTCTGCCACTCACAAAGAACAGCTTCTAAATATCCTTTTGAATATAATTTCACAGGACTGAATTCTGCTTCGAAAAATGGGTGGGTGATTAAGTAAGATTGTAGAGGGGAGGAGAAAAGCAGGGGCTATGCGGGTTAAAGAGTGCCGGGTTGGAGTGAGACATCCTCTTTTGTCACCATCACCCACCACATACACGCACACACACGCACTAAGTGCCACCTTGAGTACTGTGTGCCTTGAGATCTTGTTCTGACCATGCAGACATGTCAGTATAATGATGATCATGGCTTCCGTTGACTTAGCACTTGAACGTGTTTCAGGAGCTTTTATACAGGCTATCTTGGTGTCATGATTCAGTAAGGTGGTGTTATTACCCTCATGTTTATGATAAAAATCTGAAGCTCAAAGAGGTTAAATAATTTGTGCAATGTAATAGTAGGTGGCAGAGCTGGATTTTAAGCTCAAATCTATAAGAATCAAAAGTTTACTGCAAAGATCATGGCTTTGTAGCATTTGAGACCAGGCTAGCAACTTACCTGTGTCATTTGTAAAAATGAAGACATTAGTTCCTACCTTGCAGTATAAAAATGAAATGATCCATGTGAAAGTGTCAATTCAAGGTAGGGGCTTAATAGCTTAATAAATAGAGTCTCAGCCTTCAAGGTACAATATAACTTTTCCCATATTTTATCTTATACTCGCTCTATGAATTAGGCAAAACTTTATTGCCATTTTACACATGGAGACATTGAGGCACAAGAAAGATTAAGTGAATTACCTGAGGTTCCACAGCAGATGATGGCAGATACTAAACATCAGCCTCCTAAGTCTCAGTCCAGACTTTTCCTACAACTAAGTTGTCTTTAAGTAGTTTTTATTTTTCAGCAGAAAGGGAAATAAATATGCCTGTAAAGGGGAAGGATACAGGGTAGAAATTCCATGAATGTTGGTGCCAAATAAGCTTGGTCTTCAAATTGTAGCCTCACTGCCTACTGTGTGACTAAGCCAGTTGATTTCTCTGAGTTTCAGTTTCTTATCTATTAAATAGACATAACGAAGATTTCTTTGTGAATTGCCCATAAAGTGTTTAACTGTACCTGATACCCAGTTGGAACTTAATGAAGAAAGGCTGCTATTTTTAGTGGAAATTATTACTATTTAATTATAATTTACAATTCTGCATTTATAATTATCCTTCACTCAATGAACACAACATAACGTCTAAGACATCTGGTATTGTGCTGGGTTGTGGGGCCACAAAGATGACTAAGACATGTACTTTGCATTAGCATCTCACCATCAATAATTCCCTGCAACATCATATCCTATGAGATAATGTTGTATTAAATGTACATTACTAGTTTTCACTGATTTTTAAGATTTTTTTTTTTACACAGTTTGCCTGATTTTCTCCCTGGGGATAAGAAAGCCAGAACTGCCTAGTTCAGATATACACAGTATGTGTAGGGTGAGGCTCTGCTTTTAGCTTCCTGGGGCTCCTCTAGTGACTTCATGCCTGTGATTCTCTGAAGCATGCAGACAAAAAGAAGGTGGGGCTGGGGGTGTATGTGCTGGGCTGACCACTGCCCTTTCTGGACTCCTCAAATTATCACTATATTAGCAGCATGTTACTTATGTAAAATTATTTTAGCCTTTCAAGGCTCCTTTCCTGTATTTTTCATAGCCATATCACATACGCATTTTATGATATTTATTTCACAGCCAGACTATAACTCTCAGGCATAACTCACCTTTTTTAAAGAAGAGAATGAAAAATGAAGGCAAGAAATTGATGCTCTCTCTCCTTCCTAGGAAGTTGTAAAGCAACTGGTTGAATTCACTCTAAAAACCCATATGAACATTCAGTGCAAGATCTTTGTGATCAGTGTAAGGTCTCATGGTTCCTAGCTATTAAATATAACTATGCTGATAAATAATTGGATTAGAAATATGGCCTTATTGCAGCTCATCTTAAACCCAACCCAAACTGAAGCCCACATCTCATTCGTAAAAAGGGATTTTCAGCTAGGGCAGAAAATGGATGAAGTTCAAGAAGTCATTAACTCATTCACTGAACAAATTTGTTTTTGGAATATTGACATTGTTTCGGAATATTTACATTAGGGAGGATGAACTGTTGGGCAGAAACAGGCACTATGAACCTCACAGTCCAAGAAGAGACAAACAAAGATATAATCACACAAATAAGGATGAAATGAAACCTTTGATGAGAGCTAGGAGAGCTCTGTGGTTCTGTGGAGGCCTATAAGAAGCAGATTGGATCTAGTCAAGGAGTCAGGAAAAACTTACAGGGATAATGATGACTGAACTCAAACCTGATGAAAACAGTGGAGGTTAATTAGTCAAAGCTAGGGAGAATGAGATAATGGTCAGAACAGCTGGGAGAGAGCGAGGAGATGTGGCACAAGGTAAGTTTGAGGAACGAGTCACTTATGGTTTGATAGGTTATCCTAAGTTTTGTTGTCTGTCCCCTAAAAGCATTGGGAAGCTACACAAGAAGTGTTTTAAACCAATGGCTTAGGGTCTGTTTTTGTTGTTTGTTTGTTCCTTAGCTGTTGAAGGTGTGAGATATGGGCTTAAGTTTATATTTTTAAAAGATCACTCTCCATAGTGACGAGACCTCGATTGAAGGGAAAAATTGACGCAAGATGACGGTGGCTTGAACTCTGGTGGTAGAAAGAAGAAGAGATTAATGAAAAGCTCTCAGGCTTGTAGACTTGCGTTCCTAGTGCACACCTTTCTCCAGAGGAAAGAAACATCGGTTTTGAAAGTCATTTTTTGTGATGCAAACCGAAAAGCCCCATTCATTTTAGGACATATGGTCACAGATGACAGCAGAGAAGTGACACGGTGACATGACTGCACATTCCAAATCTGTGCTTTAATTTTTAAAACTTAGAAGCTCAGAGCCACCACAGTGACTTAATGGAATCATTACCAACGGATAAGGAAATGTCATCCATTTGCTTCCCCCGATTCCACTTGGACATAGGCCATTGTTTCCACAAAGAGTGGCTTGGAGCCATGCAAGGTTTCAAGGGAAATTGGCCTTTCAGAGGGGCATGCGAATAGATAATGCATATTGCCACCATAAAATCTCTAATGAATATTAAGGGTGGCTTTCATTTGTGGTGATTGAAAGGAACTCATAAATTCTCTCTCTAGGATGCGGGAATTTTTTCCTCCCTGTGGAGAGATTTAATGGATTTGCGGCATTCTGAATGATTTGGCAAGAAATCAGAGGTACCTGCGCAGTCACCCACAAAGGGCACTTAGTTTCTTGCATGTGATAGTCACCACCACAAAATATTTTCTGTAAGAACCCAGAATGATTGATGCAACCCACCGTAAGTCATGACAAGGTGTCACCTGAAAAACTGGAAAAAGAAGTGGTTAAAGACACCGCAGCTTTAAAAACAAATTTGACTTTTAGAGAAGGGTTATTTCCTTTTAGAAAAAAAAAAGTTAGACCTGCCACCTGCAAGAAATTTAGATTAGTTGTTTGTGGTGAGAGCCATCATATTTTGAAGCCCCTGAGAGCTCCTACTGCTCTCTGTATGGAGTAGATTAAACTGCTCCCACACAATGATAAATATATCGCAAAAAGCCATAACAGGAATACAGTAAGTTGTAGCAGTTAATGGTACAACTTCCAGTTAAAACAATATTCTTAGGGTTTCTTTGGCCTGTTCCCATTTTATGCGTGCTATTTTTTGATAAGTTAATTTTTTTACATTTGCAGAATCAATATCTTTCAAAGCTTTACAGGATTGAAGAAGAGAATTAGAGGCATGAGTTCCAGGGAGTTTTGCTAGCTGTGTGGCCCTGGGTTAACAGGACACATTTTGAAAAGTGCAGAAATAATCTATAATAACAGCAGATGAGGATTAAGATTAAAAATATCATCAGCTCTAAGTTTTCTGTACATGTGGAAGGAAAATGGGGGCATACTCAAAGCAGCAATTACCCAAAAGGCATTCAGATTTTACTATGGGATGTGGCAGATAGTCTCTTTTCACAAAAAGTAACGTTAATGCTTTTTAATGCTACATTTTCAGTACTTGAAGTCAAAAGAGTTCTGAGTAATTTCGTTTTGTTGGAGTAGTGTATTTCTTTGTGAGATGAATCAATGATCTTGCCTTTTCATTCCACGAATTAAATACTCTGAAGGAAGTTAACCTAAATATCCTGCATCCTATTTATATGAAGAAATTGTTACTATAATTTAAGGCCCTGGGTTCCTTTTTCGACGCTGGCTTGCAAACTGTGACTCAGTGGGGAAATTTTTCTAAGTGTAGACTTAGTTCTCAATTAGGTTTCTCTTAGGTGGGAAACTTCTTCGTTTGCGAAGAACAAAGATTCTGAGTTGGAGGACAAGCCAGATAATATAGGTTATAATTTCCTTAGCTGTAAAATAAATGGATAAGACTAGGTAACCAGTAAGGGATCTTTCAGGGATAAATATTTATGAATCAACTTTGTGAAGGAATGAATAGCAGTTGAAGATTACATTAAGCCATTATCTTGGGGATAGGACTTAATTCCCATGAAAATATTCCTAAACTTAGAGCCTTACATTTTAAAAGTTAAAATGGTGAAAACCTATTACCCAATTTTAAATAATTAGGCAAAGTGTAGCGTTCTAACTTGAGTATCTTGTCATTGCACACTTACTAGAACTCAGTGCTGCTTGGATCTGAAAGGTTGATATAGTTTCACTTTTGAGAGGGACTTAGAGAGCTCATTCTAGATGAGAATCAGAAACTCTTGGAAACCTGAAGGTTTGAAGGAGAGAAATGACATTGGAAGAAAGAATTGCAGCACATCTGATGATTCCAAATAAAATATCTATTTCACAGTTTTGCTAGAATACTGTGTTCTAAAACTGTGTTTCTGGATGTGTGGTTCCATGAACCAAAGGCATCAGAATCACCTAAGGCATTCGTTACTAAGGTCTACCTATGCCAGACTTACTGAATTAGAATATCTAGGATGGACATTCTTTAATAAGCTCCACAGGCGATACTGTTATGCTCACCAAAGTTTGAGAATCACCTCTGAGTAGAAGAAAACAATTCATGATTCCTTGATTTTCCAATTTAATCTTCACTTCTCCAGAAAGTATTTTTGAAAATATATATATATGCATTTATATAAAGTAGATAATTCAATTTTCTGAAAGAGTCAATAGGGCTCTGTGGATTAAGGAACTTCTACCCAAGTTCTGTTCCAGGGCCAAGCTGAACATTCAGTCAAAGTCTTCTGAATCCAATTCCTATAAGATAGTCATATCATCTTGTGGACCTCATGCTCAGAACACAGGAAAATAATGCACCAGGCAGCCCTTGGGAACTCTCAGTACTCAAAGCCCTTATGATCACCCTGCATGAAAGTATACAGAGCCTCTAATGGGTACACCTGATAAATCCCCAGAAGTAGTTTTGTGCTTTCCAAACTGACTTGGTTAAAACCCGTCAGAGAGTGTTTGGGGCTTTTGATAAATCACAGAGCAGAAAAGTCCCCAGATAAAGGATATAACAAACTGCCAGACCACTTACCATACATCTTCCAGATTTTACAAAATGCTTTTGAATATAAATAACTCTTTGATTATGACATAATCATAATTTTCCTTAGTAACTTTGTAAGTAGAATCTGATTTTCTTAATTGGATCATTGCTCTGTTCTTTTGAGCTTAACATCCAAGTTGGATTAAAAACCATTTGCCCAAGTCATTTTTGTGACTTTCTTCAATTTATGGGGTGCCTCTTTTCTATGTAGCCTTTCTCAATCCTCTTTTCTGCCAACTCCTCCTTCGTATGGATGTTTTAGTGAGTTGCCTTCCTATGGTTCTAGTAGTCATGGAACTCTCTCCCAACACTTCTGTATGACCTAAGGCCCCTAACACAAAATTCTACCCAATCACTGAGGAGCAAAAGTCATCTCCTGTCAGAGGATTAAAGAAAATGCCCAGTATTATTATGCAACCCACTTACTTTAGTAAGTATTTCCAATCTCATTTGGTCTTAATCCCTAAGCCCTAAAATGTTTGAACCAAGCTGATGGGTTTGGAAGGGATATCGAGGCAGTGTGTGTATGTAAATGTGATTATGTGTTTCTTTACATCAAATAACATTAACATAACTCAAAAAGAAACATGTGAAAAAAGTTGTCTTTGATTCACCATGGCCAACCTTCTTCTGTCTTTATCTTTATTCCAAACCCGTAAATTGTAAGTGGCATTATATGATGGTAGTCGTATATGATTCAATAGGGTTTTTCTTTTTTTATAATGTTCCTTTAAATGTCAGAATAGGTTGTGGGAAATGAGAATCATTGGTGTTAAATGGTAACAAAACTGATGATTTTGAAATATTTATGTTAAAAGGCTTTTTGAAACTGAGTACTTAGCTTCTGTAATGTGCTTTTCCTGACAGTCTGCACCCCCTGAATATCCATATTCACCACAATTAGTAAATTTGATGGCCGTATTTATTGTGCATTAATTCAGTTCTGATGAAAGTGGAGAAAAGTCTCCTTTGACTAAAATACAATTGAATTTAAAGTCAACCAAAGGAACCACAGTGCAAATGTGGTTGCTGCCAACGAGTTGTCAACCAAAGCAATAGTCTGACCTTTGTATCTGGGAAAATTATTAGAACAGCTAGGTTATATCTTTATCAGTAACAAAAATAAGACTAATTAAAAAGTCAGTCTGCGCATATGTAATTGGAAGTGAATAAATTATGGTATGTCTCCGTTCTTTCCATTGTCTAGACATATGCCTCACTTCCCACCCCACTGACAGGGAGACATGCTACGATGGCTTGCCTTTTGAAATTAAACACATCAGCCAATCATCAGTATTTATTAAACCCCTAGTATCCATAGAAAATTTTTGCATTTTTAGTGTGGCTAGCCTTGTACTTAGAAGTTTTCTAGCATGGGATAAGGGGAAGGCATTAGACATTAATGGAAGGAATCTTGAGGTTAAATTTGGAATCCATGGCATACACAGTCACATTACTGTCTGATCCCCGGTTGCTTCTTCTGCATGGTGGGCAAAATATAGCCCTTCTCCCAGACTTATTGCTAAAATGGTAAGAGATATTTTATGTGAAGGTGCTTATTTAGCTCTCTGCCCCGCATATAGATGGTTACCCCAAGCCCCAAGAACCAATGTTAAAATGGAACAAACGCATATTTTAGAAAGCTGCATCTCAACACCAGTGTGGAAATTATAAATTTAGGGGTAAATGAGACAGTTTGTTGAGCTCTTTACTTGCTTTTGAACTTTAATACTGTCTCTAAATTTCTCAGTATGGCTGCTGGTGTAAATGTCAATATGGTCAATAGAGGGTCAATAGTTGGGGATACTTTGAATACATCTTTGAAGACTTCTGTAGGACACACATAGAGTAAAATGTGTTTTATTGTTAGCTTTCCATGCCTCGTGGTGCATCCCTTCTGTTTTTCTCCCCTCGCTTCTGCTCAATTTCAGTAATGTCTCCAGTTGCATTTAAATCCCTTGGAAGCCTGCGTGCCAAATGATGAGTTTGTGCTTCTTCAACTTCTCCTGGCTCAATTTTGAGCTTATCGTGAGCTGCCTTCAATTTCCTTCTGTAACTGATCCCGAAAAATACTCCACTGGGGTTTTAGGAGGAAGGGATAGTGTAGCAAGGCCCAGGAAAAGAAGAGCAAAATAGAAAGTAGGGAAAGGAAATAGACCAGAAGAAGGGACAGAGGACAAAGGTGAGGGGGTGGCCCATTCTCTAGTTATAAAACCAAGTTTTATATGCACACCTAACTACCAAAGAAATGAGAGGTGTTGCTTTTTGCAGGCAATCTTCTCCCTTAATTTGCTTCGAGTTTTATTTTGCATAAAGTGTTTGGCTCTGTAGTACAGTGGAGTCAGACATGCCTGCGTTCAAATCTCTACTCCTTGTTAGCCTTTTGACTTTAGGTGAGTTAGCTGTTTTGTGCCTCAGGTTCCTGTTTATAAGTGAAGAGATAATAATAGTTTATAATATAATATAATATAATATAATAAATATAATATAATAAATATAATATAATATAATATAATATAATATAATATAATATAATCTTAACAGTTGTTAAGATTAAATGAGATACAGTGGCCTATAGCTGGGTATCAGTAAATATTTGCTCATTTTATTCTTCCAAGACGTCACTCTTCTTGTCTCTTCTGTACTTTAATAACAAATTAGACTGAATATGTGAGTATGGGGCATTGTAGCTTTTTAACTTATAAACAATATTTCTCTGTCTATATATACATATAACTCTTCTTTCAAGCCAGTGTTTTAGAGGCATCTAAATTCTTTTTATATTATCTGATTTAAAAGCAAATGCAGGGGCGCCTGGGTGGCGCAGTCGGTTAAGCGTCCGACTTCAGCCAGGTCACGATCTCACGGTCCGTGAGTTCGAGCCCCGCGTCAGGCTCTGGGCTGATGGCTCGGAGCCTGGAGCCTGTTTCCAATTCTGTGTTTCCCTCTCTCTCTGCCCCTCCCCCGTTCATGCTCTGTCTCTCTCTGTCCCAAAAATAAATAAAAAACGTTGAAAAAAAAATTTTTAAAAGCAAATGCATGGGTTCAGAAATAGTAATTTTCTTCCTCCTGAAGTCCAGGTAACATATGCAAATGAAACATTTTTTTCTTTAATGGAGATATTCTCTAGTGCTAGGTACATAGTAAGCACTAAAAAATGTATTTGGAGAAAGGAATGAAAGAAATGAATGAATACCAGTGGGTAAATGTATCTAACGTGACCACCCCGTATAGATACAGGGTATTTTTTGTTTACTTTCACTTCCATTCTTAATTGTGCCCGTATCACTTGCTCAGCCTTTCCCTATCTAGGTATTTCAACCACTGCTGGTATTGCCTCAAATATTAATTACAGAGAGGATACCACTTTCATCCACAGCCCCTCGCAGCTATTCTAGATCTGTTTTTCCTTGGAGAAAATATGTTTTACAGAATAAGAAACTATCGTGCAATACTGATTAAGGCTTCCAACTTCTCTAAAAAGTCATTTTGTAGGAATCACTAGTTACAGAACCCCCTGTTGTTTGTGTACCCACAGCTTACCACTGAAGAAGAAGTCATGTGGCAACGGCACAGCACTATATTTGTCCCACAAGTGAAAAGACTCAGGCTCTAAATCACTGCTGCCATTAGCTATCTCTGTTTCCTTAACTTAAGGCTCTTCATCTTTCTGAGCCTTAACTTTCCCAAGGGGATATTATAATTTTATATGTCAGTGTTCAAGATATCCAAATACTAAGTTGCATACACAAGTGTTCTATGTTTATTTAGGAAGAGTCTTAATTTAACAATCTCGTGATTTTTAAATTTATCATACTAGGTACTTCGTGTTTAAAACAAAGGGAAGTCATGTTAAATTGCTCCTTCAATATAATATAATCAGAAACATATGTACTTTACATGTTTGGTTATGCTATAAAATTAATATATATATTTTTAAGTAAGCTCCACACCCAATGTGGGGCTTGAACTCAACAACCCCAAGATCAAGAGTCACATGCTATACCAACTAAGCCAGCCATGCACCCCAAAATTAATATTTCTGTGACACCAATTATCATATTCAGTACATGAAAGTTATTGAGACATGTTTTATATTCATCAAATTATTTACTCATATATGCAAGTACAACATGATGTGTCTCAGGAGATTATGATGAAATGGCAGAATGTGAGTCAGAATGCCTTAACAGTGTCTTCTTGCTCTCTAGTGAATTCTATCCCTTTGGTAAAGATGTATCACTTGTAAAGTGTGTGTGTGTGTGCGTGTGCGTGTGTGTGTGTGTGTGTGTGTGCATTTACATTGCTTGAAATACTGAAAACATACTCAAACCTTCTGTATTTATAATAAGATCTATTTAAACCATTTAAGATTAGAAATAGCTAAAGGGTATATAGCCTTAGAAGTGTCAGAGGTTTGGATGCCACCTACTCCAATTGAAAAGTCATTTGTTTGTATCAAATTTGCCAATTATCACTGCAATTCATAATATTTCTAGGAAATACACTTAACAGAAACAACAGGTGTACTCCAGCATCCCTAGTATTGTTCTTAGTGTATGTTTCTTCACAAGTTTTTACTTGCATAGGAATGGACATTTCAAAATATGGATATAAATCAGTTTGTCCAATTAAGATAAAGATCAAAGAAAACCATTCTGGGAACTCAAATGGCTTGCTACTGGAAAATTAATTTTATTCATTTCATGGTTATGAGATTTTCAACTGAATTATATTTTTTATCAATATCAAAATATCAATATCAAAATCACTTAAAGTGTCTGTATCATCATATTAGTACTACTATCATTTTTCATTGTGACCTTCCCATCACTAAACAAGGTAGTCCGGCAGGATGAATTTCAAAGTGTGCCACTTCCTTATCCAGGTAACATACAGAGAGGAGAGCTTCGCTGTAACACTTTGAACCAAACTAAGAGAAGAAGAGTGACCTTTTCTCCATCCTTTTTGTTTGTTTCATAGATGAGGCAATCCTAAGTATAGTGGTCAAGAAGCTTTGGAAATTTTGCAGGTTTTCTCCATTCCTCTTCTCCAGTCTACGCTCCACATTTCAGCCAGAGCTTTCTATCTAACACACATCTGGTTGGGTCACTCTTGTTTCGGCAATAGTTCTTCAGTAATTCCCACCCCATACAAATGTATCCTCTCATTATATTAAAATCTATACTCTTTAGTATGGCACATTAGTTTCCAAGGCTGCCATAATAAAGCAGCACCAACTGGGTGGCTTAAAACATAGATATTTTACTGTCTCACCGTTCTGGAGGTTAGAAGCCACAAATCAAGGTGTTGACACAGCCATGCTGTCTCTGAAGCTTTTAGAAAAGGATTCTTCTGGGGCATCTGGGGGACTCAGCGGGTTAAGCATCCAACTCCTGATTTCAACTCAGGTCATGATCTCACAGTTTGTGAGATTGAGTCCTACGTGGGTCTTTGCACTGACAGAACCAGAGCCTGCTTGGGATTCTCTCTCTCTCCTCCTCTCTCTCTGCCCCTCTCCCACTTTCTCTCTCTCTGTTTCAAAATAAATAAGTAAACTTAAGCATAAAGAAGAAGAAAAGGAGAATTCTTCCTTGACTCTTCTAGCCTCTCGTACCCCATGTGTTCCCTGGCTTGTGGCAGAATAACTCCAATTTCTGCCTTCATTTTCACATGGCCATCCTCTGTGTGTGTGTGTTTCTACTTAGTCTTTGCTCTGTGCATGTGTGTGTCCACATCTCCTTCTTCTTTTAAGGACACTGGCCATATTGGACTAAGAGCTTACCCTATTCCAGTTTTCAGATTAACCAGCTATATCTGCAGCAACCCCATCTCCAAATAAGGTCACATTTTGAGGTACTGGGGGTGTAGATTACAACATAGCTTTTTGGGGGAAGATACAATTCAACCCATAACACATGTCCTCCAAACCATTCATGGTCTGGCTTTAAACCATCTGCCAGCCCCATCATCTCTCTTTCTCTTTGTTTACCATACACACTGGCTGTAAGAAATTACTCCTTACGTCCACTCCAGGATAAACACTCTCATGCCTCTGATCCTATCATATACTCTTATTGTTGCTAGAATGTTTCTTTTTTCTTGTCTGCCCAGAAAATTCCTATTTGGCTCACTATTACCTCAAGCATTGCTTTCTTGGTGAATTTTTTCCCTACTTCTCCACACAAATTAGCAATATTTTTTTCTCAATTTTTTTCTCCACACATTGCAACTTGCACACATACAGAATGTGCTACATTGGATTCTCATTGTCTCTTGGTCTGCCTGTAGTCCCACTAAACTGTAAATTCTTATAAAGCAGTGCCCAGGCCTTCCCATCTGGCAGAATGCCAAGCCCACGGTAGTCATTCAATAAATACTTTTTAAACAAATAAATAGGAGGGGCTGTCCTCAACATCTTAGAATATAAGAATGGTAAGAGAATAACAAAAACAACATCTTATGTCTGTGAGGGATTCAAATCCCACTCAGTCTTCTTTCTGTCTACCTAATAGGTAGAGGGATTATACCAAGTTCTCCTCACCAGTGCAAGAGTCAGTCACAGGAAAGGCCTTAAAGTATATTAAGGTTTTCCAAGAAGGTGGCCAAAGCCGCAATGACTTAAAGACCAGCGACAGATGTCTACAGTTTCCCAACTGGTACCTTCTTGAGGTGGTACTGTGTAGTTTCTGTTCACCTACTGATCTTCAGAAGCGGATAGGACCTTTGCTGGTTGATAGAAAGAAGTTGGCTTTGCACGAACCATATGACATACTGATTGCACTAAGGACTAGAAACAACATCCACATTTTTCCTGTAAATATTTATCATGTAAAGAAAGTTTCTTTTCTCTTTCAAAGGAGAAGTGTTAGTTTTTGAAAGAAGCATCTCCACAGGATGAGTGGATAAGTCAAGCTGTAATATTCAGAGAATTCAAGGGCCAAGATTTTAGTGGAGATGGGACCAATATAATTTCTTTCAACAGCTTGTAAGGAGATATTTCATTTCAATGAATGTTTTTTAGGAAAGCTCATCAACTCAGAATTAGAAGTTCTGGAATCAGAGGCTGAGTTGATAGAAGAGGAAATTCAAATAATCAGTTTCCCATATGCATAAAAACAGGATAAGTACTTCATAGGAAAGCTGTTTAAGTAAGATAATTTATGTTAAAAGGTGCTCAGACTTTAGGAAAGAATGTTATATAAATCAACAATAGATCATTATCATCATTAGGAGGTATGTTGATATATCTATCTCATGTGTTTCTCCATAAAGGAGAAAGTATTTTATAAAGTGGTTTATAGTCTGTATATTTCAAAATTTTTTGCAAGATGTTTTTCTCATAATGTCTAATTAAACAATTATTCTGCCTGCCATAGTCCTTTTAGGGGTATGAATTCTGAGATTTTGATCCTGATACTTGTCAATCCAAGGAGGTGGCCCCTAACCTGTGCAAACCTGTAGAGTTTAGTTTGTTCATTCACCCAACAAACACTTCCTATGCTTCTTTCTGTGCCAGCCTCTGCCTTTGAAGTAACCAACCAACCCACCAAACAAACAAATTCAATGGTGTCCAAACACAGAGAGAAGACAAACATGGCCAGGTCAGAGAAAAGAGGAGAGTGGCATAGATAGGCAAAGGCCATAGATGTTCAGGGTAACACCCCCATGTTCTGGTCATGGTAAAGAGTATGGAATTTGTTTTAAGTGCATTTGCAAATCCACAGTTAAATGTTCATTCCCCAATCTAAGTGAAAGTAGAAGTGAGTTCCCCTGTAGAAATTTCCCCTGGTTGTTGGCAGGGGATAAACAGCATACTCAAATATCATTATAACACGTGACAATGAGAGGACATCATGCGCGGGCTTTGGAAATCAGAGGTTGAACATGTTACCAGGAAGTTGGGACACACTGTGACCACATCAGAATGAGGGTGGGGCTTGAATCCCTAAGAATCTCATGCTTTTCTACCTTTGTACTTGAAGGAGAAAGAATGAAACTAGCCTTTGTTAAGACCTTATTTGTGACGGGAATTGTATACATATTTATATGCATACATGAATACTCTTAAGAGTAAATATTATTTTACCCTTTTACCAGTGAAGAAATTGAAACTTTGAGAGATCAGAGGTTTGGCCCAAGTTTATATAGCTTGTCTGAGTTCAGACCTACATCAGTCCTCTAAAGGGCACATGTTCTCAGGACACCTGAGTGGCTCAGTCGATTAAGTGTCCGACTTTGGCTCAGGTCAAAATCTCGCAGTTTGTGAGTTCAAGCCCCACATCAGGCCCTCTGCTGACAGCTCCAAGCATGTATGGAAACTGCTACAGATTTTGTGTCTCCCTCTACCCCTCGCCTGTTCACACTCTGTTTCTCTCTCTCTCTTAAAAATAAACACTAAAAAAACTTAAATGGCATATGTTCTCATCACACCACAGGGCCCCCAAGGATGGGTGGTATGAGGAAAATCAGACCCCAAGGCAGGCTTGCTCAACAGAGGACTAGTCACCAGAATGTTTACTGTAGGGACCACTTTGGGTGGTTGGAATTCTGTGCCATTGAAAATAAACAGGGAATCCAATTTTCTCTCCAACCAGATATTAGTTTCCAGTTCATCTGTCAGTTTTCTCTGGCTACTGGGCACAGATATTAACTTGGCTCTTTAGCTCACCAAATACTAGTGATCGACAAGGAAACCAGACTTTTCTTTCATTTCTCAAAAGTATAGCCTAAAAGTTGTGGAAAATTTTCTTGATTGAAAGGAAAATAGAATTGAGCTGTGGGTAACATACTTGTAAAATCCTGTAAATGATCACCTGATCTTTCCTTTCCTAGAAATGACAAATTCAGAGGCTTTAAAATTAGAATACAGGGGGGTTTCTGAAGAGCCGTGCCTCACTGCGGCCTCACACTTTACATGGAAACCTTAGTTTATGTGGGTTGGGTCATGGAAAGCAATGTGTATCTATTTACAATGTACTTGATCTCCTAACAAGCTCTCCCATTACCCTTTGTATTAAGAAGAAAAGAAGGAATTTCATCCAAATGAACACACACACACACACACATACACACACACGCTGACACACACATATATACCACGTATATATACACACGTATATACACGTATATGCAAATGTATGTGATGTGTGTATAAGTATATATATGACACTATGAAACTTGGTTTTGCCGTGTAAACATTTTTACATTAAAAACATCCACTGCAATCACATTCTATTTATTTCTTTCATAATGAAACTGATACGCAATTAATGTATTTCATGTTCTACTGTAGCCAAAGTTGAGGGAATGAAGATCACATAAAGGATTTTAATTATTTAAATAGATAAGGTATACAATTACTATCTCCTACAGCTTTACACTTTTAGTGCAGATTCAAATGGTAAGGTCTGAAAAACAGTCTGGTCCCTCTTGAATTGGCTGTAAATTTTTCTGATGAGTGAAGAGAGAAAGGAAATAGAAATGACTTCGTTCTTCCAGTTTAAAAATAGGTTTTCTGAGGAAAGGAACTCATATGTATCTCTTCAGCAATATTTTATTAATTGCATTTTTCTTCAGTAGGTGAAGACAGGAAATCATGGTCTATTGATCAGCACACAGTCTACCTTCCTCTTGTACTTCTGGGGAAAGAAGTACGAATTAAGCAGGGGATTTTAACAGCACATGTGATGTGTACAGTGTTCAGATAAAAGTTCATTAGAAAACACTTTTGTGCAAAGTTAGTTCAATTTGTTTGGTCAGTTTTTGGTCGGAATTTCCTTTCGGCCTAATGAGATATGATTCAGGTGATACTGAATTATAGTCTTAGTTTAAAAATTACTTTGAAGATTTTTTTAATGAAATATAAGTTTTTTTATTATTGTTTTATACTGTCTATAAAGAATTAAAAGGCAAACTATTTCATAAGATACTGTATGTCTGCGCTTATGAAAAGAATCTGAAAATGTCTAGAGAGCACAAATACTTAAATGTGAGAGTGGACTTGACATGGAAAAGCTTCCTGTTTGTGGCCTGGCTTCTTCCTACCATGTCATACCAGTAGCCATGTCCTATGTATACCTTAGAATTCGTAAGGTAGGAGTAGTAGTGACAGGGACTGGTTTTTTGTAATTAGATGTATGTTCCATATAATTAGGATCGTGGCAAATAAGATAAAGAGATTCAAATCTTTCTTTCTTTCTTTCTTTCTTTCTTTCTTTCTTTCTTTCTTTCTTTCTTCTTTCTTTTGAGATGGGTGAGGGGAGAAAGGGAGAGGGAGAGAAAGAATCTTAAGCAGACTCCATGCCCAGCACAGGGCCTGACACGGGGCTCGATGAAGGGCTTAAAGAGAGGATCTCTCAGGATTGTGATATCATGACCTGACTTGAAATCAAGTCAGATGCGTAACCGAATGAGCCACTCAGGTGCCCCAAGATGCAAATGTTTTAAAGGACAGAATGAAAGAAGAGAGTCAGTGGTGATAAAGATGTGAAGAAACAGAGTTGGCACAACTAGACTTTGCCTAAATGTAGTATATTATCTCCATACGTTTATCAGAAAGATGAAAATCCACACCAACAAATACACTCGGTAAAAAGGTGTGAGGAGAGATGCCAGCTAGAGTTTGGGACCATAAGTGAATGGAGGACTGGAGCAAGTGTCAGTCTCAGGACCTGCAGAAAAGGATGCTTCAGCGCAGTGAGGCAGCATACACCAAAGAGCCACGAAAAGCTGCAGTGTTTGAGAACTGCAGGAAAGCTCCTCCCTCTCCCCCACAGCCCTTCCAGGACACAGAATGATTATTACCTGCCAAACCTGAATGCTCTCGGAGAATAGAACTCCAGAAACTGCCATCTGGGGGTCTTCTGCTGAAAACTTCCTCGCTGCCCAGGCACCTCATAAGCCCACCCATTTACAGAGCCAATAAGGATTTTCATGCCATGCTCTTAGTGATGTACTGACAGCCAAAGGTAGCTAGACATTTAAAGAATGCCTCAGAGATGAAAGACAGAGATCAAAGCAGACAGAAGAAAGAAGTCAGAGAGAGACCAAGATAAAGAAAGGGACAGAAGGGAAACAACTAATGACAATTAATGACCTCAGAAAAAGAACATATTTCATGTATGTATTTAGTTCTCAGTGTCTAGTACATGCCAGATGCTTCTTTGTACTAATTTTATAATAATGTCTAACATAATGGTCACAGTATTCTCTCTGAGGTATGCAATACTGCCAAGTCCATTTTATAGAAAGGCCAAGGAACTTTCCAAAGACATCCTACTAAAGGTAGAGCCAGGATTTGAAATGAGGTAGCCTACTGTGTTCAAAGGTGCACCCTCTTACCCAATACGTTTTACTACCTAATCAAGGATTAAAAACAGAATGTTTTTCAAAACCCACTTTCTTTAGTTTTAATAATATATTATTATTAAAATATAACCAGGAAATAAGAGGTGAGACCTCGAAAATAACCTGTATCTGTCTATGCTGCACTCTTCCCCTGAGTGAATCATTATACTCAGGGCTGTGTTCCTTACTCTTTCCTTTTTTTAAAAGTGTGTTTGTGTGTGTGTGTGTGTCTTAAAGACAATCATACTATATGTAATTCCTTTGGGAATGTTTTCTTTTCATTTAATATTATATTTTTAAGATTATCCATATGGTTGAATGACAGTTGATTTCATTAGTTTTTACTGCGATATTAAAAATAAAAAAGAACAGAATGTTATAAAAAGAACAATCAGAATGAACTTTGGCAAAATAAAATATTATAGCTAAAAATATTTATTAGATCATTAGTAGAAAAAATAATGGAATTTCCTAGAAGGTAAAAAAAAACAACAAAAAGAACAAAACAAAGAAAAAGAAGTAGAAACAGAGAAGTACAAAACAATATGCATATCAATTCAGGATGTCTAACATTGGATTAATTAGATTACCAGAAAGAGAGAACAAAGAGAGATGAAGAATTTATTAAACAAACACAGACCAGAAGGTGTGTGTTTCCATTTTGAAACGCTTCATGAGTTTGCATATCACCCTTGTGCAGGGGCCGTGCTAATCTTCTCTGTATCGTTCCAATTTCAGTATACTTGCTGCTGAAGCATGTGTGTTTCCATTTTGAAAGAACCATTGAATGAACAGTACAGGGGATGAAAAAATAACCCATATCAAGGCACACAATATGAGATTTTAGGACATACCAAGCATAAAGGGGAAATACAGTTAGAGACAGGGAGTCCATATGCAATAAACCAGGAATCACAATGGCATTAGACTTTTCAGTAACAACTCTGGGGGCTAGAGGACAATGGAGAGTCCTTCTAAATTCTAAGGAAAAATAAGGGTAGAATTCAATTTTAGGTCAAAATAGCATCCACATGTGAAGGATCTACAAGGACCTAGAACACTGCCATTTGGGAGGTGTGTTTTAGCAAATGAGAAAATAGACAAGTACGATGATGTGAGACTCAGGCCACAGAGTATCCAAATCAAGAGTGAATTGAGAAGTTCCATTTCAGCCTTAGTCATGTATACTTAGAGAATAACCAGATCCCTTTGGAACAGAGAAAAAAATAAACCTGAGATGTTTGAGCATTTGAAATTACAAGTATGACGTCTATATTTAAATATTCAAAACTAATCAGTTGATAGATTTGTTGGGGCATTTATCTGGGATATATTAATAATTATACATAGGGAATCAACTATTGAAAAAAGGAAAGTAATCATGAGCTCTAGAAATGGACAAAAAATTTAAGCATAAAGCACTAAACACAATTTGAGTTAGCCACAGACAATATTTACAAAATAATAATGACTACTGATTTAACTAAATAATTATAAGGGAGTTGGGGAGTGAAAGAGTACAAAATCCTCAAGGATAAAAATAGGAATCAGCAGGTAATGTCTAATACTCAAGAAAGTTTGGGCCTATCACAGAAAAACATGAATGTACACAATGAGAAAAATGCTTTTAATACTAGAGGGAGTCAGGAAAAGAACTACTAGAAATTCTGGAAGTAGACAGGGAAGCTTCTGTTTTTTTGTTTTTTGTTTTTTGAATTTTTACAGAACTTCAAATGGTATTTAGGTGTGTTGAAGGGAAAAGTATTATAGAAATGTGAAAATCGTGACGATAATTTAGATGTGACCTTGAAGCAAGCAGAAACTGGTGAAATGAAGAGTCAAAGATTAAGAGAATAATACATAAATTTTAGAAACATAAATTTGGGAGCTGTTGCTCCAGATCAAGGAGGAAAAAAATGTGCTCCTGGTAGTATCTTCACAGATAGCATGAGTTTATAGATGAAAAGTATCAAAAGTCATCTTTGGGGTACTTCAGAATATAGGTAATTCCATAAAGTGTGGATGAGTCTAATTTGTACTCCTACCTTGATTTTTACACGTGTGAAATTATTAGTAAAGATAGATTGAGGGGCTCTTAACTCTTCTTAGAGTCACAAACAAGGTAGCTTGGGTTGGAGAAGGAAAATGACGTGGTAGCAGGTATCCCTGTGGTGCTGTCTTAATTAAAGAGGGTTCTAGATGGGTTGCACAATTACTGATTTTAAATTATTTTATAAACATGATGATTGAAACACTGTCTCCCACTCAGCCTTACCTTCTTCACATCCTTTACCATTTGGAACCTAATCCCCAAAGAAATCACTCCCATTTTATGGCAGGTCTTTAAATATGCCAATGCATAACTATGATAGAGAATTATGGTTATGAGCTGAGGCTTTGGTTTAAATCCTGATCCCACCACTCCCAGCGAGGCAAACTGGACACCAAACCTAACTTCACCTGGAAGTTGAGGTTGACAACGTTAGAGCAGCTTATGGAGATTTTCTGAGGATTACATGGAAAATATGACTGAAGTACTCAGCATAATGGTAGCCGTATCATCACTCAAAACTGATACTCATTATTTTTAACTGTGAAACTAAGATTACTCTATGAGTATTTATTATAACTTTGAATCATAAAGAGATGAAATTTTATTTTATCATTACTAATGGTGACTACTTAGTCTATATTTATAATCTATTGAATAATCTGAATAGTTTGCACTTATCTCAAACTAAGCTTCCCTAATTATTTTTGTCACTTTGGAACTGGTACACCTCACTTTTTGCTTACTAAGTCTTCTTTTATGTTGTTTTCCAACCTCTTGCCATGCACAGATATGGTCTAAGTTCTTTGTCTCTTTCAAGACAGTTTCTTACTGTATGATTCTTTACGTTCCCCATTCATCTTAGATCATTGGTCCTTTTTGTTTATGTCATTCCTCTATTTCTTCTACAACCGAGATAATGAGATAAGATTCTCAATTATCTTGTGGGAAATTTAAAATATGAAATAATGTTGCAGGCCCAGGCTCTCTCTCAAGAGACTTCCCAGGATCTCTAGGGCCTGACCAGCTGCTCTCCTATCTCAGAAGGATAATGTTTGAGCATACCAAGAGTGGATCCTTTTTTGGGACATACTCTGATCAATCAGCATAGCAATTCATTAACTTCTACTAAGAAATACGATTGCAGTGTCTCAGGTATTTGATGTCCGTATGAACAATACATTTGCCTCCTGTGGTCAGACCTACCCAAGGAATTCACTCATCATTTAAAGTTTACTCTTTGAGCTCAAAATAAAAATAAAATAAAGAGAAGTAGTTAGAAAAAAATATAAAAATAAAAAATAGAAAGTAGTTAGAAAAAATAAAAAAAAATAGTAGTTTCATAAAAAATATGAAATCCAGCTAAAATTGCTTGATGCATCCATCTCCGCATGATGGATTATCTTGTTAGAGAATTCAGATACTCGAGGTTTACTGAAGCTTTCTTGAACCCAGGGGCTTGAGTGGGTACTACCAAATATTTGCCTCTGTTACACTTCTTTCTCTATGTGGGGCGAAATAAATTAAGACTTCCTCCCACCTTCTGAGTGGTTTGGCCATCACCCCCATCACTGTTAATGAAGGTATGAGAACTCTGTAATAAAACTCAGTCAGGGCATCATGTCACAAGGAGAAATTAATAGGTGAAATGTGAATTTCTCATATGGATTTCGTATGGGTTCTTGGAAGAAAATTAATCCTTGGGATACATATGCTTAATTTCAGGCCTCTTTGAGAAAAACAAACCGCTATAGCTTCTTAACACCTGCTGTTAGTAGGATCAGAATTTTCTCTTCTCTCAAGTATCTCCTCAAAAACTCTTCGTCATTCCATAAAGCAAGTCACTGGGAAAAGCAGAAAAGCCACTGTAAGACTTTTCAATTAGAAAGACATTAGAAGGGATTTCAAGAGCTTAGGGAAGGGGGTGGGTCCCTTACAGAAAAGGGTTAGTAAATAGGGACTCCAGAGACCCTGGTAAATGACCTCAGAGAGGTAGAAAATGTAGAAGATTCACAGAAAATCCACCATTCTCCCCAGCCGCCCCTCCCCTTCATCCCCGCTGTAGGTATGAGGGAATATCCATATCACGATTTCTCTATAAACACCCAAGTGTAAACAAGGAGGTGTTTTATCCATCATATTGTAAGAATAAGTCAACCCCAATATGTTGTATATGGCTATATGACTTTGAAACTACCAACCAAATTATTGAGTAAAGATCTGCAAGAACATCATCAGATCGATATGTGCGTTTGCTTCAAGAAATCCTGTGTAGAGTTGGAATTTGTATGATAGTGTAGGATCTCCGCTTCTAGCAAGCCATAAACAGGCAAGAACAGAGCAGCCCCACTGGGCTTCTTTCTATAAACTTTTCTTCCCCATCTGTAAAGAGAAACCTGCTCCAAGGAGCCAGAAAGAAAAGCAGAACTATCACGTTTAATGTGTTTTTATGATTGACTCCTTCTTTTCTTTATCGTAAGTGACTAAAGTCTGTAGATCTACATGGAATACAATCCACTTTTTCTATAAGATAAGGATTCTATCTTACATTAAATATGAACTTCAGAGTTTTACTTCATGATAACAATCTCACTTCTCTTATTTTTCAAGTTCTTAGATGTTTCTCTGTTGTCCCCCTCCAACAATACATTTGAGGTATAGTCAGGAGTATTTTAGGTTATAGTTACTTAAATCGCTTTCGGTCATGGTTGCCCCAGTAACACATGGAAGCTTTAGATTTACTGTGACGGAGTCCACATGTTGGAGGTGTACACATTAAGGGGGTGTGGGGATTATTGTTCCATTTTAAAAGATTTGAAAACCCTCCTTCCATTGAAAAAAATATATGTGTCTTTAAAGTATAGACTAGGATTAATCCAAACATTACAAATTTCAGTCTTCAACCTGATGACAGGGAACAAAGAGACAGAGGCCATCAGGCAATCAAGATATCAGAATGAAAGGCATCAGACCACATTTTCTTTTACCTATTCTTTTCTGATTTGAATTTGATAATTCATGTTGTAGCAATCCACCAATAAATATTTGTTGAACTACTGAAACAACTCTTTATAGTCGCACTTTGTTTTCTCATAACATCTACATCCCAATAACCGTTATTTGATTGCAGTTTCTCTAAAATTTTGACACAACCTATGACGCAGAAATAGTCATATGTATGTCACAAAGTCCCAACCTTGCTTCGCCCTGCCTGGCTTCTAAGACCATTAAGGTAATTTGTAAAAACAAAGCACCCAGACTGCTGTTTTGTAATTTTCCTGCTTCAGAACAAGTCTTAAGCAACATGTGGCTTAGTGGTTTAATCATGATAGGGAGTTAGATGTGCTCAAGACTTACTCTTTACCCCATTCTTATTTCACCTTTGACTTTTGAATTTTCTGGGTCATTCTGGTCACTAATTAAATGTCTTGGTGGCCCCAGAATTCCAAAACATAGTAGATAGTTGATAAAAAAAAAATTTGCTATCTTACCACCTGAGATATTTTGAGGAACAAGTTGTTTAACAGACTATGATAGGACTTGAGATGTTTTTAATCTGCAGAAAACAGTTTTCCTGAGTAGTAGAGGTTAGAAAATTGCTTCTCAGGGCACCTGGGTGACTCAGTTGGTTAGGAGTCTGACTCTAGATTTTAGCTTAGGTCATGATCTCCCAGTTCATGAGTTCAAGCCCCACATCAGGCTCTGTGCTGACAGTGTGGAGCCTGCTTGAGATTCTCTCTCTCTCTCTCTCTCTGCCCTTCCCCAGCTCACTCTCTGACTCTCAAAATAAATCAATAAACTTTTAAAAAAAGAAAGAGAAAATTGCTTCTCCCATTTGTAATTCTGAAAGAAAATATTCCTGTTTTACTTACATTTTAAAATATTTCTGATAGTGTTAATGATGGTAAAGTGCCTAGAGATCATAAATTGAGTTTTTATCAAATTACTTGAGTGTAACACTTTTTAAAACTGCATATAGTCTAGCTCATGTGTGTCACCATGAATGTGAGTGTTCTCTAGTCTTTAGTTATCACTGTAGAAGTATAATTTGAAATCTCATACTTCAAGGTCCACAAACGTTTCTTGACATAAAACAGTATTTAAATGTTAAGTCATATGATAAGTATGCTCTTTATTGGTATTCGCTTTTACTCTCACTAAAACTCTATTACTGTAGTAAGTGAAAATATTATCATTCTCATATTGTTGATTGAACTCCACAACTGAATTAAACTTCTATTCACAGGTAAAGAAAGTGAGGCAAATGTTTCTGTTAAGAAATATATTGTAATGGCTTTCAATTCCTGAAAAGATGAAATGAAAATACACTTAGGTCACTGCCTTCACCTAAGCCATACTTCTAGGGAATTACCCAACCTCAGAGTCCTCACTGTTATTTTGAAAATGCCAGTCTAATAACTCCTAAAGATAGAATTGTGCTCTTAATATCTCATGGAAGAAGCATATTAATCATAATCTTAAGTGTATTTCTTTAATTCTATTATAGGACATAAATAATTTTAAGCTAATCAAGAGGTATGATATACTGTCAAACAGCACACAATGTTTAATTAATATTTGTTAAATGATTAGTGAAATTTGAATACTTAGAATTGGGCCTCAGGGGGGAGGGGCTCAGAGATATGAGGGAAGACTGAGAAATAGAGTCAGCTGATTGTTACCTAGAGAAGCTGCTAATTAAGAATATGGCACCATTGCTTTTCAACCCCGGGGTTTTATAAATGGAAAGCCAGGTTGATTTTAACAAGCCTGTTTTGCTAGAACTGGAATTTTAGACATTCCACAAGGCTCCCTTTGGTAAATCCCTCATCAACAAGAAAGCTTGAACTTCTTGCTTTTACTTTCTGGGTATCTTGGTTTTGACACTATAGTAAAAATATTACACCATTTATTTTGACGAGAAAAGTCTTTCTCAGCCATGTTAGCCCTATTCCAGGTCTATTACATTGAGACACTGGATGCTTCATGTGAATGTACCATTGATCCATTGGACCATCCCTGGAATAGCAGTTATCAGGATATAGCATTATTGTTTGTAGCAGAAAGACATCTGGTTAATTCAGGGTTCTGTTTAACTGATTTTCACATTAATCAGGGCTTTACAACATAGTAATGTGTTTAAAAAGTAACAATATGCATAATCAATTAATTCTGAAGTCATATTCCTATTTATATTAATTTCATCCATGCTCTACTTTTGAGTATATGCATATACACTTTAAGTAGGATTAGTATTTCATAAAGTCTAGTTTATTTCATCTTATAACAAAGTTTACTTAGAAGTATAAAACTATCATGAATATTCTCTATCATATAGTTTTATGGGAGATAAATAAATGAGAGAATATTCTCTATCATATAGTTTTATGCCTAAAGGCATGTGGAAGTGTGAGATTTAGGAATCTACCTCAGACTATAGAAAATACAGAACATTAAAGAGGTACCAAAGAATTACCATTAAAAAAAACCAAAAACCTTTACCCATGTAGTTGTGAGGTCATATCCTGACCAAAAAGGAGGAAGTGGCAGGTCACTGGGCTCAAACTTATCTGCTGTACATCATAGACGCACACTGCTGACAGCCTTCAGTTGTTTCTGTAACAACAGGAAGTGCACTCACTTGGAGTAGTGTGAATTGAAAATGTTGAAGAGAAAACCATCCAATGCTTCAGAGAAGGAGAAACATCAAAAACCAAAGGTAAGGTAACTATACACAGTTAAATAAAACCAAACCATTTAATAGAATACACTAGAATACACACACATACACACACACACACACAAACACACACACGCACATTGTTCTTAGCTGTCAGTTATAAATTAATTCAACCCTAGGGTCAAATGCCTCGTGGCAGGTGTGAAAAACAATGAGTTGAAAACTTAGAGGTTAAATACTACATGACAATTATTGTTTCTGTAATTTTACCTTATAGTGTATATTTGATCATTTACATTTGTAACTGAAGTTGGAGCTCAGATCCAACTTCATGGAAATCAATTGGTGGTCTCTGCTTGAAAGGTGGATATTATGAAATATTCTTGAACATTTTTCATGACTATAAATTTGTCAATGTCTATTTAACTGAATGCAATTTATCCCTTATGGGTTCAGCTCTCATATTACTTTTAATTATGAGAAGATTGTAAATAGAGAGGATTTGGCTGAGCATTTGATTTTTTTCATTTTTTTGTATTAAAATATGATAGCTTGTTGAAAAGATTATGTTTCCCACTCTTGTTTGAACTAACATTATACTAGAGAGTGGATTGGGTTATATTTTAGGAAGCATCAAAACTCCATATATTGATAGATTTGCCTAATTGTTTCTATTTGGAACATTATGCTATCCTTTGTCTTGACAATAATTGCCACTTACAAAAAAGTACAGCATGAGATAACAAAGTTTAGATTCTATTGTAGAACTCTAAATTAGTTTCATTAATCATGTGAAAGAAACCATCAAGTACTGGTGTCAAAGGTTTTCTCCAATACGTTTACATTTCTTGAGTTCCTTAAATAACATTTTTAATCTATCTGTGAATGAGCTATAACTGAGTTCAGATGTCTTTTTAAAGGACTGACCTATTATCTATTATTGGTCTGTATTTGCTTGGCACTTGTTCTGAGAGAAAGGAGTTGGGAATTGATTGCGAACTTCTGGATTGATGAGGCATCGAACAGTGGTCAATATTTTATAAGTCTTTGCAAGTTACTATACAACCTGTCTGAAGGAAACTAATAAATAAATGATTTCCAATCTTTAAAAAATAAGTCAGGGATCTTCAGTTAAAAATACAGCTGGATAATATATCATGATGTCTATCTTTTCCCCTAATATAATAAAAATCCAAAGGCATGTTTCCCAAAGAGTGAAAAAAAATTCTAAAAGCATCACTTACTTTTATATTTAAGATTGATTGTATATAGAATTTACTCAATTAAATGCAACTAATATTGAGTTGACAATAGTAGGTTCTAAGGGGATCATAAAAGTTAATATGAATTGGTACTTTTCCTTTAGGTATTTAAAATCTGAAGTTAAAGTATCTCACAAGGACTGCATTATGTAGTGAGTTACTATCATAATTATGTTAGTGAACTATTTTCAAAATAATAGTTTAGTCTCTCATCATCATTTCCCTTAATTGAAGAAACTATTGAAATATAAGTGGGTATTGTTCATCCTACTGACTTTACTCATTTACAAAAATATATCTGATACTCTCTCTCTATATATATAGGAATAAAACATATCACAGAGAGTAGTCACATTGGAAACATATTAACTTATGTTGTGAATGAAGTCCCATTATCTTTAGACGAGTGGTTTCATTCTATACAAATCTAAAGAGATATATGAGTGTATATGTACAAGTGTGTTTTTCATACATTTTGGGTCAACAAAAGCCTTTCTTTTTATATTGAGGTAATATTTTTCCAATTATTGTAATTATGTCTTAGAAACAACTCCTCTTTAATTCACATTTATTTGTTTTACTGGATAATTGTTGTGTATTTTATGGAAAACCAACAGAATCCCTAAGAGATGGTAGAAATGGATGTCATGATGATCTCTACAAACATATGGCTAATAGAATGAAGAGTGCAATTTCCTTCATCTACCGGAAGGGACCAGAGGATCTGTGTCTAGAAAAATAGAACAGAACCATCAAGAAATCTGTCTGAAATATGGGGAATAACAGTCTAAGCTAATTAAGTACATACCAAACAATAGCTTGCATCTCCTGACCCCTAAAGGCATACTCCTTGTGCGATAGTCTCAGAATGTCTGAGAGAGATTTGCTTGCTTTGTATTGTGAATGTTGAAATAAAGAGCGATAGCATTGAAAATGAGGAAACTATTATTGCAATATCTAGTTCATGTTAACTCCTGTGGGTTATGGTTCAGGTGACCTCGTACACAATTCAAATGGTGAATGCATATTATAACTAAGGTTCCCTCAAATAAAAAATTAGGAAACTGGGGGCGCCTGGGTGGCTCAGTCGGTTAAGTGGCTGACTTCGGCTCAGGTCATGATCTCGCGGTCCGTGAGTTGGAGCCCCGCGTGGGGCTCTGTGCTGACAGCTCAGAGCCTGGAGCCTGTTTCCGATTCTGTGTCTCCCTCTCTCTCTGACCCTCCCCCGTTCATGCTCTGTCTCTCTCTGTCTCCAAAATAAATAAACGTTAAAAAAAAAAATTAGGAAACTGTTTATTTGAAAAGGATATCAATGGAGAAGGACTTTGTTATTAGTATTTTTAAACAGATCTTACAATTGTGAGAAAGTTCCAAGTATTCATGGATATAAAAATGTAGCGATAGATTTTATAAATCTATATATGTAATAATTTATTATTTTCTTAAATTCAGAAGACTTACCAATAGACATGTTCATGACTCAAAAAAAAAAAAAGAAAGCACACATTAAAATTCAGTTTTACCATCTTTAATTTTATCATTAATGTGTCATCATTTTCAGCTTTTATTCCTGTATCTCCATTTTTGGTATGAGATCTTTCCTTGAGATAGCTCATAAATAGGACCAATAGTATTCATAGTGGTTATAAGAGATTCATAGTGGAGGCTAAGAGAGTGAGACCAGAGATACTCCAAGAAGGAAGCTGGAAAACCTTTGGAGAGTTATTACCAAAGAAACCCATTATGTATACTGGAATGTTAATAGATTCCAACAAGTTTAATTTGTGTTTCAGAACTCTATATGGTGTATATAGGCAAATTTCAAATTAACACAGAAATTTGATGAATAGTGCTTAAGTGTTATATATTTAGATTAATCTTTCAAAAATAGCCTTGCTTAACATACATGCAAAGTACTGTACTTTCTTTTTTGAAGTCTGTTTTTGCCTTCTCATCACTACTGCCCACTGCTGCTAGTGATTTTTTAAAATTTTGAGCATATCTAGGATTCGGAGTAGATAAGATACGATCTCATTACACTCTATAAATGCTTAATTTTTAGAACATAACTTTCTGTGATTGTTTCTCTATCTGAAATGTTTTATTTTAGTTTTCCATATTTATTGTGAGTATATTATATACTAGTTGCTGTGGTTCTCAGGTTTTGTACACTAATTTGTTTAATATTTCTAACAAGTCTGTGAGAGAATCACTCTTATTTAGCTGCACGGATAAGAAGGCATAGAGACGGTTAATTAACTTGAGCAGGGACACGTACTCAGATGAAAAATAAAAGTGTGTGATATGTCAATTTCCAGTACTCCTGTTCTTATTATGCTGCCATTATGAGCATAGGGATTGTAGATATTTCTTCTATTTCTGTCTTAATTACCAGCTAAATTTTATGAAAACCAGGGAGAACATATGCTTAAGAGCCTCTGCAAGTTGGAAAGGAAGTTGGAGATCCCCCGTTCCTGTCTCTGATTAGGTACAAGACTTCCACCAATAAAATCCCTCCAGGTGTCCACTCAACTGTCAATGCTTAAAATTGTAAAACCACAATAACTTTTTAAATATTCACATGTTCAAATTGTCAAAAAAAAAAAAAATAACGGCCTAAAACTGTGATAAGTATAACCACGTATCTCCCTCCTGCACCTAGCATAGCACCTTTGATGTAGTAGGCCCTAATAAATATTTGTAAAGTGAATGGAGTCTCTTGAGTCTACTCTATGTATCCTGGTTCAGGAATAAATACTCTTTAGTGCAGTGTACTTTCATTATTCTTGGCACTAAGTCTGCTAGCGTGCACATAAGAAAGTTTATGTGTATGTGTGTAAATGCAAACTGTAACTTATTTTTAAGTTTTATTTTAAGGACTCCAATATAGCAAATGCTGTGCCAGACTCTCTAGAGAGGCCCACCATTACATAACCATAGACCTTTGTTCCAGGTCAGGGAATATGGTAGAAACTTCAAAATCAGGAAAGGAATAGACAAATGAAACTTTGCAACTATAATTAGAATAACTTGGCCTTTATTCATCTGGGATTAATGATCTGTTAATAAATTTTAACTCAGGATTTTTTAAGTAAAGAAGATTCAAATACCACAGTTATTTTAAAGGGAAACACTGGAATAATGGCAGTTCTGGAAATAGCCTTTATTTTTTTTTTTTTACCATATTTTTAAATCTAAAGTACATACTAAATGAGACACCATTAGTGTCACAGAAGCTAATTTTCACTAGCAATGACTGAAGTGGCATTCTTTCCCATTTGCATCTGATCCTAGCAATGATGAGAGGTGATGAGTTGATTATGAGCTGTTTTCACTGCACTGCCCGCTGTGCGAATTTATGCTCCTAGACAAGGATGACACGTAGTTGTGGCATTAAAGAGCTTTCTTCACTGCTTTTCCTATCAAGACTGCTAAAATACATTTTAACTCTTATCTAACCAGGTATAAGAAAAGGGAAGAAATGTTTACATGTACAGGTGTTTACTTGAGGCCAGGCACTTACACAAGGGGCTTATGGCATTCTTCTCCCAATTTACAGGAAAGAAAACAGTTCTGCAGATATGAAATATTTCACTCAAGGTAACATTGCTAGTAAAAAAAAATTTTTTCAAGATTATATGGGACAGTTTCTTCTTCTAAACCCGTGGATTTCCCCCCATTACTTCTTTTTGCTTCTTCATCTGGTGTATAATTTTGGACTTTAATTTAGATGAATTCAGTTGAATGTTTGGATTTTCAAACAACGTGATCCCAAATAAGATATGTGATATACAATGTAGGTAATATTTTAAATTCACTTTTCCCATTTAAAAATGATGGGTGTAAATATATATATATATATATACATTTTTTTGCTTTTGGTTATTATTTCTCTCCACCCCCCCAAATCTCCCAAAAGGTGCTCTTCAATTATATATTTACTTAGTATTTATGTCACATTTGTTTTCCAAGAAATAGTTAACATAGATTATGATCCCAAACTAAAACAAAATAATTCAGGTGAAAATGGAGTAGAAATCCTGTTAGAGGGTTTTACAGGGCCACCAAGGCTGAGTTGAACATGGATCTAAGTGCTTGCTACTCAGTGTGTTCATACAGACTAGCAGCTTTGGCATTCTAGGAGTTTGTTAGAAGTGCTGATTCTCTGGCCTACCCCAAACCTATTACTTCAGAATATATATTGTAACAAGATACCTAGGAGTCCTGTGAACACTTCAGAGTTTAGAAATGATGTTCACATCCATGGTTCTCAACCTAGGTTGCACATTTGAATCACTGAAGAACTTTAAGAAATACTAATGATTGGACTCCACCTTCAAATATTTTGATTACCTAATATAGGATGTGCCTGAGCATCACGAATTTTTAGTTACCCCATCTGGAGACATTTTTTCTACTAACCTTTTCAAAAGACTTAGGTCATTTATTAATCCATTTACCCATTCGTTCATTCATTCATTCTTCAATACAACAAATATCTACTGAGTGCTTACTAGAGACAATATACACCATATGTGCAGAATATAGTGGTGAATAAAACAAAGATCCTTGCCCTCATACTATAAACGAGATAAATATGTTAAATATATAGCATGCTAGGTAATGATGAGTGCTGAAAAGGGAAGGAAGGATACAAGGAAGGCACCAGGAAAGATTTGGTGAGGATGGGAATTTGAAAAAGGACCTGAAGGAAATGAAGGAGCTGACCACGAGTTTGACTGAGGAAGTTGTATTCCAGGCAGAAGAGAGATAGAGTCTAAAGACCGTGAGGCAGGAGCATCCCAAGTGTTTTGAGAAACAGTGGAACAGAGTGCATAAGGGGAAGAGTGTTCACAAACAGCAGGATCACAGAGGGCTTCCAGGTCATGATAAGGATGTGAGCTAGTATTGAAAGATTGTGAGAAAACGTTCTGGATAACATTTTAGTGGGGTTATTCTGTCTTTTGTGTTTCAAATACACTGAAAGATTTGGACATAGTAGGGAGAAGAGACTGGTTAGGAGGCTTTACAGAAACTAGGCAAGAGATGGTGATGGCTCACACGAGGGGAGCAGCAGGCAGGGTAGATGTTGAAGAGATGCTGAATTTGGGATATATTTGTACATATTGCATCCATTGGAATATGCACAGGAAACTTAACCACACCACATGTGACCAAAAGATGATAAACAGAAGGGTTGCCACCGCCCTACACCGTTCTTGCTTCTAATTGGTGCCCACAATTCTAGGAGAAATGCCCATATTTCTCTGTCATAGCCACCAGAAATTCATCCCCAAATTGATGTGCCACTTCCCAAAATTTTCTGCCTCTTTCTTCAAAATACAATTTTCTGTTGACCTTAATTTTCATTTCTAGGGCACTTCAATCAGAAGAGATGAACTAATTTGTTCATTTCGCCATGTTCAATTGAAAGAGTTAAATAATTTTGCCTTGAAAACTTTTCTCCAAAACACTAATTCATTCTAGCCTTCCCATTTTGTAGGCTTTGAATCTATAATCAAATTGTGTTGCAAGCAAGTAGCAAAAAATTAGGGGCCAACTAGGTTGGCTATCCTTGGAGAAAAACAGTGTCCAGACAGTATACAGAAAGTTCAGGAGACAAATGGCTGAGAGAATGACAAAAATGTAGCCTCTCTTTCTTTGGAAATTTGGATATTATATCCTATAGGAAGAGCAACAAGTCACTACTTTGACTACCAAAGCACCGGATTTGTTACAAATCAGTTGAATGAGACACATCTCTTTAATCTTTTCTTGCCTTGCTTTGGAGACAAATGGCTTCATTATCCCTCAAGATTGGGTTTTGTTTTGTTTTTTTCTAATGGAATTAAGTCCATACTCTACATATCTAAGTTTCCAAATTTAGCATTACCGAACTGATCCATTTCTCTTTCTTTCCAGTGTTAAGGATTTAGGTGAACTTTTAGAAACAAGACATTCATAATTAGCTTCTTAGAGAACAAAAATGTCCTACATTAAGAATTGATTAATAAGAATAGAAGAGGTTTTTAAGCTGTCTCTAGTGGTAGACGAAGTGATTCTTCTATACATAGAGAGGGTCATTTGTCAACACAGCTGGCTATGTCTCCTTTCTTGCTTCGCATGATGAGCTTAGAAGTCTTGATCTCGCCTCTAGTGGTTTGGTAGGGTGACCATAACAAAATACCACAGGCTGAGTGACTTCAAAAACAGAAATGTATTGTCTCACAACTCTGGAGGTTGGAAGTCCAAGATCGGGGTGTCTGCAGGTTTGTCTTACTCTGAGAGTCATGAGGGAAGGATCTGCTCCCCAGGCCTCTCTCACTGGCTTGCAGATGGCCACGCTTGCTCCTTTTCACTTGCTCATTCCTCTGTCCATGTATATCCCTGGTGTCTCTATGTGTCCAAATCTCATCTGCCTAAAAGGATGCCAGAGGATTGGATTGTGGCCTACCAGAACAGCCTTATTTTTACTTAATTTCCTTTTTAAAGGTCCTATCTCCAAATGCAGTCACATTCTGAGGTACGAGGGATTAGGTCTGGAATACACGTTCCATTCACAACATAGCCCATAAAGTTCTACTAATTAAAAGTGAAGATTTGATTTTCAGCTGCTTCCTTCTTTCCAATTGCCTTCTACCCCTCTTCACTTCCAGTTGACCAGTACCCTCATTCAGCCAGCCCCCCTGACCTCACTACAGTGGCTCCCTTTTACCCACACACTCTTCAGTCTTTTTCCTTGTTCTTTCTTTCCATCTAAACTCACGTCTGCAACATCCCACTAGGCCCCTATTAAGAAACATTTGAAAACTAATAAAAGTAAAACATCTGCTCTACCCCTTTGGCCAGTGACTTTCTGGCTACATGCTAAATTCATCGGTCTAGCCAGACAGTTAAGCCCTCAACAAAGCCTCTAATTAGCCCATGGCAATGTGTCAGAGGGCATTCTGGCAGAGCAGTAGGGAAGATGAACTAAAGTCACATAAGGGGTGCCTGAGTAGCTCAGTTGGTTAAACGTGAAACTTCGGCTCAGGTCCTGATATCCCAGTTTGTGAGTTCTAGCCCTGCGTCGGGCTCTGTGCTGACAGCTCAGAGCCTGGAATCTACTTCGGATTCTGTGTCTCCCTCTCTCTCTGCCCCTCCCCCGTTCATGCTCTGTCTTTCTCTTTCTCTCAAAAATAAGTAAACATTAAATAGTCATACAGACTTGGTTTTGAGGTTTTGAGGTTCTATTTTTATATTTCCTAACCAGGGGACATTGCACATTTTATTAAACCCCTTTTGAGTCTCGGTGTGCTTATCTGGAGAAGTGTATATTAAAGCAGGTCACATCTGATTGATGTGAGGATTTAATTAATTACCATATGTAAATTTTCTAGCACATAGTACATGTTTCATTAATAACCTCACCTTCTGTTCTGTTTTCTCAGTGCTTGTTCCAACCTCCATTGTTTCTCTTAACTATTATTAAGAGTTTATTCCACTATGCTCTCCCAACCATAGTCACCATCAAGAACAGGGGATGTTTATTATGCATATTTGCATCCCTGGAGTTTTTGTTGGGGAACGAGGAGGACTAAGTCTGTCTGACTTTCAGACTCATGTGCTTCCTATTACACTTGGGCTATGGCCAAGAACACTTATCATATAGAACATAACTGTGATGTCTCAATGTGTGTACAATGAGTGTGAAATGACTAATGGATAATATTAGTCACCTAAAGAAGGATTCTACCCCAGGACATAGTTTACAAATGGGTCATTGAGAAAGATCTGGGTAACACCCACATAAAGCGAAGTAACCATTGTTGGAATCGGAATGTAATGAAACAAAACGATAATCAAACATTGTGATTTAACATGTCTGAAAAGAAAAGCATTAGCAAAGGGGCTTGCTTTGCTGGAAGACTAGAAAGGAGTGGGACAGTAGAAATGTGCCACTGTGTCTGCAGAACAACATCCATCAGCCGAAGCAAATGTTCCATTTGGCTCAGCAGACTTGCTCACTTAGGTAAGAGATGCAATTCAGGCCATGTAGCTTCGTGCGTGCCTCTAGCCCTTTATGCCGCCGAGTTACTGTGGCTTTTACTACACAGATGAAACAAACTGTGAGCAGTGATCTTGTGTCTCATACAGTGTTTCCTCCAGGGGAGAACATTCTTTGCTAAGTCAACAAGAATATGCATTTTTCCTGACAGTTGAATTTCTCATACCTCATCAATACTTGGTATTGCTATTTTTGCTACCTTTTTAGTTTAGCTTATGAGTCAGTCCCTCAGAGATTGTTTATTTCAGAAAGCTTGAAAAATAAAGTTTCTCTACTTGATAAAGTGAGGGTCTGACATTAGACATGGAGACCTGGCCAAGGAACTGGTTTCCTAGCATGGATGAGCCTGAGTTACCACTTTTTCTCTACATACATACAGTGAAGACAACTCAATATAAATAATGACGTTTCCTTTCTATACTTTCCTTAAATTTAATACTTTAAATTCCTGAGATAAGATTTAAAGCAGGTTTACCTTGCAGTAAATTCTATTTTATAGTATATATAGTGACATGGCATTAATCTAGATATTTTTTCTAGAAGTTTTTTTCTGAATATTTCATATGGTTACAGTTGTGCAGCATTGATTTTTTTAATAAGGAAGAGTAATAAAATGAATAATTAAATATATAAATTTTATACTGCTTATGGGTATGTATTCCTTATATTACTAGTTATTATATATAGGCATCATCTTTTCTCAGGCCATCTGTGTTTCAACTTAAGATTGTAAATATCTCACTATAATTATTTATCAATTTTAAAGCAGCCATTACCTATATAAAACAAATAATTACAGCAAATTTGTAATTTTGGAAAGAAAATTCTTTCCAAGGTAAATGTTCTACCGTTGTCAGACATGATATTGTAAGCTTTAGTATTATCATAAACCGAGTTCATTTCTACCACAACTATTACATTCAACATCACTATCGACCCCTCAATACACTGAAATCTTTATATAGCCAAACCCAAATTTGCTGAAAAGAGAATATAATTGATAATAAGGAAGTTATAGAACTCTAACATCTCTTCCAAATATCCTAGCATGAACTTACTACTGTTTTTTTCCCACCCATTCTTTCCCTGTTTGGGATTACATACTGTATATTTGCCCCACATAAACATGTCTGTTCTTACTAAGGAAAAAACGTTTAAATTCCTAACCATAGTGGCAGCGGGTGCTGCCTGAGATGGGAATGTTTATAAGCTTTATGATATTAACTGCAGCACTCAACCTCAGGTGGCATAAAGCATGCAAAAAAGAACTTTCTGTCAGTTTTATTATTTCTAAAAAGGTTCCCCTTGAAGCAGAAGAGTGACCTTGCTCTGCTGAGCTGACATATGCCATTGGATTAATGGTCGAGCTCTGCTGGAGGGAAGCTCACGGAAACATTACAACTCCAGAAGCTGGGCCGGCGGTGACCATTAATCAGGGGGACCAAAATCATGCATCAAACACACTCATTTAAAAGTAGTAAAAATGACTTAAAAAAAAACTTTTTGAGAATTAGCTTATTGTTTGTCATTACTTGTGTTCAAGGAGATCACTGCATGACTAAAATATCCCTTGAGGAGACCTTTAGAAAGGTTATTATGTACCCAGAGGCCACGTGAATGCAGAGGACATTGAGGACGAATGAGAGTAACAGGTTTTGTTCCAGAAAATTTGACGTGGAAGTTTATAATGGATTCTGTTTTCCTGACTTAATTTGCATTCCTTTATTTAACCATTATTTCCAAACAATGAGTATTTGCTTCTTCGTGATGATTTTATTTTTTAAACTGGAGTAACTGAATTTAGTGGTATAAACATTTGATTGGTAAATATGGTAGGAAATTGTTCAGGAACCTAAAGTTTAATCAAAATTTAACTATTAAGTCTGTTAAAAAGTATCATAATAGACTTAAAAGTATATTCTTTCACCATGCTAATGAAGCACTTTCAAGACTTTTTTCCTCTCTCTGATTATCGAAAAGAAAAAAAATAATAAGTCTAGGATCCAGAAAGAGAACGCTCAGTTTAAGTAAGTTACTCTTATTCTTTTTTAAATCCCTTTGATAAAAATGAAGACATAATTTCTCTTTTATATTTTTAATAGTTTGTTTTAGATTAACGAAACTATGCAAAATGCATATGATATAATTTCATTAGAAGCTAAAATAGAAGGGGCACCTGGGTGGCAGAGTCGGTTAAATGGCCCACTCTTGGTTTCAGCTCAGGTCATGGTCTCACAGTTCGTGAATTCAAGCTCTGTGTGGGGCTCTGCACTGACAGTGTGGAGCCTGCTTGGGATTTTCTCTCCCTCTCTGCAAGCCCCTACTCTCTCTCTTTCTCAAAATAAATAAATAAACTTTAAAAAAAAAGGTAGAATAGAAGAATCAGGTATTTTTTAAGAAAACCAGAATTTTGATACTTAAGATTATGGTCAATTTAGGAAGGCCTGTTATGATTAGTACTTGAAAATTATTCTTCTCCTAAATAACTGTTGCCTTCTTTCACCATCATATTCATATTCACTATGATCTTCTCTTGTTAACCAGATCCTACACAGGAAGATTATTTATACAGTTATTTATATATTTTTTGCACAGGTATTTATTTGTTTTTGGAGTTTAGTTATAGGATGAAAATGGCTGATAATTATGTGCAAACAGTTAAAATATTTAATAGTTGGTTGTAAGTAGAAAAAATCTAATATTCATATAATAGAAAACAAATTATAAATTTATGGAAAGATAATACGTATTTTTATAACTGGAAATGTAAATCATCTATCTTTGTTACCACCTTCTCACTTTCAAGGTACTTAGAAAACAAAATTAGTAATAAGAAATGCTCAGGAAAGTTACTGAGAGTAAGGATGGTAAATACATCAAATTTGTTATTACCTATAATTCCTATCCCTCTCCCCACTGTCTTCCCTAAAACACATAGTATCTTCTGTAACCATTGTTGAAACAGTTAATCCTTATCTCTTTAATTCTAAGCCTGAACATGGCTTCAGAACTCCTCTCACTCATCTCAACACAGCTTTTTGTGAAGCTTTAAACAAACTATCTGTGCTGGTGCAAGAATTGAAAACTTATTGCCAATTTTGGTTTTGAGAGAAAGTCCTTCCAGACAACGGAAAAATCCCAGTGAAATATTCTTGTACCGAATACACACTTATAATGACCAAAATTACTATGTTCACTAGAAACAACCCTTGAAGAGTTCAGGAAATAATTATATTAGACACATTTTTGTTATCCAGTACTCCATTCAATATATAGTGTGTGGCCCATCACCTTTTTGTTTCTTTGTCATCATTTTAGCAATCACCATCTTTGGATTTGGAGATTTTTAAAGAGTCCCTCAGTCAGCAACCACATAATCTCTCAGGGTAAATAATTTTTGAGGCAAATTCAAATTGTGTTGATTTCAGCTAATTTAAAAATTTCTCATTTTAATTTGCCTTTCTTTAGACTGACTATAAATAACATAGGTATAGACATATGTATACCAAATGCCTTTCATGCACTAAGTGGTGCCAATTAGTATTCGTTAGTGAATGAATATAAGTTTCCAGGTTGACATCTATTATACATTATTAAGTTCATTTATTTTGTGAATAAATATAATCTGCTTTAAGGAACTGCTTCTATATTTGTATACCATTCGTTTGAATACGATTCTATTTAACTCTTACAGATTGAAGTTATTTGGTTGATGGCACCAATAGAGTGTAAATTCCTCCAGGATAGATTCTTGTCTTATTCCTGCAGACAGCCTGACCCCAACTATAAAGTTTAGCCATAGAAGCCACTTAATTTATTTGTGTTGAACTGCATAATATATTTATGTTGAATTACAGTCTTTAATTAAACATCAGCAAATCATCTTCTGTGACTATGACATGACCAGCTTATAATTTGCTTTTTTTGTGTTAACCATGAAATATATGGTTTTGAGGCATTTACCCTGAAGAGGAATGTAGGATGTTATCTGCTGTGGTTTTCCCACACCTCTCGGCAGTAGGACTTTTCTGCAGAGGTATTATATAGCACTTAAGAGCCATAGCAGAGCAGGAACAACCACTGCGTGCTAAACTGAGGAGGCACTGGCATGTGATCTCATAGGCAAGATGGGCCTGGGTCCTGCCCTTGAAGAATGGACTGGATCAGAGTGGGAGGAAAAAAAAAAGAGGAAGAACATTCCTTGCAAAAATAACAAAAACCAGCATAAGCAACAGCTTAGAAGCAAAAGTGAACGTGTCCACAGTGACCAGCAAGAACTGTCCGAAGTTCTGCCGAATAAGACTGACTACCATTACCTGATACCATGGGGAACCATGGATGTGCATCATGCTGAGTTTGAGCTTTATTTTATCGCCTAAGGAAGAGCTACTTAAACTCTATGAGACTCAGTTTTCCTCATCTGTAAACTGGAGACATCTATACTGAGCTCAGAGGGTGATTGTGTTTATTTAATGAGATAATTGTCGATAAATCTGTCGGCATGGAGCAAATTCTCAGTAACCATCATAACAATATGGAGTAAGCTTTACACTTTGAGAGGAACCAAATGATAAGAACTGGTATTTTTGTAAAATTAGTTCAATGGTGTGGTGTTAGAGGATTGGAAAAGCAAGAGTTTGGGGACTAAGAAGCTGAATGTTAGTGGGTTGGCTCAGGAATGAGGCTATCAGCACATATTTGACCAGCAGTAATGAAAATAAATGCCTAAAACAGAGATTTCAAGAAAGAATTGACCAGATGTGGAGGCTGAAAGACTGCGTGTGTGGTATATTGGCCATTATATGGCCAAAGTTCCCAAAGTGAGCAAATATAGGTTTCCAAGAGCGCAGGGAGATGGCTCAGAAGGCAAAATCAAAGCAGATCCTCAGGGGCAACTGGATACAAGCAGAAAGAGCCCTTGGTTGGTACATCTGCCTTCCAGCACGAAGGCAGGCAGAGAAGCCACTGCGGCCTAGAACAGCTATGAATGTGGGTTCCCTGGAGAAATTCTTGAAGATTTCAAGGAAGCAGTGGTATAATGAAACAATTCCAGGAGGATCAAGAGGGACCGTTTAGTGTATTTGTTAATGGGTTTAGTAGTTGGAGAAAGAGAGAATGAAGGAATAGACAGTGTACTATATATAACAATAGTCTAGGAGTGAGCGAGCCAAGCAGAAGCTGTACAATAGGGAAAACAAGAAGCTGATCAGTTCAGGGTAGTCTGATTATGGTCACATTTTAAAAAGTTTTTCATCTCCTTTTTATTCTACAGGATTTTGTAAGAATTGGTGATATCAGGTGACTGAACTTTTGCCACATTATGCTTTTTACCTGAAAAAAGATATTTAAGGCCTATCGATGTTATTTATTTTAAAAACTCTTTTCAACTAAAATAGACTATCTTAATTTCCATTCAGTTCTTACAACTGCAGCATGACTTACAATCTGTGGATGTAACGTAAATCATAACATACAGTAATAAATCATGCAGAGGTACAATTGACAATTTTAAATATCTGAGTCTTTTTTACTCACAAAACTTGTTTTTTTACATTAAATAGGCTGATATGAAGAACCATTTTACAGGTAATGGGTCATTCTGCATTGATTTTTTTTTTAATTCTAGTTTCTTTCATTTGGGTAATTTTCTTTAAGGCAGTTTCAATTTGCAGAAAACATCTCTAGTGCACATCGACTTTTGAAAGTAAAGCTTCACATGGAAATTTTGACACAACTTTAAAACACTAAAGTGGAGTCAGAATCTGCATTTCCTTTAGATATTTTGCAGTTGACAGAAAAGACACTGAACCAGAAAGATCAAGTAAACTAACTTTTGTTCCAAGAGCCCAGATCTACATTAATAATATTTAGAGCATTGATATATGTTTGAACATTGGGTGGCCTTTACTCAAGGTTAAAATGTTAGTGTTGAAGGTTATGTTTCACAGCTCAGGCAGTCTTTTAGTTTGCAGCCCCCTGACACTCCACACAACCATCTTCCATTGGCACCACATGATAGTGTAATTATTTAACACTGAAGCAATCCTAACAGGTTATTCTAAGTGAGTTAAATTTGTTTCGCACTCCTCAAAAGATCTCAGCACCTTAATTAAGTTAGGACAATCAAATCCTCGAATGCCTTTGGATAAAGGCTGAAAGCTTATTGAGATTTAGCATAGTATTATTGGAAAATATTCACACAAGTGCATGCTGAAACAATTCTGATCTTCAAGAGCACATTACTAACCATTGCTTTATGTGCAGTATTTAGAAGATGTGAGAACGCATTGGCAGAGTGTGTGTAATTTTTAATTTGCCAGTACATTTCAAAATACTGCGGATGTCTGAGTCAGATATGCAAATTTTTTCTTTGAAATAGACTGTGAAAGTTTTCCACCAGTGCCTTACCCAAACGGCTGGAGATAAGATTTTACTTAAATACCCCGAAAGTTGATGGCTGGTTAAGAAATGAAAATAAGGGTCAAGTTCTCTTGGCCTTGGCCAAAAAGTTGATTCACATTTCCAAAAAGAGACCCCCCCCCCCCCGCCGCCGCCAGTTGTCCTTCATGTTGATAAATTTAGGCTCGCCATTGTTCTAAGAATTCTATTTAGTTCCATTTGCTCTATCAAGCTAACTTTCCAAATTTCCACCCTGTTTAGATAGCAAGTTCCTTTGAAAATGGAAGACAATATCAAAACTTTAGAATGGAATGTCATAGTTGAGAGCACATCAGTGTGAAGAATTGAAAAAGAAGGAACTTATTTTTGCAAGTTCTTGTTCCCATAAGTTTCCTCACTGAGAAGGATTAGATCATTTCCAAGAACCCTGTCAGCTGTATATCATGTAATGACATTCTGTAATGATTAGAATTGTTAAACAAAACTAGAGAAAAATTTTGACTAAAAAAAAATGAATCCTCTTAAGTTCTTTTATATTATTCATTGCATGTGTAGGGACACACACACATGTTCAAACACACCAAATGACACTTGCTCAGCCCTTTTAGGTGGAAACCAAGTAGACTAAGTGGAAGAAAGTAATCTGCTTCATGTAACTGCAGATAGTATTCAAAAGTCAATCTAATAACGTGCATCAATGTCAGAAAGTTGGTTGTTCTAAAATAAACTTGGAAAGCAGAACTTTATTTTCTCCTTAAATATGTCTATACTTCCAAACAACTATGAGCTAAGAAATATTGATGATATTTTTACAAATTGTTTCCTTAGAAAGTTATGTGACCATCAACTTTTTTTAAAAGACTATTTTGTAGAGTAATTTTAGATTTTCAGCAAAATTGAGAGGGAAGTACAGTTTCCCATGAACCTCTCTGCCCCCACACGTGATTAACTCTTTGTAAATTATTTTTTAGATATTTTATAGGTGCATCTCTCTCTCTCTTTTTCTTTTAGCCTAACATTTTCCTAGGGAAAGCTTCAAGAATATGTAAAAAGAGGTTACTACAATCTACCTCATGTATCTATCACCTGGTTAATCATTAAGTAATGACCAGTCATATTTTTTCTTTATTCTCATACACTTTATTCTCATATTCTCATAAATTTCATATTCTCACTAGGTTACCTTGAATTACAACTAAAAAATAACAGTATTTGCTCAATATCATCAAATAGCTAGTTATTTAAAAAATGTCCTCAGTTTTGTCCTGGCTGTTTTTGTTATAGTGGTTTATTTAATCTATATCTAAACAAGATCCATGGGCTATATTTGATCATACAATTCTTAGAGGTTATTAATCTATGTGTTCCTTCTTTCTATCGATTAGTTGAAGAAACCAGGCTATTTGTCCTGTAGATTTTCTCATTGTCTAGATTTTTCTGATTCACTGCATCTTTTTGATGTCATTTAAGATGCTCCCTTGTCTCTGTATTTTATGTAATCTGGTAGTTACATACAAAAGTTTGGTGTGATTGCTTTTGTTAATTTATTTACTAGGTTCTTCACTAGTGGGATTAGGTGCTACTATTATGAAACACATACTCTGGTTCTTTCTTTTTGAAATTCTAGGACATATTGAGTATTATCGCTGGGATCCATTATTTCCTCAGGGGTTTCAGTAATTCCATAATTTCACCATTCTTAATTGATTAGCTAGAATACACACACACAAAGATAAATTTTTTTTCATAAACTATTTACTCTGAAATATATTTCATACATGAAAAGCAGATTAAATATTTAAGTATTTCCCTTTATTTGCCAGTTTTCATAATATAACTGTAATGTTTCCAAATGTGGCCACTGTTTTTTTTTTTTCTTTTGGTATCATTATGAACTCATGAACTTTGATATATTTCAATATTCACTTATTATTCCCATTGATACGAAAATGATCCCATCTTTGGATGCAATCTATCGCAGTGAGAATATTTTCAGAATGGCCCCTGTGTTGTTTTGACTTAGCCATAGTAGGCTTTGAAAGCTTATTGTTTTATGCTATGACCACTATGAGAATTTTGACTGAGAATCTTAACTGCAAATGTCATTAACATCATTACTTATTTTCATTGTCCCTCAACATATGTATTTATATATACTGATAGTATTAATAACAATATTATTACTGAAAATGGGTTAACATTTAATTTGTCATTGTTTTCTTTTCTTTGGACAGTCAAATTACTGTTCTTAAAAATCACTTAAAAGAATTCTTCTCTCTAAGCCACCAATTCAACATACAATTAGGTTCATTTGTTTCATTTTTATTTGAAATTTTTAGGGATTGCTTTTATTTTTTATTTATCTTTTTAAAGTTTACTTATTTTGTGTGAGAGAGAGAGAGAGAGAGTGAGTGAGGGAGCATGAGCGTGAGCAGAAGGGCAGAGAGAGAAGGAGAGAGAGAATCCTAAGCAGTTTCCACATTGTTAGCGGGGAGCCCATTCGTGACATCATGACCTGAGCCAAAATCGAGTCAGATGGTCAAAGGACTGAGTCACCCAGGCAGTATTTTGTTTTTGTTTTTGCTTTTATGTTTATTCACTTATTTTTGAAAGAGAGAGAGAGAGAGAGAGAGAGAGAGAGAGAGAACACAAGTAGGGGAGGGGCAGAGAGAGAGAGGGAGACAGAATCCCAAGCAGGCTCCATACCGCCAGTGCAGAGCCTGATGAGGGGCTTGAACTCATAGGAACTATGAGATCACAACCTGACCTAAAATCAAGAGTCGGACACTTAACTGACTGAGTCACCCAGGTGCCCCCCTACCTCAGGATTGTTTTTATTTTATTTTATTTACTTCTGCTAAAAATATGTAAAAGTTACATAGTTTTAAAGTCAAATCTACAAAACAAGGTACATTCATTTTGCCCCATTTCTCTAAGAAAGAAAATATGTATTTGCCTGTATTAAAACTTAAGCATATATTTAAATCCTTAGATAAGTGGCAGCCTGCTACGTACATTTTTCTCTACATACATTTGGCTTTTTTCACTTACACTATATCCTGGAGATCATTCCATAGTAGTATAAAGAGATACATTTTAACTTTCTACAGTTGTATTGTTTTATTGTTTGGATTTACCATAAATCATTCAACCTATCTTGACGAAGATTAGGGTTTACAGCTTTTTTATAATATAGAAATTTTACAATGAATGTGGATGTGTAAATCAGTTTATAGCTAAGAGTATCTCTGGTATACTCTGGTATATGGAATTCCTGGGTCAAAGGGCAAATATATATGTCATTTTGTTAGTTTTGCCAAATTACCCTCCATAAATGTTGTGCCATTTTACAAATGCATATCTAATTGCAGAAGGAAAAATTGCATAAATAGAGAAAGAGTGGAATTAAAACTAAATATTATCTAATGTCAACAGAAACAAAGACTTATCTGAAACATGAATTGCAGTTTTATTTAAGTTACTGTTCCCATTGATAGCTATTCGTTTATATAACGGCTCTGTCTTGATGGGAGCTTCTGTCACAAGATAATATTTGCTAAAGCTAATCCATTATGATTATAATGCAAAATTATTGATATTCAAATACATTCTCATTTATCAAGGACTATTATCTGGGAAGCCAGCTTGCTTCCACATGATTCACCTTTTTGTTAGAAACTTAATAGGACAAATTATAAATTTGTTCGTTGTGCATACCTCATAGTAGGCATTAGCCCTTTCATCATAAGCCGTAACCTATACATTATGAAACCACCTCAGAAAGTCACTAACTTTTAGACTAGAGAATAATGAAATTTTTAAAACAGCATTTTAAATGCTTTGATTCGCTTCTTAACGGTGTCTTATCATGGATTGATATTATACTCCTCTGGCTTAAAGCTGTCGAGTGATTCACAATGAGATGACTGACAAAACCCAAAGTAATAGTCTAGAGACTTCTTAAGCCACTACTTCTAAATCTGCTTCTCTTTATTGATATAATGAGGGGAGAATTAATTTTAAAAGGTGGTGACTATTGATTACTTAATGGCAGAAGATAGTGTTGAGAAATGCTGAAGTGAGCCTATTCTGTGCCCTCCTGGGCAACAGGACCCATTATCCAGTGGTGGAAATCATGCTGTAACCCTCATTAATATTTAATAGGCAGGACACAGGCTGGATGCAGGCTACAAAATTGCCCCAGGCATAGGCTCCAATAGGCCATCAGAATGTTTCAAGTATATAAGAGTAACAGATTTCCCTGTGTTCAGATTGTTTATAAGCAGGACAACAATACATTCAATTCCCTTTCGTGATCTCTGGGCGGTGATAGCCTCATGGAAATGCCTACTAGGCAGGTTGAAGTGATTAATGCTCGGGAAGTCATTCTAGGTTAGTCAGCCCTGCATGAGAAGACTTCGTATTTTCCAGTGTGGTTCTCAGTCTCAGCCCTTGTCTTTCTCTCTTCTCTCCACAAGCCGAAGGGCTGGTTCAGCAGGGGTGGCGAGTCAGCAAAAGGCGTTAATTGTGTCTAACACAGCCAGCATCCTCCGAGCGGTATTATGTATCACACTGTCTATCAAGCTAACCCCTTGTCACACGTCAGGATCTTTTTATTTTCAGCTCATTTAAAAGGGAAACAGGGAGTTTCAAAGATAGCTGGTGGGGAAACATAAGTCTAAGAGTGCGTGGAAGAAGGAAGAGCCTTTGAAACTGACTTGAACTAATCTGGGCTGTGACTTCTGAAAAGACAATACAAGGTTTTATCAATTACAGACGCCCATTGTTAACTTTTCAAATCACCAGGTTGTTTTGCAATACCACCAGCTTGTTTTGAAAATATCATAAGATTGGAATGAAGTTAAGTTCTCTGTATAGAACATATTCTGAGGATTTATGGATACATAAAGGGCATAATATCAGATAGCCACCATTCCAAACAATGGATAAAAGTAAACAGGCGGTAAAGACACATCAGTGTTTTGACTCCATGACCCTAACGATTGTTGAACATGTATTTAGGATAATAATTTACTTTGTAACATATCAGGGATTATTTATAATTACCTGCCTAGAATGAGTTACATACATGAGAATAAAAATTTAGTTTTGTAGGCAAAAAGTATCCAAGGGAACAAGTCTTCCATTAACGTGTTGAGCTTTTTGTCAAAACCAGTGAATGAAATTTCCCCAGAGGTCTCATTTTATTCCATGTTAAATGTGGACAAGTCTGTTTTACTCCCAGCCTTAGACTGTGTACGCCTAAACGCTGCTCTCAATTTATGAACAGGTCTCGGTGTATGCCTTCTCTTTCCGACACCAAGTGGAGAGTCTCAAATGATCAAGTTATCAGTGATAAATGTATTTGTGTTCAGTTTTGGCTTTTTGACAAATATGATCTTTATGAGGCATATTGATGGATCTACTTAGATGTCTGTGTTTGTTTAGCTGTTATATATTTATTAGTCGGTTAGTTCTCAATTCTTGCCATTCCCTCATGGAAATAAGTTTGTGGTTGACTCACTTCAAGAAGGCTCAGCTTAGAATTCTTAGATTCTTCAGCTGCCATTCCCAAGAGCAGAAGTAACACTATCAATTGAAAATAATGTAATAGATTTTCTCCAAGGTGCTTAACACTATAGCATAAAACATATGAAGGCATTTAATCAACCGTAAATATTATAATGTTAATAATAGTTATACCTTCGGTGCCTTTAGATATTCCAGAGAGAAAGTTTTTTTAATCCGATCATTGCACTATACTGACACTTATTGAACCATAATCTAATATATTTAGCAATTTTATCAGCGGAAGTCACAAATCCTAAATGCCCTTTCCTTTCTCTTTCCTATTTTATAGCGCAGCAGCAGTTTTGGGAATTTCGATCGTTTTCGGAATCATTCCATTTCAAAACCAGATGATTCAACTGAGGTTAGTATTTTTGTTACAATTGTAGGCAAACACATTATGAAAAATTATGAAGCCAATATCACTTTTGCAAAGTACAGTAAGAAAAATAAGTGTATTTGAAAATCACAGTCCTGCCAATATTTTTATGATAAATGAACAAACAATTTAGTACCTAATACCATGCTGGGTGTTAAAAGTCAACAGCTATCTAAGAAACCTAACATATTAGGAAAAGCAGAACATGAACTTATGAAGAGAGTTACAATGTAAAGTAATACAGATATTCCCAAATTTTCTGAGCATTTCCACAATAAAACAATGTATATGTTAAATTTTATGTAAGTTGTAATTGCTTTAATTTAATTGCATAATTAAATGGCTTAGTTGTAAGTTTGTCAAGGAGAGCATACAGTTGTTCAGTTGTACTCACATTTCCACCATATGCATTTAAATGTCTCATAGGTGACCATTACATACACGTTTGCAAATCATGAACACTTTAGATGTAGCACGAGAAAAGCTTCCCATAAAATTAAGTGTAAATAATAATAATAGTAATAGTTCTAATAATATCTACATTTAATTGAATACATCATCATATAAGCACAACACTAAACACTTTACCTACCTATAGTGTAGGAACTATTAACATTACTATTTTACCATTGAAGAAAGACATTTCATTGAGGAAAATTACTTCTAAATTACACAGTTAATAAATGACAAAGACAGAAGTCAGTTTCTTGTCTGACTTCAAGTTTGCCATTCTTTTATACTATCTCACAAACGAAAGGTCAACTGTGATAAGTGATTAATGAAAGGTATAACAACTAATAAAATGATAAAAAGGAGGTTATATATTGAGAAAACTAAGAATACATGTTTATCATTGAACGTGATTCAACAACTCCACATGTGATACATTTTAGATCAGTAGGTTTTGGAGCTTACCTATTTCTTAGTTACTCATTGTCATTATTGTATGCTTACTTTTTGTTTTTTGTAAGGAATTTTTCCATTTACCATATCTAATTTCTCAACATACTTTTCAGGTTCTTATGTGTATATATCTATAATATTTTTAAATAATTTTATTTCAGTGGTGGAAATTCTAAACAAAAGAAATTAAAATAGAATGGCATCTATTATTACTTTCTAAATATATCCATTAGTATACATATATGCACGTGGGTATAATATATCCCCTTTTATACATATGTATATTACATATATCGTCTTTTATCCATATATATATATATATATATATATATATATATATATATTTATATACACAGACCTATGTGAGAAAGCGTATATTTCATTTCCAATTATAATCTTATATACACTTTCAATTTTCCATAACCACACATAGATATATTCTATTACTATTTACTTTATAATTCTAGAGTTAACCTGTAAAAGTAGTTTAGGCTCATTCAGGTTCATTGATTAGGAATGGTGACTTAGTAATTTGTGAAAGAATTTAGTGAACCTGAAAAAGTAGTTCACACATTTTTCAGCAATTCAGCATTCATTCATTTAACAAGTGTTTATTAACACCTACTCTATGACAGGGTTTCCAGTAGGCACTCAGAAATTACTACTGCAATAACCGATGAAGATCCCTAATACATGAAGCCTAAAGTCTAGAGGGAGAGACAGATCTTAGAAAAGCAACAACAATTGTAAATAAATACCTAATAAAGTTGTAATCCAGGCTATGAAAGAGAACAGTATAGAAAAATGTGCAAGTTTAAAATATGCTGAGGTAGTTTCTTCGAAACTTCTGTAAAGAATGATAGTAAAACCTAAAATTACAAATATTTGTGATACTTTTTTGATGCTTAGGCAATGGTAATTTAACACTGGTGGTAATAAAAAATATACTTTCTTATTTATTTAATTATTATTATTTTTTAAGTTTGTAGTTTTACAAAGAAGGTAGAGTTTACATAGGGAGAAGAGAGAAGAAAAGGGCTAACTTTAAAATTTTAAAGTGTTTCCAAGTTATATTTTATTCAGGGCTTTTGGATTAAGCAAAAACTCTTTGCCTTTATAACCTTGAATGTAGAAATTAATAAAGTTCAATAAGTACTTAAATTGGCTGTCCATTCATATTTATCACAGGCAATTTGGGGTAAGATACGAAGCAAAACATAATATTTATTAATAATGATGTTAATTTTGTGGTTAAACCTTCATATTAAAATATTCATGTTCACTAAAGAGAAGTTTCCCTGATTTCTGTATATGCAAGAAATATCTGGCTGTCCATCCACTGAGAATGGTGGGCAATGCTTAGATGACCTTAAAGGGTCTTTTCTTGCCAATCTGAGATATTAAGGATATATAACCCAAGTATGTCCTTCAAGAAAAAAAAGTCACTCCAAAGTTCTACATGAGAAGTTTAACTTATTCAAAAAATATTGTCAGTTCCTGGAAGTATTCTAGACATTTAGAATAAGTAAGAAATACAAAATCTCTAGTCTCATGGAGCCTATCTCGTAGTGGGAGATGCAGGCAATAATCAATCAGAGAAACAAATATATTATCAGGTAATGTTAAATACTTAGAAGAATAAATTACATGTTAACTACTTGAAGATTTTTGTACCAATGGCTGGACGAAGTTCATATTTACTATTGCTTGACAATGTGGGAAATATGTATGGGATACTTACCTGAAAGATAAAAAAAAATGCACTTTCTCAGTGGATTTACTTAATTCCATAACTTTTTAAGAAATGGCCATTTCTATTTCTATAAGGATCAAGAGGATATTTTAAGGCCCACTATACCCTTTCTAAAGCCTCCAATAAAGTATCTCCCATCTCTGTAGACTTAGCCACTCATTATTCCTGGCATTTAATTCTATTTTTGGCATCTCAAAATGGGTAAAACTAAAGTGGCTCTACTGTACAGGTATTTAAAGAATAGCTAAATTCTTTAAAAAAATTTAGATGTGAAGCTCAGGTCCTTCGACATCAGAAGTTTGATTTTCTGAATTCATAACACATGTAACCAGGCTTAGACAACTTTAAAAATATGTATTATGTCCAGATTGAAACTTTGGAAGCTGCGGTATACGATGTATATGAAGTTCACAAATTTGGAATCTTCCCTCTAATAATGTTTTCAAATAAATGATTTTTATTGCTTTATTATTTCATCTTTTATTTTTTATTTTTTTAAAATTTACACCCAAATTAGTTAGCATATAGTGCAACAATGATTTCAGGAGTAGATTCCTTAGTGCCCCTTACTCATTTAGCCCATTCCCCCTCCCACAACCCCTCCTATAACCCTCAGTTTGTTCTCCATATTTATGACTCTCTTCTGTTTTGTCCCCCTCTCTGTTTTTATATTATTTTTGTCTCCCTTCCATTATGTTCATCTGTTTAGTCTCTTAAAGTCCTCATATGAGTGAAGTCATATGATTTTTATTCTATCTTTTGTAAACTATCCTAACTAGGTGTATGAAGGGGAATCCATAAATGAAAATGGAGAACAAAATAAAACTTCAAATAATGGAGGAAGTTTAGGGAAAAAAATGAGAGCTATTTCCTGGACAATGAAGAAAAAAGTGGGTAAAAAATACATCAAAGCCCTTTCTGAGGAAAAGGTAAGCACCCTCTGTTAATCATGTGTATTTTTCTGTTAAATTTTTTCTTAAAATAGCCAAAGATTCTTCTTATAGACATAGAATTACTTGATGTTTTAGGGAGGACTTCAAACATCTGTTTTCTCCCTCAATAATTTGTCCCAGAAGTTGGATGGAAAACAACAACAACAACATTATTACTCCTATTTTAATAGAGGAAACAGACACTTGGAAAGATCACACATATAGTACATGAAGAACAGTATGTCATATGTTGTAACAAACATCAGTGCTTCATTTATTTTTATTGCCAACTAAGATTCCATTTTATAGGGAAACTAGATTTTATTTTTCCTTTCATCAGTTGATAGACATTTGGGTTGTTTCCACTTTCTGGCCATTGTAAATAATGCTGCTATAAATATTCGTATGTGAGTTTTCGTGTGGAGATATTCTTTCATTTCTCTTGGGAATATGGTAACTATCTGATATTTTGAGAAATTAGCAACTGCTTACCCAAGCAGTTGATCATTTTACACTCCCACTAGCAATGTGTGAACATCCCAATATCTGCACATGCTTGTCAGCACTTGTTACTGTCTTTTTGTTGCTAGCCATCCTAATGGGTGTGAAGTGAAATCTCAATATGGCTTTGATTTGTACTTCCCTGATGACTAAGGATGTTGGGAATCTTTCATGTTCTTATGAGCCATTTGTATATATCTTCTTTAAAGGAATGTCTATTCAAATATTTTCCCACTTTATAATTGGGTTATTTGGGTTTTTTAAAGTTTATCTATTTTTGAGAGAGAGAGTGAGAGAGAGAGAGAAAGGGAGGGACAGAGACAGAGAGGGAGAGAGAGAATCCCAAGCAGGCTCCATGCTGTCAGGGCAGAGCTTGACGTGGGCCTTGATCTCAGGAACCATGAGATTGTGACCTGAGTCAAAATCAAGTGTCAGATGCTTAACCAGCTGAGCCACCCAGGCACCTTGGGTTATTTATTTATTTATTTTTTACTGTTGACATTAAAGTTTTTAAAAATATGTTCTGGATACAGGTCCTTATCAGATATATGATTTGCAGTATGATATATTTTCTCCCATTCTGTGCATTGTATTTTCATTTTTTTGATGGTAACATTTGCAGCACAAATGTTTATAATTTGATGTAGCCCAACTGATCTTTTTTTTCTCATTTGAACTTTAAGTATTGTATTTAAAAAAAAAAAAAAAAAACTATTGCTTAACCTAAGGTTCCAAAGATTTACTCCTGTGTTTTCTTCTAAGAGTTTATAGTTGTACTTCTTAAATTTTGGTGTATGGTCTACTAATTTTTCTATGGAATATAGTAGGAGTCCAACTTCCTTCTTTTGAATGTGTATATCCAGTTGTCTCAACACTAATTTGGTAAAAAGACAACTATTTTCCTATTGTATTTTCTTGGCACCCTTGTTGAAAATCAGTTGATAATAAATACATGGCCAGGGGCGCCTGGGTGGCGCAGTCGGTTAAGCGTCCGACTTCAGCCAGGTCACGATCTCAACGGTCCATGAGTTCGAGCCCCGCGTCAGGCTCTGGGCTGATGGCTCGGAGCCTGGAGCCTGTTTCCGATTCTGTGTCTCCCTCTCTCTCTGCCCCTCCCCCGTTCATGCTCTGTCTCTCTCTGTCCCAAAAATAAATAAAAAACGTTGAAAAAAAAATTTAAAAAAAAATACATGGCCATAATTATGGGTAATAAATATAGGGGTTAATTTCTGACTCTCAATTCTATTACATTGATATGAATGTCTTATGTCCATTCTCTTTTTAACCCCTTTTAATAGGACTTCTGTCCCCAGTACTCCATTAAAACAGTAGTCACAATCAGTGTTGACCTCTGTGTGGTCAAATTCACTGATAACTTTTCTTTCTTCTTACATTACTTTTCAACTCTATTTGACAAGTGATGATTTCAATACATATTAAACATCATCTTTTCTTGGTTCATCTAACTGAGTGTTCTTCTGGCTTTCTTTCTTTCTCAGAGTTTCCTTTCTTGGCTTTGCTTTTTTTTCCTGTCTCTCTAAATATTGAGTCTTCCTGAGGCTTGTTCCTAGATGCTCTACTCAATGTACTCTCTCCTCCTAAGTGATCTCATCCAATGTCATGACTGCTTTTCATAATTATATCTTTAGCTATGACATCTTATCTGTTGTGTTTAAACAACCACTTGTGAATTTGATATCATCACTTAAATGTACAATAGATACTGGAACCCAATATATCCCAAACTGGATTATTAATTCTCTATGCTCTACCAAAAAAAATGTTTCTTGTCCAGTCTTCCTAGTAGTAATAGACAACACTACCATAACACTACCATAACTCTAGATGCAAGGAAGGAAAGGAAAGGAAAGGAGAGGAGAGGAGAGGAGAGGAGAGGAGAGGAGAGGAGGAGAGGAGAGGAGAGGAGAGGAGAAAGAAGCCTAAGAATCATTCAAAACTCCTTCTTTCTCTCATTTTTCACACTAATTCATCAGCACATCCTCTTGGTTCAAACTTCAAAGCATTATCTAAAACCCCTAATTCCTCCATGTAAACTATTCCTGCTTTAGACAAACAAATAAACAAAAACAATAACAACTTCTCTTGCCTCGAGTACCATAATAATCACCTAATTGGTTGTCTTTCTTCCATTCTTTCCTCCATAAAAACCATTCTCTAATGAAAGCTAGAAAGACCTCTGAAAAGTAGAATTCTGAATACATCACTCCCCTTGATTAAATTTTTTTACAATGCCTTCACAATGCATTCTTTTACTATGGTATGTTCATTCCAGTGCTCTGAGAAACAGAGCCCAGGAAAGGAATAGACACACCAAAGATTATTGGGGAAAATGTGAAGGATAAAGTAGTGAAAGAATAAATGGGTAGGGAAAGCTTTCAGACTACAGTGCAAGTTTGACACCTGTGAAAGGAGAGGAACAAAGCTTTAGCCAGATTGGTAGACAGTCCTTCAACCAAAGTTTTTCACTAGAGGAGACCGATATCCTCCCAGATCGACTCAAATGGTACCCACATTGTTTCAGTGATTTGCAGAGAGCATGGCTTCCATGCAGACACAGTGGTGGATTCGGTAGCTGGGCTGTTGGCAAAGAAGGGTCCTGCAGCAAAAGATCTGAGTGGCACATTTCCATGACCACCACACATGGTCTATAAAGCTCTCCCTTATCTGGTTCCAGTCTCCATCTCACAGCTCATCTCCTAAAACTGTCCCTGCTTTCACTCAGCTCCAGCTACATTGGCTTTGTCTTCCTGTCCATAACCCAAACTAATTCTGAATTTAATTATTTTGTTCTTGCTTTTCCTTTTTCTTAGAAAACTGCCTCCAAATCTTCACATATGTTATATCTTAGCATTCAGGTTAAAACTTCAGAACATAAATTACCTTATAGAGGAAGTCTTTGGAGACTACTCCATCTAAACCAGCTATCCTTCCCCAACCTTAATCTTAGTATCTAATCCTCTGATATCATTGTTTTATTTCCTTCGTAGCACCTATTCTCTGCAATTTTCTTGCCCATTTTGTTTATACACATGTCCCCAAACACAACACACACACACACATACACACACACACACACATACACACACACACACACACACACACACACACACGGCCCATCACACTAAACGTACTTTATTAGAGCAGGGACCCTGTTACCTTGTTTGCTATGGTATCTCTAGTTCCAAAAAACATGAGAGGTACTTACAAGGTATTCTATAAACATATGGGGAATGACTGAACAAGTGAATAAAAGAATGGATAAAAGCAGAGAATCAAACTGAATACATAGCATATATGTATTCTGAAACTTCATCAATGTTTAGAAATGCTCATAAATGAGGAATATTGAATTACATTTTGATGAATATTAAGAAATGTATAGGTTTTGTCCAAAAATCTGAATATGGAAGATATTTGAGATGTTTTCAAGCAGATGTAATTTGTTTTGAAATTGTCTGTCTTTCCTAATTTTATGCGGGATTTGCTTTTCACTTGACTAGGTGTGCAAGCACGGTATGAGATTTGTAAAGCTTCTTAGATAAGCTTTGCTTTAGAATTGCAAAATGTGCATGTTTTATTCATATCTAGTGATCTGGTAGGGTGCAAATAACTGACATGAAACAACTATGCAGAATTTAAACTTGTAATATCAGATCTCAAAGGATTAGTAATGGTGGTAAATAGATGATAAGAACATGAAGAAGAAATAAAAATGCTTTCACGGATAAAGCATAGATGTTAATAAATCTAACATTTCTGATTAAATAGTCTTGATGTGATATTCATCCTAATTTACAAATGAACTATTATAATTTCAGTTGAATTCCATAATGTGGAATGTTTCATCTAAAGAATTTTTCCAAGTATAATATGTTTTGCTAGAAATTGAACTAAAGATTAATGACTCTCATATTTTATGCTGATGTATTCCTAAGCATTTTATTGCTAAAATATGTCTCGTTTGTTAAATCAATGCACACAGTGAATATCTCCAAGGAAATCAGTTCTCTGCACTTAACCTCTGATGTTTTTCTGAAGGATGAGGAGGATGGAGAGGATACCCTCCCATACCGGAACAGTGACCCAATGATTGGATCTCACACAGAGAAGATCTCCCTCGAAGCCAGTGACTCCATGGATAGTCTCTACAGTGGGCGGAGTTCATCAAGTAAGGCTATAGAATAAGGGACAACTGGGAGGTCTGAGTTAATTAAAAACAGATTTTAACTATAGAGAACAAACTGATGGTTACCAGAGGGAAGGTGGGTGGGGAAACGGATGACGTAAGTGATAGGGATTAAAGAGTACATTTATCTTGATGAGTTCTGTGTAATGTACTGAAGTGTTGAATCACTATGTTGTATACCTGAAACTGATATAACATTGGATGTTAATACTACCAGAATTAAAATAAAAAACAATGCAAAAGAAACAAATTGCAAAGGAAAAACAATAGATTTGGGGCTCATCACATTAGCAACAAGGTTCCATCTACTTCATAAGAGAAATAGTGAAAATGTAGGATGTGATGAATCCATAAAATTGCTATTGTTTAAAATGATATACAACATATTAGATAGAATTATGAATTATTTTGAAACTTAATTTTGTAGTTGGCAGGGCTTTCAGGGGTATGTCTCAAAAAGATCACGTTGGGTAACTAAATCCTCATCCTTAAGATAAAAAAATGTATGCTTGGGAGAACTAGGATTATCTTGCGTCATAATTACTAACATGAGTTGAAGAATTCAGAAAAACAAAATCCTGTTTTCTATCTCTTCTTCCCTCCCTCTCCCTTCTTTTCCTTTTCTTTATTCCTCCTTTTATTTTCCTTCCTTTCTTCTTTCCTCTTTCTTTTTTCTTCTCTCCTTCCTCCCACCCTCCCCTTCCCTTTCTTTCTTTCTCTTCCTTCCTTCCCTCTTTTTTCTTTTTTCTTTTCTTTTTGCTTCTTTTTTCTTCTTTCTTCCTTTCTTTGTTTCTTTCTTTGTTTCTTTCTTTGTTTCTTTCTTTGTTTCTTTCTTTCTTCCCTCTCCTGTCCTCTCGCATTTTTTTCCTTCCATTTTACCTGAAGTATTCTGAAAAGAGCAGGACATATGCATCAATTCTGACATTTACTTTTTAGGTCTCCATCCAGCATTATGAGTAAAGAGTGAAATACTATGTAAATACTAAATAGAAGGAATACCACTAATTAGGTGACAGAAATTAATCAGCATGTGTTTCTAAGAAGGAATTCATTCAGGTTTCAGTCACATTTCTACTACAATAATTGGATGAAACTACTGATAACTGAATGATGCCTTATAACTTTTATTATATGTATACTGTTATACATCCTTCTAATTTCTTCTGGGCTTTAAATATTGTTGTTGTTGTTGTTCCACAAGGTTTATTTATCTTGTATTTCCTTTGAAATCAACTTTCTCTTATTTGAAGACAGATCACAAAGACCAGATGTTTCAAACATTGTGAATTATATTTTTATTCTCCTATTGGCTGTACAACAGTTATTTTGTGAAAAAAAAAAAAGCTAATGCAGAAACATTTATTTGAAGGATATATTTTTGCATGCATGAAACTCAGATTTCATTAGTATTCATTTCTGCTGGAAGTTTTAAAATTCTAAACTGTAAAGCTGAATGTGGGTAGAATTTTACTAACTAGAGCATACCGTTTAAAGCCGAGGCCTGAAGTGGTCATGGAAGGGAGGGTGTGAGGAAACGGTGGCCCACTTAGCTGTTGTAATATGCGGCTTAATTTATGTAATTACATGCAGCTCACCTTTCTTTTATACCAGTTCATATACAATATGGAGCATCTCTAAGGTTCTTTACCGTATTGCCATAATTATTTGAATACATAGAGAAACCAGGGCTGTTCCATCATTGAACAGAACACTGAAGGGCCATACTGAAAGAAAAAGTGAGGTGACAACAGAGAGTGGTGGACAAACAGAGTTACTTCCACTGGGAACCATTTTAGCCTCCATCTCGCAAGCATCCAAAATGGAATCCGTTTTCTCTTTTTTCCCTGAGCTTCCAACTCAGAAGGGAAAAGGATCAGAGAACAAGGATTTGGAGCAGTTTTAAAAGCCCAGTTTAGAAAGTTTAGAACCATTTGGGTACAGGTACATATCCTCCTTCCTTCACACTCAAACAACAAGCAAAAGCATTATCTTTTATGCATAGAGATGTTGCTTCAAAATGGCTTGTGGTACATAATATGAAGTTTGGGAGAGTATTCCAGCTGTATTGTGATAAGCATGGGGAAACTTGTGGTCTTATTCTTTGAACATTTATGATCAGTAGCATACAAAGATCAAACTGTTGCTATAGATTTTTGTCTTTGTTTACAGGTACAAAATTAATTGTCTGGCCTGCACAGGGAGTTAAGCCTATACTGTCTGCCTCTTTAGCAAGTGTTCAGTGCTCAAAACACTATGCTACTAGATCAGATCATAAAGACTAAGTGAGAGGGTGTTTTTGGTTAGTGTTTGAGGAAAGAGGAGTCAGATTGGCTGGAGAAAGTTCAGCTATGGCTCAGAGACAGAGGTCATGAATGGAGAGTGACTGGGAGGCAGAAAAAAAAAGATAGGAATCCATCACTTAGAACCCCCTCAAAAGGCTGGCATCTGATGTTTCAGCATTGTCCTTGCTTAGCTGTATCCAGACTATGGTTCAGGATTTTGTGAACCTTCAGGGAGAACCGTTAACTTCTGCTTTGCTTTCATCAGGTGGAGTAACAAGTTGTTCAGATGGTACAAGTAACCGGGACAGTTTTCGACTTGATGATGATGGCCCATACTCTGGACCATTCTGTGGCCGTGCCAGAGTACATACTGATTTTACACCAAGCCCCTATGACACTGACTCCCTCAAAATCAAGGTGTGTGCACATCATATCTGTCTTCTGTATGGTCTGTCTAGTGCTGGTTGTATGATCTGTGTCAGGAAATGCACAGTGGGAACCGGGTGTGTGGGGGGTGGGGTAGTTAAATGTGTTCTTCCCAGCAGTAGAACTGAGCACTGGTTTAATGTAGCAAGAATTTGAACAAAACATGAGAGGTGGGTAAGGGAATCCATCTGTTGAGGCCATAACATATGTCGCTGTTATATAGATACTGCAGAATCAAAGCCTGTCAGGGGAGAAGAAATTGTCTACATTTTTCTGAAAGCCAAAAGCCTCACAGGTTACTGGAGGTGCCCAGCCCTGCCTGATGCTTACTGGAGTAAAAGGAGCTAGAGAAAAGAGTTGGAGATATCTGGCAAGAGCCGTGCAGAGCAACTCCCTTGGGAACCAGACTTGGCTGGGCAAATTTAGTACTTAAGTTGGTTGCTATGAGTGACCATATATCCTTCTCCCAACGATATTATCTCTTGAATTCCCTCTTCTTACTCTTATTATCTGTATTTTCCATTGATGTGTAATAAATTTCCACAAACTCAGAGGCTTTTTAAACAACACAAATGTATTATTACCTCACAGTTCTATGGGCCATCCATTGGTCATGGCTCAATTGGGTTCCCTGCTTAAGGTCTCACTGGGCTGCAATCAAGGTGTTAGCTGGGGCTATGTGTCCTCACCCGGGGCTTAGTGTCCTCCTCCAAGCTCACTGGCTATTGGCAGAATTCAGTTGCTTGTGGTTGTAGGACTGAGGTTCCTGCTTTCTTGTTGGATACTGTCTGGGAGCCATTCTCAGCCCCTTGAGGCTGCCAGCCATGGTCCTCTTTATAACATGGCAGTTTGTTCCTTCAAAGCCTTCAGAAGAAAAACTCACTCATGTTTCAAATCTCTTTATTTTTGGGGGCTTCTACATGATAAAGTTGGAAACATCCAGATAAGCTCTCTTTTAACTACAAAATTAACTAATTTGGGACATTAATTATATCTGCATAGTCCCTTGTGTCCTATAATACAACATAATTGTGGGTATGAGATCTATTATTTTTGTAGTTCTACTCACACTAAAAGGGAGGTGCTGTTGCAATAGTACAAATAGAAGGTTTAGTGCCAAAGCATTTTATACATGTTAAATTTTTCCTTTTAGCAACACAAATAGATATAGCTAAAAGGACAAAGATGATGAATTTTCTATACTACCAACATCAAGCCAGTATTAACCAGTAATTATGATAAGTTATGAAGTGTTGATGTTATTATTTAATATTCAAGACACTCAGCTTTTCTCTTTATCCCTTTTAGGATAATAAATCAGAGTAAGCTCAGCTGGAGAACGAAGAAAACATTATTCTTCATAGTTAGCTCCTCAATCCTTGGAATGAAATAATTCGAAGTCTAAGTTCAAGACTTGGGGGGAAGAATGCTTATAGCCTAGTAACCATAGTTGGGGAAGGACTGTATAAGGGAATAAATTGAACCCATTTGACTCAGGAAAGCTTTTCGCCTTCCTTACAATGCTATACCAGTGCATCACCACTTGTCCTGCCTAAGGTGATATTTGTAGAGCTCTTGTAGGACACAATAAAAATCCCACAGTTACCACTGGGGATTGAATGCTATTGTTTATATCAGGGGTCTTATCCACAATGAAATTGGGTCTTTGCTTGGTGACCTATGGGCTTTCCTGGAATGTATACTTTTTATGAGTTTAAAGGATAATAGGAAGGATGCAGCAGAGAGCTCCCATGCTTAGCAACTTCCCTTAGAGCTTCTGGGGATTTTCTAGGTCTGCTTAGCTGATCCTATCGAGCCCAGGATTTGATTCCCCATAGTTAGAGGCAGGAAGAACGAGATGAAAAGCTGATAGGGTCAAACAAGCAGATGATCACAAATCAGAAATATCAGATCTTTTGATCACATTGAATCCCACTATTAAAAATACAATTTGTGTTTTAGATAGAATACACATTCATAGAGCACCAGTAAAAAAGTATTTTTAGTAGCAGACTTAATGCTTTGCTTGAGGATAGACCCCTAAAATGGTAAAAATATCAAATCTATAATGTCCTCTCTGGGGTAGAAACTTATAAGTCTCAAAGGAGTAGCTATGACTTTTAAATGTAGGCACTGTATTTGCATAGAAATCAATTTTCCTTATAAAGAAGTACCCCTGTGTGTTTTCTACTCTTGCCAATAACTGGCAGCCTATAACCAATTAGAGTCTCAGATGTGAATAAAGAAAAAGACCAATTGGTTTGTCCATGCTTATGTGCTCAGTCATACATCAATCCAACTTTGGTGTGGAACTAAATCTAAGTATTGTCTTCTTTAAAATAATTAAGTAGCATAATTTATCCATAGTGCACACATACTTTTCTTACATAGTTGGTATATACAAAGTTCTTAACAGTTTCCTTATTTTAGATGAATGCTACACTTAGATGGTTTATTTTATACTGTAGGTAAAATTTTCAGATGAACTAGAAGCATGGACTGAGATACAGACTTCTTTTTTTTCCCCTTCCTTATTTGGGAGCTCCTCCAGGAATCATGGCTTGAGCTTTGTTACATGTCTAGTGCTTTGACAAGATGAATGAAAAGAGCATCATTTTTGAGTTCAGACGACTTAGACTTGAGTTCTGGTTCTGTCATTTGAATTCAGACAACTGCCATGATTTTCAAAATTTAATTTAATGTTTGCATTTCTTTTCTCTAATATTTAGAGTAATAATGAAACCTTGTATATGTACCTAAGCAGTGTATCATGGGCATAAAATGACTCAGTATATGCAAAACTATTTCTAAATTCCATTGTGCTGTACAATTTTAAGTTCATAAATTGATATACCAAAAACATAAAGATATCGTCAAATGTATGTAAGAGCTTTTTCAAGTTGGTTGAAATTTTCTTCATTATTACTAGCAAATAGTTCCCTTGAACTTTTAAAAGAATTTTTCTCTTAGATTTATTTCTGTTATCAGTAACCACCCCTTAGCGTATTCCCTCATTATTCTAGTTTTCTATGATTCTATTCTTTCTACCAATTGTTATAGCACCAGAGTTCTCTGAAAACTGATTGGTATATTTCTTTGTCTTTAGAAAGGAGACGTAATAGACATTATCTGCAAAACACCAATGGGGATGTGGACAGGAATGCTGAACAATAAGGTGGGAAACTTCAAATTTATTTATGTGGATGTCATCTCAGAAGAGGAAGCAGCCCCCAAGAAAATAAAGGCACACCGAAGGAGTGGAAAGGAAAAACCCAAGACTCTGCAGGAGTTCTTACAGAGGATTGACCTTCAGGTTAGCAAACTTGTGGCCTGTTTGATTCTGGTGGCATCTGGATGGAATAAATGAGGAGAATGGATCAGTGTTTGTATAGTGTTAAAAAATATATGACTTACAGCAAAGGGAAATCTGTTTTCCAAGAAGAGTTCTTATTTCTCCTTTATTACTTTTATTATGCAAGGACAGGTCTTGATATAACATCCCTTGGACTAAACTCTAATGGTACTTAGCAGTGACAGTAGAGATTAATGTTGAGAAAGTGCAGTGAAAAATGAAAATACCTTGGAGAATAAAAGGCCCAGAGAAAACATGTAAATGAGAATGATGGAGTATGAAGAGTAAAGGTAAAAATCCAGAGAATTGAAAGGAAAAATGAAAAGAAAATTGCATTTTCTATAGGGCAGAGATCAAAAGCAAGTCAAGAGAAGACAAATAAATGTAATTGTTCCAAAAGCAATTTGTTAGGAAATAGTGATCATTAAACCCCCATGATGATTGTGTTAAGGAAACTGTGTTGTTTATATTTATAATCCAATTATTTTCTTGTTATATTAGCAAAATTTCTATGAAATATCTACCTTGTTCAATGGTGTGTACATACAATTTACCTAGCCTCACTCAATTTACTGTTTTGCAATCCATTTCTAAAATTAATGCAGCAGTACTTTGATAATTTTCAAGATTCATCAAGGCAATAGCCAATTAAGCTTTCCTTAATTGTTTCTCTTGAATTATCTAGTTATACTCCTGTCTGTAGACAAACTACCTCGGCCTTCCTACATTACGATGGGTGCCCCTCAAATGGGGCACTGCTTGGATGAAGTACAAGTTTAAACCCTGCTTCTTCTTTTTGTTTGCCCTGTGACCTATGAGAAAACCCAGGTCTGAGGAAGTGAAATAACTTACTCAAGAACCCACAATCAGACATAAGTCAGAATGGGAATTTTGGTTTCTCTGTTCTAACTTAGTACTCCATCTAGGAGACATTATTTTTTAAAAAGAAGTGGTACTTTTTCTTTCTTTCTCTTTCTTTTGTAAAAAGGGGCTGGTAGTTCTTCCCAATTGCTTAAAACTTTTATACCTCCTCTTATTCAGTTTTAGTAACCAAAATAAGGATATTGAAATTATGGTCAAGTAAAATGGAAGGAAGTTTTGAGGAAGTTGTAAAGCAACTTCACTTTGCATTTTTATTCCGTTAGAGAGAACAGAGGTTACATAAATAACATACAGACTCAGAAATCAGAAGCCTATGAATTTTAAACTAATATATATTGATGCAAATGATGGACAAAAATATACATGCTGAGAAAAGGAAACAATACTTTTCCCAACCACAATGCTTTTATGCTTAATAAAAGCTTTTAATTAAATAGAAAGTCTGGAGTTCCTTTGGTTTATATAATGATTTCACAAAATGCTAGGGCTATTTTTTATAAAGAATTGTGCCTGTTTCATATTCACTTTTCAAACTACCCCAAGAAGTTAGTGAGGGCAAATATTTTTGCAAGCAAGCAAACAAGGAGAGATGGAGATTCAGAAATATTACTATAACTACTCTTCCAGAGGCATTTTATTGATAGACATAAGGACACCCTAGCTTTGTCAATTGAGCTATCTGAGAAGTGAAAAAGTGCCAAATGGGATGAATGATCCAGCTATTTAATTGATCCATGATTTAGCGCTGCACAGCTTAAGGTAATTATTTCTTCTTTACATTTGTCCTTCCAGAAGGTGAGAATTATCCAACATACTCTTCTAAATGCCCTAGAGTTCAGATGTGGAAAACTAGTACAAGTTAAATAAAGTTACACAAAAGTCCTATCAGTGCCTTTGGTTTCCATATGCATTTCTACACTTTCCTTAAATCTAAAGAGAACTAAAAATAAAATATTTGAATCTGGCTAGTTTATACTATACATATTTTTTTCTCCCTCATAGGAATATACCTCAACACTGTTACTCAACGGTTATGAGACCCTAGAAGATTTAAAGGATATAAAAGAGAGTCATCTCATTGAATTAAACATTAAAAACCCAGAAGACAGGATGAGGTTACTATCAGCTGCTGAAAATCTCCTTGATGAAGAAAGTAAGTGTACACACCTACTTTTCTCCTTTGCTGAAAATCACATTTCAATGTAAAGAGCAGAATTATTAAAAACAAAGCCCCAGTTTTATTTACTGAGAATCATACAAAGCATCCTTTCCCATAGAACAAGTAATTTCTTATCTATTTGGAAACAACAACTCTGGTCAAGTCTATAATTAGGAAAAGGACTTTTTTTTTTTCCTTATTGGACTCAGCAAATGAAAAGGACTTTTCCGGGCATCTCATTTAGATTCTGCAGAGCTATTAATTTACACACAAGTGGATGTCTGCATTCCCAAAGACTGAGGGAGTTCGAGACAAATATTTAGTGACAGCATGAGCCATTAGTGAGAAATGTCATACGCAACTTCTGCAGAACAGCACAGAACAAGGCTCTAAGCTAATGAGCTTTCGCGCCACACAGGAAAATTCATTTCATTACCATATAGTCACATCTTGTATGTGTTTATAGTATTCCTTCAAAATGTTATAATAGCTTGCAAAAATATTCAGCACTCACTTTTATTATCTGAGATGGTTCTCTGTATTTGTAACGTATAAACTGGAGATGGAGTAATTCATGCACATTCACTTACCGACTGGGTTTGTAAAGATAGGATAGCTTTTGTTTTTACAGTTGCCCAATCTGAACACTCGTCTTTCTAAATCTGCTCAGCCTTCTGAAACCCTGAGCTCAGAACATGCCAAACTCCACAAGGAATATTTTATGAGGAAGAAAAGAGGAAGGTGTCGACTTTTAAAGATGAGAAAGAACTTACACTGTCTAATTCAACTGTTCTCTTTCAAAAATGATATGAACCATGATCATTAGCTACTTTTTTTGAATGTATATTCTGAGGAAAACGTGATCCAAGATCGTTACATTTATTATCTTCTTCCATGCACTCCACATTTCTGTGAGTTCGATAGTACTATCCCTGTATTTATAACGAGAAACTGGGAAGATGAGTAACTTGTCCAAGTTCACACACGTAGCGAATTGGAGAGCCAGGACCAGTGTTTGTGATGCTACTATACTTTCCACAGATAACAGCCCAGATGGAGAGCAAGGAGGAAAGTTGTATTTAGGACCCAGGCCTCCTGAGTGTCTCTCAGTACGTTTGCCTATACTATATCCTAGACCTCATCTGCTCCAAAACGGGCACAGTACGTGTTTCCACACTGGCCTTTTATCTAGCAGGAATAAATGTACTCTTTTGGAAACTGTATTTCAGTTCTCTTGAGTTTGCATAGAGCTTCATTCTTTTCAAAGAGCTTTCACATGTAAGACTAATTTGGCACCTGCAGAATTTATTTAATCTTAGGCCTATGTGTTTACACGCATTCTTTGAAGTTGTGGAGACTAGGAGAGGGAGATGGGGTCCCAGAGGCAGACAAAGGTCAGCCTTAAGAAAGGAGCCAATTTACTCAATAGTACAAGACAAAACAAAACTGATCAGTGTCAACTGATGTAGCAGGATCTTTCAGTAAATGAGGCAGTTTATTTCACCCTTATCATTTCGAAACATGGATTCTCACTAAATAACAGGCTACAAAAGAGATTTTGTAGATTTCTTGTAAATGAGAATGTTCGGTATCGTTGTCAATACCCTCCCAAATAATTTGACGTTGAAGTAGAGCGAGGAAGGAGAGCATTTTTTGAACACTTGTAAATACATTACTTTTCTTCTATAATACTGTCCGTGTGGGTATTTTGTCCATCGTACAGATGAGAAAATATTTCAGAGCTGAGTTGCAAAGAGGCCAAAGAGCTAGATAAGTAACAGAGCTGGAGTTTTAAGCAAAGGCAGTCTGCTGTAAAAATCCAAGTTCTTTCTTCCACACATGCAAACTGGTAAATATAGAAAGAACAATGAATATTTGAAAATTGAAGTTTTCTATGATGCCAGTTTTCTCAAGGGCTTCAGTTAGGTTTTCCGTCTCAGAAAGTAGAAGTTAATATTTCAGTGAGAACAGAAACCTTGCAGCAACATCACTGCCTTAAAGGTGCAAGGCTACTGTGGCTGCATTGCAACAGGACTTGAGAATAGGAGGGGCTTAGACAGCCTGGGTGAGAAGGGTTTTTAGCCATAAAACAGTGGTCAGTCTGGACCCACGGAGGGAAGATTGGTCCAGTGCCAAAGGCTTGGGCCATGGAAGGTGTCTACTTAATTTATTCATCCACCTCCCTATTCCCTATTTACTTTCTATGTTAACAAAAGAACAATAATGTATCAATGACATCGTATTAGAGCTAGGTGTAATTTGAAAAACCATCTGACCCAAATGCTTCCTTTGCAAGATGGAGAAACTAAAACTAGATTAGCTAAATGGCCTTCTCAAGGTCACATATCTAGAACCCAGCCTCCTAAATCTATTATAAACATATTCTACTATGCCCTGATCTCTGAAAATGAAACACAGTATCTCCAAAGCACGATGTGACTTTCAATGTTTAATATAAAAAAGTACAAATCCCCCAAATTATTTCCCCTATAAGACTTTAGAAAATGGTATTTGAAGGTCACTAGAAACTGACCATTTAGCAATAGCCAGTAATGTACAAACCTACACACACTGAGTCAAATTCTGGGGGATGAAAACTAGAGAAAAATCCCGATGCAACCAGTGTTTGTTGTCAACACACAACGCTGAGATTTTTCTTATTTTAATCTTACGGTCTAAAGTAGTGCTAGAATATACATGTCAAAAAGATGCATATTGCATGTTAGGCTATTCTGACTGAAAGCTATTTATCTTATATGAAACTGCTTTGCTCAAGAAATAAAGAAGAATGACTTCTATTTGTTGATAAGATGGTGAGTTCTGATGATTCGGCACCATGCTGCTGCATGCTTATTTTTATCTATTCTCTACTCTGTGAATCATATCTTCTACAACCATGCTAAAGATTAAATGCACAACCTTCATGTACCTTGAATGATAAAGACCTTGAATATATGGTTATATAAAACTAAGATATTATTAAAAACAAATGTATGTCACAGTCACAGGTTAAAAAATAGTTAGCTGTGTGTGTGTGTGTGTGTGTGTGTGTGTGTGTAAGAATAAGGTATGCAAATTGGCCAGGATTTTATGCATGCATTTTATCTTGATCATTGAATAAAGCCAACTTGGGGAATGTCAATAAATTCCTAGTTTAGAGCTTCTTAGGTTGGGAACTGGGAAGTTTTGCTTGCCATTTTTTCAGTATAAAAATTGAGGAGAAGGGGCATCTGTTTCGAGGACGAGTTAAAATTTTGAGATGATGAAGGGAATACTACAAGCCCCATGTGAGCCTTTCATACATCTAGAAGGACCAAGAGGGTGGGACAGTAGAAATCTAATACTTAGAGCAAGAAATTTTCCTTTTCTCTTAGGCCAAAATAGATAGCATTGTACCCACTCTGACCTTGAGAATGTAAAGTGGATTAAAGTGTTTTAGGTCACTGCTTGACAGGAGGTAAAGGGGTTTCTCCTACAAGCTGTTAGAAGGGTTGGTGAGTGGTGTTAGCGCTGATTACAGGATTACCTCTGCATCAGGAGAATGACTTTGGGGTTCTGCAATCCCAGCAAGGCCAGTACCGAGATATTCTGAATTCACTCCCGTGTTGCATTAGAACTGAGCAGAATTAGGTCACTGGCTCCCTCAGCTGGGAATCTAGATGAGGATAGAAGAAGAAAAACTGGGGTGAGACTCAGCTTTTGAAGGAGCAAAAGAGCAGAATCTGTTTATTTTGTGCACATTAGGGTTTCTCTGTTTATCATCTGAATTTTAAAATGCTTTGTTTGCTTTGAATAAATATCCCCAGTAAGAACAGAGAATGTGTGTGTGTGTGTGTGTGTGTTGTTCACAAACACAACCTTCAAGACCCTTTTGCCTAGCTAATAAATGCCTCTTGCAAATAATAAGAAAGTTAACTGCTATTTATAGTAAATATTATCTCTTTATTCTGAACTTGTTCCTCTTTTCCCACATTTAGAGGCACTTTGATGTGTTTTAAAAGTGTGTCTATGAGAATGTGTACATTGTCCTCAGGGAAAATGGGTGATGGAAATATCTTGTCCCTATAGCACAGAAATAATTAACTTTTAAATTGGAGGGAAAAAAAACAACTGAATAACCGCATAAGCACACTGTACGAGAAGCTGTGTATAATATATTTTAGTTAACTGCAACCTTTGTTTGCAGGGCTTGGTGAGGAGGAAAGGGGTGGGGCGGGTTGCGTGCCAGGATGTTGGCACCAGCTGTGGTCACAGCAGCTCCACATTGCTCAGCTATCCCCAGTTGTGCCTTCCTGCCTGCTTACCTGCCCAAAACGACGCAGGGCAAGAGGCGAAGCCCAGCCAGGAGCCTGGAACACGAGCTGCCAGCGGGGAGATTTGTAGTTCTGCCAAGCAGCAGTCCAGCAGTTGACCTGACAGCGTGCCAGGGTAGCTTGGTGCCCTAGCCCCTGACATGCATGCCTGGTGTTTCCAACCCGCTTGCCATATGATTTGAATCTAGATTCAAGAAAGGTACAGCTTTTAAGAAAAGATATGCTAATCATCCACATATACACACTAGAGAAGGCACACAGCCATTTTATTCCCATGTACTTATGTTTATAAATTGTTAAATTAAAAAAATACGTATTTCTAGTCAGAGCTGTCGGGCTTTATGCAATTCAATTTCTTCAGATTACTCTTCAGTTTTACTGCCCCTCCCCCAAAACCAAGATTTAATTTACAATCGATGCCATATTCCATATGATACACAAAACAACAAAATGAAATGTAAACGTGTTTACTCTTCTATCAGAGAACCACTCCCAGAGTAAAAAGCCCGCGGAATTTTAACTTCAGTCACCTAAGGAACTTGTAATGTGCTTGTTTTTACATTGTACTATGTTTGTGTACTAGGGGTGACTTTGTGAGGATGACCCTGGTCAAACAGGACTGAATCCTCTGTTACCAAGTGCCTTCCCAAAGCCCCTAGTTCTGTGCTTTGCATTGAGTGGATGGTTTACAAGTACAATGAATCATCATTGAGTGAGGGGATGAAGAGTTTTACAAATTGTAGGCAAACGCTTTTCTGATTGTAAAGCTTTAAGTCCCTGGTAACCCCACCCCGCACATAAAAGTTTTTTAGTAGGCAGATGGGTGTTTGTGTGTGTGGTCAAAATGTGTGTTAGGTATATGCTAACCACGTGTGCCTGTATATGCACAAGTACATATGAGCACTTTTCTAGAGGGCAATAATGTAAAAGCTATCAAGTTTGAAATGTGCAAACTTCTGTATCCAGAAATTTGATTAACTTCAACATATAAATGTGTAAAAAATACTAGTTAAATTACTAGTACTTTTAATTAAGTGTGAACTTCCAGTAATAATTAATTGTTAAATTAATTAGTATATGAAAACAATAAAGTAGAATGAAGATATTAAGAGAATGTAATGCATACTGATATAAAAATATGTCCAAAACATATTAAAATAGTACAAGCAAATTGTAAATCAGTGACATGCAGGGTAACCCTATTTTTGTCAAATAAGCTTTAAAATAATGAAATTAGGTGTTTTTTTTTTTTTCACTATACCAAGTAATTTAATCTATAAGAAAAATGAAACTCATTTCCCAAGGCCCATAATTAAGCAGTATGTAATGATAGTTTTTGATCTTATTTAAAAGATTCTTATCAAAATTGCCCAGTATGACAACTCAACCAACGGTAAATATTTCTTGGGACCAAAGCCTTCCACAAGGGCGTCTGATTGCCCAGAGTGGCATCTGTGCTGGTTCTGAGTGATTAGCTCTTAGGGGAGTTTGCCTCTGACCTTCTTGAAGCAGCCAGCATGCTGGAAGTGGAAGGTGCTTCAGATGTGAGTGAAAAGATTCACCCCCTGGCCCACATTTCATTACAAGGTGGACTAGGATGTTAAGATGCAAAGAGAGCAGTGCAAAAAGAGGGAGATCATTTCAGCTCCTGTGTTCTCGTGGCCTCCAGAAAACAATAGCAACTGGTTATTCCAGGAAGGGACTCTTGTTTTTAATTTGGGATTTTTCTAACATTGGGTTAGTCTTTAAATGAAATGAATACCAAACATTCATTATAATTATAAAATCAACATGTTCAGATAATTTAAGGATGTGCTTAAAACAAACTCAGAAACAACTACAAGTTGTGCCGTGTTATCTACTGAATGCTCCTCCTTGGACAACACTGCGCATGTACAAATAAATGCAGCTGTTGTTACCTGGAGAATGCCTGAGTTTTATTCTGAATGACTCAAGTGGGGCTCCAACATGAGGGTGAGGTTTTGAGCCATCCTCAAAGGGGATGACATAACTTTGGCTTTTTCTCTTTGGAGACGGCACCAGTAGAGAAAAAGAGGATAGTAATTCAAAAAGCCAAGAGGCATATTCATTTGAATTTCAACAACATTTCTTATTTGATCTCTAGTGCCTATTTCCTTTAATTAATCTGAACATCACGTTCTTTTTATTTAAAAAATATGTTTATTGAGCACTTTCCCTGGCCAGGCATCTTCTATGCCCTCTAGATTGCATTATGTTATAATGAAACAGAAGCCCAAAGGAGGCAGAAGCATCATACCTAAGACACACAAGACAGTAAAGTTAAAATCTGAAATATTTGGGTAAAGAAACCTGAGAAAGAAACCTATGTGAATATAGGACAGATTTCTCTCTTTAGAATATGAGAACTTTTCTCCAGCATTAGGATTTAGTTTGATTTCCTTAAAGCTTTCTTCACTTTTAGTATAATTGAAATTGCCTATATTTAATTAATTAAATGTCACAATTCCAATATAATTATTTTATGAATAATTACATTAGCTGTCTTCTGTTTTAATCACCATGCCACTTTTTATCTTTATTGATGACTATCTTAAAATGTTGAACCATGGGCTTTACACAATTCCATAAACATTTTGGTAAGAAATAAAATATTTTAATATTCAGATTAGCTCTTTATGACAAAATATTTCCTCAATTTTTTCTTAACATAATTATTTTATTTTCATTATATACAGTACAGAACTGTTTGGGGCTGCTTTCTGGCCTTCTGAGTATTCCTGCTGTTAACTGGCAGCAATAAGAGACACCCTTTTTCAAATTATTTAATAATTCCCCAATATACCCAGATTTGAAAATGTATAGTCTTTGGAGTATTTGCAAACCATTCAGGGGCTTATTGAAAAACTGTACCATTTTATTTTTTTGTTTTGTTTTGTTTTTTATTAAAACACAAACATTATGGTGATGTGAGAAATAAAGAGGAAATCTATCTAAAATTTTAACACTTTCATTTGTGAATTATATACATATGCCTATATGCTGTCACATAATGTTGATAATAGAATACTTAATCGTATATACTGATTTTTTTTTTTATATTAAGCAAAGATGCACTCATATCTCATAATGGTAAGTCTATAATTTTGGAGGCAAACTGTCCCTTATTCCAATGTGTTATTTGCCTGGTTAGCTCAGATGATTGGACCATGGGCCAAAACCGAAGAAGGTTATCAGTTAGCATCAGGTCTAGGTAGGTCAGTTAGCTTTACTCTGTTTCACGGGCACATGAAGGGACTAAATGATTTAGAAAGAAAATATGGATATATTAGCATGAATTCATCCCCTGTGCTGGAAAAACTATCCATAGCACTAGACCTAGGTTTGTGCCAATCCCGAAGTCATTAGTGTCAAGATGGAAAGAAACAAAAACAAAACAAAAAAAAGAAGAAAAAGAAAACCCTGACCTCCAAACACAAAAACTGAATACTATATAGCTTTCATTCCCATAATATAACATAATGGCCTGCCTTTTCTTTTTATAGTTACAGTTGAGGGGCTCTAGCTGATCACCTGCCTGAAATTATTGCTAGCCTGGTGGGAAGTGTTTGAGGACGCATAGTCATGTTTTCACTTCACTAGGAAATCATTTAGCAAATTACTGCTGTTCTGGAAATTACTGTGCTGCATAACTTTCATACTGAGAAACTATTTCCTTTTTCCATAGAAATTTCAGATAAAAGGTTTCTACAATAAATAATCTGTATTTAAAACAAACCAATTCCTAGAATTGAGAGAATGTGATATAGCATTTCTCGTGTGAAACTAAAAACAAACAAATACATTTTATTACCAATATTAAAAAATGACATAGTCTCTGTTAAAGTCAGATTTTCATTTATTGTTTGTTTTCTTCGTTACCCTTTGAGGTGAACGGACACAGCCTTCTGAGGAGGAAATAACAAGCTAAGTACTTATCTTTTGAAAGGAAAAGAGCTGGTTTTGGAAATCAGAGTTCTTTAAGTCTAAATGTTATATCTTAAAGAGGACCCACAATCAGTAATCAATCTAAATAGAACACAGTATTGGGAGCAGTTTTTATTATGCCAAGCTCCGTGTAAAATGTCAGTCTGAAGGGAATTAACTCTGTTCTTTTAATTTTGTGTTGAGGTGATAGGCCCAAATACAATCTGGGGAAATATGGCTCAGCTCACACTCCAAATATGGTGAATCACTGCTGATGTAGCAGGAAGCATTACAAAAGGACTAATTTCTCCGGCCTTTTCCAGAAACACTTGGATAATGAAACTCAGAGCTTGTTCTTTCATTTCAGTGGCAATAAGATACAAAAGCAGAGGCAGGGGAGCTAGATTTTCTTCAGAGAATGAGGTCCCATTTCATCGCTGTCTTTTCATAGCAGAAGGGCTTGGAAACAAAACCTAATGACCCTTATTCACAAACACTAATGAAGTTAAGAAGATTCCTCCTAAACTTAAAAAGTTGCTAAGACTAACTAACAAAGAGAAAATGTTTCATAGTAGCTAAAATTTTTAAATAACAATCTCAACTGATACATATTAAAATTAAAGCTCCTTATACCTAGAAGTAGTTAAAACATCACCAGACTTAAATATCTGATTCTTGAATCCACACTTCAATAAAGTTGTGGCATGGGGATCCTGATTTCGGCTCAGGTCATCATCTCACGATCTATCTTGAGATGAAGCTCTGAGTTGGGCTCAGCACTGGATTTGGAGCCTGCTTAAGATTCTCTCTCTCCCTCTCCCTTTGCCCCTCCCCACTAACTCTTTCTCTCCTTCTCTCTCTCTCTCTCAATAAAAAGAATAAATAAAAAAAAAATAAAGTTGTGGCAAATATAGCAAAGGTTCAGAATAATGGCATAAACATTTTATTGTTGCAAATTAAAGCTTTGAGGAAAAGGTTAAAAGAACTGTTATGATTCATTTTGAAGATGAGTAGACTAAAATGATCTTTATCCTTTTCCCCAACCTTTCTCAACCTGTGTTCCTCATCCAAACCACAGAATACAAAAAATGTGACTCTTTTCTCCATTCTTCCATGGATGCTATGTAAAAGAGTACCATTCTAGATACATTGAAGTTAATTCATTACATACAAGGATGCCTCAGCGCACCAGAGCTCAATTCTTTCCCATAAAGGATGTTGATAACAATTGGATACACAGTAGAACATAATGTTGACAAGATATCTGGAGCCTAGAAACTGCATTTAAAAAGCGGGATATTTGTAGAGAAGACAAGGGGTGGATTTCTTAAAGATAAATTACTTAGCATTTTACTTTTTAAAAGTCTATTGAGGAAAATTACAGTTTCCTTCTTCCAGGATTTTGAAGTTGGGATTTATTGTCTCCTCACTAGAATAGGATGAAGTACATAGTCTCTGACAGCAGAGGTCTTGTCCCACCCTGAAATGTATGTGTTTGGTTCTTCCAAAGTGGAGTTACTCACATCGTGCAAAGTGGGGAAGCTCTGGGGTTAGAAGGGGAAAGAGCTAGCCATGCTGATATTGCTGACAGGTGGTGACCTAAGATACATCTCCTCCCTGAGGACCCCATCTCATGATGCAGAGAAACACACATTTACTGGTGTCAGGGAAGTCATAGAAAGAAACTTTGCATTGACAAAGAGAACATTGATGCTGAAGGATTCTTGAGAAGAGTAACACTTTATAGTACTGCTTACTTAGGTTCTTTAAAAATACTTTCTGGGGTACTTGGGTAGCTCAACCAGTTGAGGACACTGGCTCTTGATTTCAGCTCAGGTCATGATCTCACAGTTCATGAATTCGAGCCCCACATCAGGCTCTGCACTGACAGTTTGGAGCCTGCTTGAGATTCTCTCTCTCTCTCTCTCTCTCTCTGGCCCTCCCCTCCTCATGCTCTCTCTCTCTCTCTCTCTCTCTCTCTCTCTCAAAATTTATAAACATGAAAAATATTACAAAAAGTAAATATATATTGTGTTACATCTCTAATATCAATTTTTTTTTCAAAGAAACTGTCTGTGAAATCTAGAATACTGCTGTGATAACAGAGTCACCAATCTGAATATAAATAATTGTTATCCAGAACTACAAAGATGTAGAAGACAAACCAAACAATTCAGATCCAATGAAAATGGTGGTGTTTTACTATCTAAAAGCAACCTGGTTCTTATGCTGATTTTTCTGTTGAATGCAAACATAGGAAAATCTGAGTGCTTTAAGTTTTATTAGTTAAATTCCAAGTAATTGAAGTCTAACTGTACATTGCTGCCCACAGAGATTTTTTTTCATTAATCTACATTATCATGATTCTAGAATTGTTCACAAAGATCACCATTGAGGTGTATTGTACAGTTAAACTACAAAAGACTTTTTCTAATGTTACTTTAAGGAGTATTTGGACAAGGCATCAGTCAAACTGTGGATACAATCTGCTTTCTCTGGCAACTTATCATTAATGTAAAATGAGAGTCCATATTGATCTTTGCTTATGCAAGCAGTTCACATGAATCCCACAAAACTGCAAGTGAGCAAAAAAGAGGGCAAACTTTATCTTCTAGGATATCCAAGCTTGAATATCTGAGTGTAAATATCTCTTTAATAATAAACAAATACATTGTTTACTTATGGAAGTTTCAAATGTAATGAAGTCAAGGTTGGTACAGTTAAAATGGCTCAAAGATGAATGAGTGCATGAATAAAACTTGTCTTGGCTTCTCCTAACTACTGCCCTCTTTTCCATTTACAGCTATTCAAGAGCAAGAAAATGAATCTGTGCCCCTATCCTTAAGCCCAGACATCTCCTTAAATAAGTCACAGTTAGAGGACTGCCCAAGGGACTCTGGTTGTTATATCTCATCAGAAAATTCAGATAATGGCAAAGAAGATGTGGAGTCTGAAAATCTCTCTGACATGGTACAGCAGATTACTATCACAGAGCCAAGTGACTGAATACACATTCTCAACTTTGTATCTACAGACACATTCCACTTTAATTCTATTTGAGCTAAAAGATCAAATAGGAGAGAAAGAGAAGTATTTGCGAATACAACCTGAAGTTAAAATATTTTAATCAGAATGATTTTACACAAAAGTTCATGTCTCCAACATTCCCAATTATTGTAAATAGTATGTATATTTATTATTTTGAATGCTACATGTTAATATTTCATTTGCCTGTATGAGAAGAGGTATGGTGTAAGTCTTTGGTGTGTGTGAGATAAGATTTATTCATCTTTATTTTCTAAGTGCAACATGAAAAATTCTTCAGTGAAAAACTCATTTTTTCATCCCTGCCAGTTTTGAACTTATGTACGTTATTGAACAAATAGTAATGGAGCGAGTATCTGTATAACCAATTGTCCAAGCAGCAGTTACACTCATTTTTATACTTAATAGGAAAGTGTGAGTTGACACTGGAGACATTTTCTCTTGATCCAGAGTGGAGTTTTAGTAATTATTTTTTGTTGATTTCTTCACTGTTATCTGGTATAAAGGAAGAGTTAACAAGATGTTGTCAATTCTTATTTAGTAAAACTAATTTTAGTAATTGTACAGATGTTTCATTTTCAATTATAAATATTTTAAATTTTGAAATAGCCTAATTTTAATAATAAAAAGAACTACGTGCATTTACTCTTTTCCACACAAGTGGTGCTTAAGGTATTTTTTAATGTTTTGACTTCTAGACAAAATATCTCTTGCCATACAAGGTTTTATAGTCTCTCTCTCTCTCTCTCTCTCTCCATATATATATATATATATATATATATATATATATATATGAATCCCACAAAACTGCAAGTGAGCAAAAAAAAGGGCAAACTTTATCTTCTAGGATAGCCAGGCTTGAATATCTGAGTGTAAATATCTCTTTAATAATAAACAAATACATTGTTTACTTATGGAAACAATATATATTGTTACATATATTATTTTAATATGTATAATATTTTATTATATATGTTTTATATATATATATATATATATATATATATATATATATATATATATATATAAAATTTCCAAATCAATCAACACTTCAATCTGTCTCCTCCTGATAGATCTGTGTCATCCAACTTCTTGAATACTTCTATGTCTTAGTCAGCTCAGGCTGTGTAACAAAATACCACAGAATGGGTGGCTTAAACAATAGAAATTTAATTTCTTACAGTTCTGGAGGCCAAAAGTCCAAGATGGGGCTGCAGCATGGGTGGACTTTAATGAGAGCTCTTCCTGGCTTACAGATAGCTACCTTCTCACTGTGTCCTCACACATCAGAAACAGTAAGCTTTCTGGTGTTTTTTCTTAGAAGGGCACTGGTCCAATCATGAAGGCCCCACCCTTACAGCCTTATTTAAACTAATTATCTCCTCAAAACCCCATCTATAAATACCATACACTGGTACCATACACTGGGGGTGAGAGCTTCAACATATGAACTTTGTGGGGAGAGGGGTTCAGTTCAGCCCATAACACTCTAGAAGCTTCAACTCAACATACCTAAATCTTTGATTTTCTCTACAAATTTTCCTCTCCTTTTTTATTCCAAACAAAGCTCTCTCTTTAATGGCACCAATACCCAGTTACCCAAAACAGAAAATCATTTCTCACTTCATCTCACTCATACATTTCTCATACAGATTCAATATGTAATCAAGTCTGACCTCTAGATGTGCTCTGCCATTCATGGCTTTCTATCCATTCCCATGGCTACTGTATTGCTTTGGAATGTCATTATCTCATATATTAAATAGTGCAATGGCTTTCCAACTCACCCCTGTTCTACCTGTGCCCTACCTTTTAATCCATCCTCCCAACAGCTTCCAGAAAGATCTAACCTGTATATCAAATCATGTACTTCCAGCTTGAAATTTTTTTTTAGCTCCTCACTATCTTTAGTATAATATTTAAACTTTCCTCCAAGATACATAAGGTTCTTCACAACCATTTTTTTTTACCTAACCTATGAGTTGTATCTTTCCTCTCCTTTCTCTCATTCTACATTCTGCAGCCATAACAATCTAGTTGCAATTCTACAAATTCACTATTTCTTTTGTGACTTTTCTTATGCTATTTATTTTCCTGGAGTGGCTACTATGAATTTCTACATCTAGGAGCCTCCCTCTGTTTTTCCTCTTAAGACACATCACAAAAGTCACTTACTCTGTGAAGTGTTCCATGATTTCCTTCGGTGTACTTCTCTGTGTTTCCATAGCAACTTGTATCTCTGTTGGTTATGGCACTTAACATATTATACTTTATCTATTTGAAAGGCACTTGCCCTTCCACAACACTGTGATCTTTTTGTGAAAGAGATCCCTGGTGCCTGGTACAATACTGGGTACAGAATGGGAACTTAGGAAATGTTTGCTGAAGTGCATTGAATGGAATTATTCCCATATAACAATTCTATATTTATGTTTAAATCAATGTACTTAGTCTCTAGGTAAATGCCTGCCAAAGTGATCTAAAAGTTTCTTAAATATGTAAAACACAATACTTTAGGAAAAATCAGGAAACACAAAATGTTATTTCAAATGCTGGGAGACAATATTACACTGTTAATCTCTAGTGTATTTTTCCAGATCCATGAGATTTAATCCTATATGCAGCGCCCAGGTCAGGAGTAAATCACATGCCTACTTCTATTCTCCCCTCTCCACAGCAGGAAATAGTGTTTCAGTTTCAACCCTCTAACATGCTTCTTGCATCATGGCCCCACTCCTGGCCATGGTCAGCACTCCAAATAGATTATTCTAGGACCTCCTTGGACACTGCGTAGCCACTGACCATAATTTTTAAATTTTCATCAACCTGCTGCCTCAGGGAGTTCCAGAGAGTACAGCTTCTTTATGAAGATACCAAGAAATTGTAGGTTAGGAACCATCTAAGGAACCGCTTAAATGTAAAATGGTGGAAATTGCCGGTGAAATGTCCTCAGCCATGATTTCTATCCTTTTAAAATGAATATCTGGTATCCGGTCAAGGATTTATGGAAACGCTTATGAGCAGAAATGCCACAAAGGCCATGAGGAGATTCAAGAAGAAGAGAGACTGGATTCCATGAGGTTCAAGTTACCAGAAGGATGACCCCATCACATAGCACAGCACTGAAAAGGATACCTGTAGCCATATACACCACACTAAAGAGAGTACTGCTGCCTTCATTTCACAAACTGGATCCCTGAAGCTCATTTTCCTTAGGTTTTTCTCTCAACTATGGAAGCTGGATAAAGAGGAGTGAAAAGGCAAGACATAGTTCATCCAAGGCTGTGAGGCAGTTGAGAGACTTAGAGCTTCCACTGCCCTTGACTAGAAGATAGACAAGAATCTGAGCCTTTCAAGAGTGGATGTGAAGATGGTTAGAAAGTTGACATTTTAATGGTTACCAGATGATCACACTGGTTCTAGGTTGAAACCTGGTTTCAAGAGAGTTCTAGTCTTATTCATTTATTTGCTCCCCAAGACATATATGCTCCCCAAGACTATGCCAGTAAAGGCCCTTTGGCTCAGATAATCTGCATTAAAATCTTGCCATAGTCTCTCACTGGAACAAGCTGAGTCTTTCAGTACAGAAATGTTGTAAAACTGTTCTGGGATGCAATGATTATTCTGATCCCAGGAATCAGAAATTACAAATTCAAGAATGATGTGAAGTATGCATGGCTAGAGAAATTTTATTCTAAGTATGGATAAAATCCTTATAATAATTTTTTGATAATAAGAACAAAAATGAGATCATTTAAATTCTCCCCCCTCATCCGATTCTTTTCCTGATATAAGTACCAATATATCTTAACCCTGAAATTGTTATCAGAAGCTTTTCTTTTTTATCAGTTACATTTCTAAGATAATGAGTTAAGAAATAAAATAACTTTTAAAACTTCTAAAGTGATAGCTAAAGATTATCAGGTTTTAGACAACATCCAGTTCACTGAGGTTAGTCAAGCGCCTTGCAACTTCCTGTGTGAGGCCAAATTGATGACATTTCATGTTGAGAAACTTCCGTTACAGGCCTAAGTTCTGAGAAAAATAACATGAAGAAATTTTAGATACTCTGTCACGCCACACACACACACACACACATACACATACACATGCTTCCATTCCCCCCCCCCACCACCAAAGAAAACTGTGTAACTAATCAGCATGCACACTTCAAGAACTCCTTCCTAAAGTGGGAAGTCATGCTAAAATTATGTAAAGGTTGAGAGAAAAATGAATAGGGACTAAATATAGGTAAAAGAACAGCAGTTTCTAAATTTGACCAGGTTTTCTGCCTACAGAACTAAGATGGAAGTAACCCTTACTTTAGGCTACCTCCTATCTTACCATTGAATTCATCTGATCACACCCAATGTTGACCCAGAGGTCCTGGTTTGAGGATTATGTGACTTTGGGTGGATCACTTATCCTCCAAGCTTTTTTTTTTTCCCTCCTCTGTGAAATACAAATACTATAATACTAATATTTCATATTTCTGTGATTAAATGAGATAATGTGTGCAAAACACTCAGCACAGTGCATGCACTGCATGCATAAAAACTAATATCTGAACATAAAATAAAAGTAGTGCATATGCTACCATAGGACGGGCTTAGGCTCGTACTAATTGAAATTCTTCAGACCCAGATTGTATGAGGGCTAGGACAACTGTGTCTTCCAGTAGCAATGAGAATCAGCTGATTCACCAGAACTTCACAGATAAATGACTGTTTTGTCCTGACAGAATATTTCTTTGTTGAGTTACGACAGTTTAGGAAGAGACTGTATGGTATTTAGCTTTGACTCCTCACTCTTGACACATAATAGGAATAATCACTTTTGAGGACTGAATGATTGAATATATAACTAAATGCCCACATTAATTAATTAAATAACATAAAACAAGATTTGGGGTTATTACTTTTATTACTGCATCTTGGGCCCAGGTCTTTACAATATGGAGTCACAGCTGACTGTGCAATAGCCCACACAGAAGCCCTTAGAAAGACACCTTAACTGTAGATTTTCACATATTTACAAAGCTTACAGGCATTTAGGCAAATGATCTGCCATGGGAAAATCACAGCACAGAGGAAAATATGAGCTTTTCATTATTCTCCCTTTCTTTCTTCATCATGCAAACTTCTCACATTTGAATTACCAACAGTCTGAGTATTAGGTTGTGTGCGTGATGTAGATTATAAATTAAGAAGCCATGACGGAAAAATCTTAAAAGTGACATTAGTGTGTTCAGAGATCTCCTTTGGCCTTCTGGGGTCCCTGGTGGGCCTGAGGGCAGAGCACTGTCTCCTCTTAAGGAAGGAGTGGAATCCTGATGCAGAAGGCTAACGGGATCGTTTTCCTCTCTGAGTTTTTGGGAACCGTGCCAAGTGAATGGGCAGGAATCATTCCATTTGCAGAGTAAAATGGGGTGAAAAGCACTTCTGGCACACTTTGTCCATATAAATTATACTTGTTTGCAATTCATCAACTCCTTCTCTACTTTATATCCATATGTAATGTAAATGATCATCTTTCTCTGAAGCTCCATAACGATGTGCAGCTCCAAAATGTGATATAATCAGCTAAAAGAGAGCAGATGGAAGTTTTTCCCCCAATATGCATATTCATAAAAAAATAGAGAACTCAACAAAAGGAGATACAAAAGTACTTCTACCCTGGGGGGCTGCTGCATGGACTTCTGTACAAAAGTAAGTTGGTTTTCTGCAACTATTCATTCTTGAAACCTTTACTCATTCATTCCTGCAGCAATCATTGAAAATGCTCCAGAAAAAAATCTTTTTGAAAAGTAACAAATATATTTCCCTTTAGCTTTTTTTTCATTGCACCTTAGAACCCATGATTGAGGAAATGATGGTTAAATATTGTACCAGAGAAATATAATTAGAAGGCAAACCATGTAGAAAAGTGAAGACTTCACCATCCCTTTAGCAATACAGACTACAGACATTAAAATTCACGCTGATATGGGCGCCTGGGTAGCTCAGTCAGTTAAGCATCCAACTTTGGCTTAGGTCATAATCTCACGGTTCATGGGTTCGAACTCCGTATCGGGCTCTGTGCTGACAGCTCGGAGCCTGGAGCCTACTTCTGATTCTGTGTCTCCCTCTCTCTCTGCCCCTCCCCTGCTCACGCTGTCTCTCAAAAATAAATAAATGTAAAAAAAAAATTCACACTGATATACTAAAAAAAGCTATATAGAGAGAATAATAAACTGTCTGGATAGCATTTAGCTATTATATACACACACACACACACACACACACACACATATATATATATACATACATATAAATATACATACATATATTTACTCAGGCTAAAGTTGTTTCTTCTTTGTGTACTGGGTAAGTAGCATTGCTACTAGAAATTTTGTTAATGAAAACAGCCTCAGGAGATATTGTGAAAGAAAATAACCATAAAAGAAAATTTAAGAAATGGGTAAAAAAAAAAGGGGTGGGGGACATAAGAAAATCATTCAAAGTGTAACTATGAATTTTGGTCACAAAACCAAAGAGGTTGTATTCATACCAAAATTAGATGTTTCTGACCCTGCATGTCTCCCTTCAGATCCACTCTCCACATGTGAGGCCCTGATATCCTTTTAGAGAGGCGCATCTGTATGGACAACATCCTTGATCTGTACCCTCGGGTTCCTGTTGGGCTCAATGAATGGGAAGCCCCATCAAGAGACTGGAGGGAGAGAGAGGAATGAGGTCAGGGTATTTGCTCACCCCATGAGATCACCTTATGTTGCCTGTCTCCCTTAAGGAAAGGTCTAAAAGTGTCATTCTGTACATGATTCTCCTTCCTTCAGATTCTGGTAATTGTTCCTTTCCTCTTACTTCTAAAGGCTTAGATTTAATAACTGTTCTGTGGCTGTTAGCTCACTACCTGCACAGCCTTTAATGGTTCCTTTACCCTTCACTGTGCCTATACTGTTGCAATTAGTCCCTTTATAAATCAGCCTTCCTTGAATTATCCTAATTTGATTGTGCCATCTGCTTCCTTTTGGTAGCCGGACTAGTGTACTGATCTATCATTGCTCATGACTTTCAGTTACTTAGATCATGTTCTTGAGTCTAATGAGCATTGCTCCATGACTCCAGCATAACTACATTTACATGGTCTCAGGTCATTTCTATCTGTTTCACTACCAGCCTCCATCCCTACTGACAAATAGCTTTAAGGTAAAGCGTTTCCACTAACACTACCAAAACTCATGCCCTTTACCCCTTTCAATTTCTTATTAATCTGTTTAATGAGGCCCATGCACATATTTCTCCTTTTTCCAAGCAGCTAAGAATCACTGGAATAGGATTGGCAGCATATAAATGAAGGTTTTCATGGTGCAGTTCATACCAACCTAAATGCATGGAACACATGCTCTATCCTTTCCTAATAACAGTCTACTTTGCTGTGAAACATAGGATCATTTCTATTGGGATAATATACAACCTACCAACATTAATATTCATCCATCAACTATGTAATAAAATAGAATGAAGCAAATGCATATTTTAGCTGCTTGCTACCTAATCAAAAATATCTGACATTAATAGCATTTTGGCTTTTTTATAAATGAGATGGCACATTGATACTGGAATTTTACTAGTGACTTTTCATTGCTAAAATTCTTTAATTCTAAGTTATATTTCACCTACAATATCATTTGCTAACATGGGTCTCTCATACACAAAGCCTCAGGACTCTTAATCTCAAAAGAGGTTATCGTAAAATATGGATGCCCAGATAATTTGCATGATTAATGAAAATATGTTTTAGAATATTAAACATTTAAGATGTTAGCATTTAGTAGGCTTTCTGACAGAAGTTAAAAGACTATTAGAATGACTGATGAATTGCTACAGTACATTAGCCCTCAGAACAGGGAATGTGCTAGAGGACATTTATGCAACTTCTTAGCGTTCTTGTTTTTTTCTTCTTCTTCTTCTTCTTTTTCCCTTCCAGCTAAGCTGTCCTTTTGTGACCTTGGATCACTTGTAGATGACCAAGCATAAGACTGCAAAGTTTTGAGAAACTTGAAAATGAAATGGAAGACCACTGACAGAGGGACAAAGAAAGCAATTGTATTAACCAGGGCTTTACACCTAATAGCTGGCGCATAGTAGGAGATGATAAAAACGGGCCAAAAAAATAAAGCATTTTCTCTCCTGGTTCAAATGTCTTACCTCCACACAGTGGAAAAAATGAAACAAAATTCTTCCCTGTTCAGGCACAAGGTCACTGACAGTTTAGCTGTTCACAACTAGGCAATGTAGACAAACTTATTCTTTCCATTTGTTAGGAACTGTATTTCAAAATGAAGCTCCACCTACTGATATCTTCCTGGAGACTTTTGTTTTTTGATTGCTGCAGAGCTTATCGGGACCTATTTGGTCATTTATTTCCTCCTCTTGTTATCCTTAGAGATGAAATATACCAGAAAGGACTGTCATGGAGGTGTTTATATCCCCACTGGGTAAAAAGTAAAATACCATTGGAAAGGTAGGACCACAAGAAATACCAAAATAAATTCTTAAGGTAGGAGCAATAAACTGCTTAATGGCCTTGTTTTGGAAGAGACAATTAACATTACTTTAATTTATGTGAAGTATTATCATGAAGTTATGAGCTCCCTCTCTGAGCCCTACTTGCCAAAGCCTGCTTCTTTAGGCAGCATTTCCTTTATAGAACTATTTAGTTTATAGTTCTCCAGCACTCACTTACTGTATGGCACCCTCATTCCTGTGTCAGTGAGCATAGAGAAAAATATACTATTATACATCATCTAGAATTCCACCTCTTAGTCAATAATGCAAAAATGGGCAGGGTAAAAGTATAGTAGGCTGATTAACCATTCCCAAAGACAGAAGATCCTAGTGCACAGAGCCTCATAAATATTACCTTATTTGGGTAAAGGGTCTTTGCAGATGTGATTAATTAAGGATCTTTATATAGATAGATTCTGCTGGATTATCTTGGTGGGCCCTACATATAATTGCAAGTATCCTTATAATAGAAAAAGATTTCTTACACAAGGAAGAAAATGTAGTGTGAAGACAGAGCAAAGAGATTTGAAGATGCTGGCTTTGATGATTGAGTGATGTGGCCATAAACCAAGGGATTCTGGCAGCTACCAGAAACTGGAACAGTCAGGAAACAGATTCTCTTCTGCAGCCTCTAGAGGAAGTGTAGCTCTCCAGACATGTTTTGAGTTGTGGTGCAGTGATAACTGATTCGGGACTTCTGACTTCCAGAACTAGGGGAAAATAAATTTAAGCCACCAAGTTTGTGATAACTTGTTATAGCAGCCACAAGTAACTAATACCATGGATAAACCATTCCCAGCCTTAAAGAGAAGGATAGTAACCCCTATACATGGGTATTACTAGTAGACAATGGGAAAAAAATTACAGTATTAACAACCAATTTAATACAAAGGAATATTAACATATATATCTGCTGAAACCTGTGTATATTGTTCTTCCTTACTTTTACATGTGTTAGGTGAATGTATTCAAGCAACTCATTTTTTAATAGGAAAAAAAGCTCTTTTATTAAAATACCTAATTTATAAATATGACAGTTAAATACATACTATTCTTACCCTTCAGATGTTTTAAAATTTCACTTAATAGGAGTATGCTTTCTTTCATCCTCCCCTGTAATACAGCTGTTATGAGCTAAAGGATAATGCAAGTTTAAAACATTCTTGTAAAACAAAACAAAACAAAAACTAATTTTGGCTTTATTAAGAGTAGAACCTTCTTTAAGACTTGGAAATATATGTTTTGCTGAAGCAAAAATGTTTTTGTATGACTTATTTCGTCCTTCATTCCTTTGTTCCTTCATTAAATATTGATTGAACATGTTCTGGGTGCCTGGAAACTATACTAGGCTCTGGAAATAGCAAGATGAACAGCAACAACACCTGTTCTCAAGGAGTTAAAGAGTTCAGTTTACTCCTTTGGCAAATGTGTAAATAAGTAAATTCCTATGAAATGTGAAATGCTAAAGTAGTGACCGTAGCAAGTGGTGTGGAAGCAGGATCTAAAGATAAATCATTCACTTTAGATGATTCTATAAGCTTGAGAAGAGTTAAGTTGTGTCTTGGTAGAAAAAGAATTTAACATTACAGTGGAAAAGTTTCTTATTCCTTATTTGAGACATTTATAGACAAAATTGTATTCAAGGTTATAGACAAGATGCAACACCTTCAGATTTTGGATAACGGAATTAGCAAATTATGGTGGTTTTCTCATGGTTTCAAAAACAACTACTTGTACAATAAAGGTTGCTTAATTAAAACTTATCCAACTGAAACATCCATTTATCTGAAACAAATGCTTGTGCTATAGACATCAACCAACTCTTCACATGAGTAACTAACAATAAGCAATGGGATGATGCTCGATGAATATCAATTAAAACAAATTCCTCCCAATAAACTCTTTCTTAAAAAGATACATTCCTGCGTGGGCGTATATTTATATGCATGCACGTATACTTTGCTATTGTAACTTGTCTTCTTTAAAACATTAATTAGCATTAACTATTTATCTTAAAGATTTTAAGCATACGTTTCAGGTGGGACTAGCTACATAATGGGGGATGTCGAGAGCTTAGAATAATGGCCTAGCACAAAATCAAAATGCAGAGCCCCATATTCAAAATTATTAAGACTCTTAAGACAGTAGTAGCAGAACATTAAAAAAATATGGAGCCTTTGTGGGAACAGAGTCCTGTGCAACAACACAGGCTACATGTCTGTAAAACTAGTCCTGGTTTCAGATATTCCTTACCAATTGTCCCCATTTGGATTGTCCCAAGGGCCATATTATAGATTATGAAAATGAGAATAACCTGCCTAAAAGTCACATTATGGTCATATATTTTTTTTCACAGGCCTATGTTAACTATAAAGGCATTGTTGGGGACCCATTAAAATTCTATTATGATCAAAATTTTTCATGCTTGCTTGATTTCTCTTTTCTCTGCTTTATACAAACTTATCTAACCTATGAAGCAGGAAAAAAAATGCTATCGTTTCATTAAACTGTGTCTATCAGCCCTCTTGCACTCGGTTGGGTTTGTGTGACAAGTTCTGGCCAAAGTTAGGACCTAGCTCCTAAGATCTCCTTTGAGGTTCATGTTCTCACCTCACTAGGTTTCCCTTATTCTTTCCTGTACTTTCCCACTCCTTTATTTGTATAGCTGGAAACAATGAACTCTGAATCAAAGAGCCCATTATAGGAAAAGCCTGAACCCCCGGGTCATTTTTGGAGGACAACCATTCAGGCTCTTTATGCGGCTTGACCCATATTAGAGTGCCACACAAAATTAAACTTTAATGTCTTAAGCCACTTATTATTACCCTAATACTCTATGTTTGATAGTATGATGGTCTGAGACAAGGAGCATAGGACCCAGACCGGTATGTAGCTCATTGAGCGATTCTGAAACACCTTTTGAGAACAATGACTAAAGTCATCTTCTCAGTTGACTATAAATCAATGTGCTAGTCAATAGCTATGGTATTATCTCATGGAGTTCTTTACATTCTTATAATAACATGAATTTATAATTTACTTTCTCTTTTATTTGATTTTATAGTTTCCAAAGCACTCTTTCTTATGTATTTTTAGAGGATTCTGGGACATTGTAAAGACTTCAAAATTTATAGCAGTGAATTATCAGGGATGGAATGACCAATAGCAACAATGACACTTTGTCAAACATCCCTTTCAAATCTCACAAATTGTCACCTGTCAGCTTATAGGACTTACAGACCTCAATAATTCAGATTACCCAAGTAAGTATTTGATAGAAACCTTGGAATCTGGGCTGAGTCTAAGCATCTGGGGACACTGCTCTTAGGAAACTCGGTTTGGTGTTACTGGGAGGGACAAGGGGAGATGGCCAGAGTGCTTAGAATAATGGCAAGCGTTCTTTTCCCTTTGGCTGCAGAATGTCAGCATTTATGGGAAAAAGTCGATCAAGTACTTACTGGATCTGCTTAATCAAGCATAATTGTCACCATGTGACTGGCAGTTATTGGAAGCTCCTGTGTGAGACAGTGCCAGAAACAGTATGCAAAAAACTACCTATATTTTAGATAATAAAAGAAAAATAACTTTTCCTCAACACAGGAAATGAACATGATGCAATTTAAAAGCATAGATTTTTGGAATGTGAGAGATTTGGAATAAGACTTGGTTTCAGCACTTATTTGTTTCAAGTTCTTCTAGTTTATTCCAGTGTAAAAGAAACATTAGTGCCTACATTGCAGAGTTGTATCTTAAACAAACTTGAACAAGTAAGGCACCTAGCATGATATCTGCAATGTTTTACCTCTGTCAGGTCCATTGTTTGTATTAGTGATATTATCTTTGGTAATAATACTTTAAGAATTAAGAATGAAGGGGCGCCTGGGTGGCTCAGTTGGCTAAGTGTCCAACTTCAGCTCAGGTCATGATCTCATGGTTGGTGAGTTCGAGCCCTGAATTGGGGTCTGTGCTGACAGCTCAGAGCATGGAGCCTGCTTCAGATTCTGTGTCTCCCTCTGTCTCTCTGCTCCTCCCCCACTTACCATCTGCTCTCTCTCTCTCTCTCTCTCTCTCTCTCAAAAATAAATGAACATTAAAAAAAAAAAATTAAGAATGAAGGCGCACTCCCAGGCACTTTCAAATTTATATAATAAAGAATCTTACCAAACATCCTTCCTGCCCTCTTTAAAATTTAGAAATTATTTTTCCCCAATTTTTTTAAAGACACACAGTGTCAAGCATTTATAATCACCCATTTTTCCACACAGCCAGACATATACGTGTATTTCAAATAATTCTTTCAATTGTCCAAATACTCATAAATTGTAGGAAATAATAATTCATTAAATATTTATGAAATATTGAAGTATCATATTCACACCAAGGGAGTTAAATGAGAGAAATTACTTTTTATCCTGAATCTTAAAAAGGACTCTGGGAACTATGATTTATGTAGATTTTCCTAGAGTGTACCTTTTATACTGCCTTTATAAATGTTTTATTTACTATGCTTTAAGAGGTCTAGGATAGTTTTCCTCTGAATAAAGCCCCAAAACTCTTTAAAATGTAGGCAAAGTATGTAAATTTAAGGATTCTTTACTAGTGCATTTCTGAAACAAGAATCAGATAGCACATAAATTTCTATTAATAAAAATCAACTATCTTTTTTCAATAATTAGCAAGCTGTCTCAAATTTTAATGTGTACTGCATGTTGATAAAAAACTCAGTTATCCAATAAATTGTTATTTTAGATGAATTAAAGGTATTGTAAATGTTGAAATACCCAATTCCCACAAAAGATCCCAGACTAAACTGTGGTAATATCTAAAAGACCTAAATATACCTTTTGATATAAGAGAAACAGAATGACAAAAAGTTAGAGAAGTTAAATTCTATAAGAGAAAAATAGCTGTTTATGCAGTAAGGATGTTTCATGAATTAGGAAGTTCAATAAGTAGATAAACGTTTGTTGATTTTATTGTGAACTTGCAACGGACAATGTGTCTCTTGCCCTATCTATATAATTCCAGCAAATACAAATTGAATATTTTTTAGATAATTAAAACTCTGTTAGACACTTTGGAATATATGATCATAGGATACATGGTGTTTTCTCTCAAAATGTTTGCAGTCTAGCTGAGGAGGCATGACAAATATCAAAAAGTATCATAGCAACAGAATCCTGTAACAAGAGATGCATCATAGTGCCAAGCCAACAGGACAAAGTAATAGCTGTAGAGTTCAAAGAAGGGAGACACCGCTAAATGTTGGGAGATAGGATATTTGCCTTCTAAACTGAGACACTCTGGTCCTCAATATATATATTTTTGGGGGGAATGAGGCGGAAACCAAACAGACACTTACTATATAACCATATACTAGGTAAGCTATTTTTGAAGTACCAACTACTTAGTTGTATACAATATGACTTATGTGAGTTATTGTCAGTTAAAAACTGAATAATCACTAATCACCCCAGAGTGAATTTCAATGTCCCACAGTAGACCAAATTATTCATTTCTACATTCCATTTTCATTTATTTTTGTGGAAAATTGTTTACATTTCAGTGATAAAAGGAAATCTTTAGCCTATATAATTTTTCCATAAGCATTTTTATACACAAAAATATCATGTCATATAACATAATAGGTGATTAGTTGTGGGGCTAAATGTTAAATGGTAGGTGTTAGGGAGATTTATAACCCCTAAACATACTCCCAGACCTTCAGGGACTTATCTTCTGTTTAGGAGGTCAGGTTTTATATATGACACAATAATACAAGGGGGGCATACATTAAAGGCTGAATGAATCTATCAGACACAAGTGTCTCAGTGGTTATAATACTCCTCAAACCAAAAGAAGCCATTCTTATTGTAACCCTGGATCCATGAATGTGGAAATGGTGCAAATAAAGCCTTCTTCTATTTCAAATTCCCCCAAATTTCAAATATCTGCAATAATACAACACAGGTAGGGGTGACATCTTGGGAGAAAGGAGTTCCTATATATTAGTCACTTGAGTGTCATAAAGAATGACTTTTACAAATTATATACTTAATATTTGAATACTAATGGCTATATCCTTAAAAGAAGGGACTCTTGACTTCAAGGAATCATAGATGTCAGACATGGAGGGGACTTGGAGAGGGTCTGTTCCAATGCCATCATGGTGTAGAAGAGATGGAGGCCTAGAGGAATAAAGGTCCATCCATGATAACATCTATTCACAAATGAGAAGAGTTCAGATTTGCATTGAGATCTTCTGGAATTAACTCCAGGTATCTTTCCTTCATAGCATGCTGCTTCACCATAGGAGTAACACAGGGTACCAGGTAAAGTTGAATATTTAACATAATTTCGCTGACTGAAGTTATGTCTTATCAAGAACAAGTAACTTCTCTCACCCATACAAATTCTCTGAAATCGGTGTTATACATACATACACTATACAATAACATATGGTCCCTAAGTAGGAAAAAAGTAGAATCACTAGTTTGGACATCATTGACCCAAAGTAATAACAAAATAGAAATTGTCAGCAATATAATGTTTGCCCATATAGAATCCTGATGAGAATCTATAAGAATCTATGAGGATGCTAATAGAGAATAAGAGAATTTATAAGCCCAAGGAGGCTTTCACAAATCTTTGCCACATCTGCGTGTAAATTATGAAATCTATGCCAGTCAACTGAGAGAAAAGTCATACCTCCTTTAAGAAGTCTTGAACACCGTCAGGACCTTATGAAACACATTTTGATTAGCGAAGTGAAAATGAATCACAATCATTGGCAAAGGGTTGTGCTACAGTTTTCCTCAAACCAGTAACGCTTGGTTGAAAAGAGGTGGAGCATCAAGAAGAAAGATATATTCTATGCATTGCGTTTTGATTAGGCTCCTGGATCTCCATATTTAAGACTTCTACCTTTCCCAGGGCTCGTCATCGCCTGATGATAATTACAAACGTATGGTAATGGCGGGCCTTAAATCAAACATGCATGGTAGATGTGCTGTCACGGCAAGAACCAGCTCGTTGCAAGCTGGCAGGGAAGGATGTGCTTGCCTTTCAACTGGCAGAGCAGGCCCCTTGGCTGGCACAGCGACCAGCTCTGCCTTAAATCTTCCTGAGAAGTGTCCTGTTATAGGACTTTGCCTAATTTAAGATGTCTGTCTTTGGAGAAATCCTTCGTAACGTTAGTTTCATTTGCAGGTTGCTGAGGAAGATCGCTTGGGCTGCAGTGTTGCCCAGCTGCCTACAAAGCCCCTGCTCATCAATAGTCCTATCTAAAGAGTCCACTTTGACAAGGGGCCATCCAATGACCTGCCAGTCATCCTCTTTTGCCAAAAGTTACATGTGAGCAAAGTGTCTTGAACGGATATGAAGCCTCTGGTAAAGTAGACAATATAGATTAATAGTCCACCCTGGATAATTCTAGTCATTTGAAGAAGTAGTGTGAAACTGGGACACTTCTAAAGCAAAATTTGCCAAGTATATTTAATTTTAAAAGTAAAGTTATGGTACAGCCAATTGAGAAGAATCAGCAGAGGAAGAAAAAAAAAAGAACCAAAGTACAATCTTTCATAATTCAGAAAGAAGCTGTATCTGAGACACTGTGGATTCAGTTTCACGGAGAGTGGTTTTAATAAAATTACAATAAATATGGCACCGTGTTTCAGTGTTCTTATTTTATAGGCATTTCATCTTTGAAATCACAGAGCATATTTTCTTAATCTTTAAATCACTAATCTGCTAATAGAAAAGCAAGTTTTCAATGCTTGCCAGAAATGAGAGGCACTCCCCCTATGTCTACCCAAATAAAATTCTACCAAAATATATCAGTGAACTCAACAAAACAAGCTGAGAGCATTGGTAGGAAGAATAAATCAGTCTCTGACGAAGCAAATCATTTTTGTTTCGTTCTTCTTGTTCTAGTCCAGTTCAGCCTCAATTGGCCTCTGGTTTCACTTTTTCCTGTGTCTCTGAGTCCCTTATCTAATCCTACTCTCATTTTGCTCTGTTGGTCTCACAAGCCTCCTATATACATTGACTCATTCTTGCTTCACCTTTTATTTCTTTCCCTGAGCACTTTCTGGCTGGTTTCAAACCTGCCTTTCTTCTTCATGTGGTTTATTGTTTCAAAGTTTCCTCAACCGCCCAAAACTAGCAGTTATAAACATTCACAAACACAAATATTTTAAGTAGAACAATCAATCCAGAACAATCAACCTGTATTCCCAAATACAGATATGGTATCTTTGGGATCTGATATCATGCCAGATGTATATCTCCTCAAAGCTCATTTCTCCAGGATCTAAAATATGCTTTGCTGAGTGCTCTCTCTTATATGTCCTGGGATGAGCTCATCTATTTAAAAGTACACCCCAGCTCAGCAAAGCTATCCTTCAAATTTATTTGTAAGTAAATCCTTTGGAATTCTAAATGTCTTTTCTAATGGAAACTATCTTACACAGAATGGTGTAGGTCATCAACCAATTCCAAATATCTACCTCGTCCAGAATAGAGGTTTCGTTCAGAATAGTACTGAATGAAAAGATATTGGGGGCCCATTTGGTTAGAGCTGAAACACATCATGGAGATTACATAATACAACTCTTTTATGGTATCGGTGAGAAAACTGAGATTAAATGGCTAACTTTTTCTTCCTTATATAACATCCTCTTCTTTACTGTAAAACCTAGGTATTATATAAATTAATCCACACAACAATCTCAAAAGATTGGTATTCCTATCCACATGAGACACGTGAGGCTGAAAGAGCCAAGTAGCTCCACTAAAATCACGCAGCTGGCACCAGTAAAGTGATGGAGCTGGGATTTCAACTCAGTTTTCTCAGACTTTATATATGTCCCAGTCCACTACCCCTCACAATGCCAGTCATACAGTTTCACCGAGAATCTGTTTTGAGGCAAAATTTACCTGTCTAAGGTCACATTTCTTTCCCATACAATGGAAGAAAAGTCACTTTTCTTATCCTCAAATACAAGCCACTAGTGATGGCCCTATGATCTAGGGTCGAGACCAAAAGAAAAAAATTGTGAATAAGGGTAAAGTGGTTAAAATGATCCCTAGGACAAAGCAACTTTTTTGACTTCACAGTCTATTCCAGCTACTGACCTATATTATCTCTCCTTTTGTTCACAGTCCAGGCTCTTCATTCTAAACTTGTTTTCTCTTTTTTACCTCCTATTCATGTTACAAATTACTGTAGTTAAGATTCTGCCTTTCCACCCCACTGCAATTGCTCTAACAAAGATCACAGTGACCTCTTAGTAGATCATTCAAATCCGTAGTTTTCAAACCATTTTCTGAACTATGTGGGCAGCATTCAATAGCTTTGACTATTCTCTTCCCTAAAACTCTTTTCTCTTTTGTTTTTTATAAGCCCCATCCATCTCTGAACCAATCCCTATCTGACTCATTCATAAGCTCCTTGTTTTTGTCCTGGTCTTAAATGCCTTGTGTTTTCTATAATCAGGCCCTTGAACCTTTCTCTAAAAAATAAGTGGGTTTCAACTTTGCCTGAACATGAGAAGCTGTCCATAAGGAGCTTTTAAAATTCTAATAGAAAACACTTTAAAAGGCAGAGTAAAGGCCTCCATGTATCCATTCCTCCATAAAAGAAATGAGAATATTAGCAAAAATAAGCAAAATAAACTTTTTCAGAACTCTGGAAATTAATCAAAGGTTTTCAAAAATATAAGAAGCATTTATTCAAGAAAAATAGCTGAAACTTGGTAAGAACAAAGTTTTGTGGCATTTTGATTCTTCCTATCCCTACCCCTACCCCCAATCTCTGTTGTAGCCTTCAAACCAAAAGCTACATGATTTTATTCATTGTGAAAAACAGCAGCCTAGCAGCCACTGGAACAAACAGAACAGGTTTGGAGTTACTACCCCCCCCAAAAAAAATTGCATCCTTAGAAAATTGTCATTATTTACCTGTTTTTTATCTCCATTCTCAGCACTTATTTTTTGTTAACCTGGGTGACTGCTGAATCAAACTTGACTCAGCTCACTCGGTGTGAACAGACCTGCCCCTACGGCATTTGTCAAAAGAAAATCAATATCAATCGTTTAAAAATTCAGGTGCCTGAGGTAGCAATACCAGTTGGGTTAAGTAAGAAACTTACTAAAATATTATAAAGGAAAAACCAGGGAATGAAATTTTTATGTGGGATGTTGAAAATATTCGACATATTCCTGGAAATCTAAAAGGCCATATGCATGTGCAAGAATGTGCACATGCTCAGGAAAGACGTTGAGGAGGCTCTAATCTCCCATGTGTAGATGCCTGTGAGTCTGCACAAGCAAGAAGTGAAGGCTATTGTAGTGTTTTAAACTGCCTACTGGAGTATTGAAATATTCCTCCCCAACACACACAAATCCCTCAACAAAGTTGGGAAGACTTATTGGTTTAGTACATTCAAGGAGATTTCTGTCCAATCATTAGCTGACCACTACACTAACTGAGAAGAGATGTTGAGTTTTATACAAGACAAAGAATTCAGACTCTACAGAATTTGCTCAGGAAACTGAATAAACAAACCAACATCCATAACAACCAAATCGATACCAAACAACAAAACTACAAGGAATGTGGGAGGGGGAGGAGGGAGCTGGATTTCCAGAGTCAGAAAGATTTATTTTTCAAGGGTGAGGCATGGGGGAACTATAACACATGCAAGGAAACAGGAAGTTATAGACCATAAAAAGGAAAAAAAAATAAGTGAAAAGAAACTGTCTTTGAGGAGCTCAGATACTGGACTTAACTAGACAAAGACATTAAAATAGCTATTATAAATATGTTATAAGAACTAAATAAAACCATGTCTAAAGAATTAAAGGAAAATTTAAGGACTATATCTTACCAAATAGAGAATATCAATAAAAGGAAAAAATTGTTTTTAAAAGGGTCAAATAAAAATTCTGGAAATTAAAAGTATAAAAACTGAAATGAAAAAATTAATTACGGGGATTTAACAGCAGATTTGAAATGGCAGAATCTTAAGACAGAACACCTTAGATTATTCAGGCTGAAGAATAGAAGGACAATTAATGAAGAAAAATTAACAGAGCCTCAGAGACTGTGTGATACCAATAAGCATACCAATATGCACATCATGGTTGTTCCAGAAAAAAAAGGAGAGAGAGAAGGTAAAAAACAAAACAAAACAACAAACAAATAAACAATTTGAAGAAACTGAGGCCAGAAACTTCCCAATTTGATTTAAAAAAAAAAAACATGAACATGCACACCTAGGAAGCAACATAAATTCCAGGTAGGATAAACTCAGACAGATTCATTCCTAGACAAATTAGAGTAAATTGTCAAAGGCCAAGGAAAGGAGATGATCTTGAAAGTAGCAAAATAAACGTATCTTATAATGTACAAAGTTCCTCAAAGATCAACAGGTAGTTTCTCATGAGAAACCATAGGTTCTAGAAGGAAGTAGAATGACAGGTACAGGGCACTAAAAGAAAAACATTGTTGACCAATGTTCTCAAGAATTCTATGTTCAGCAAAACTATCCTGCAAAAAGGAAGGAGAAATGAAGACATTCTCAGTAATTGTAAACTGAAAGAATATATTGCTGGCAGACCTACTTTATAAGTAATACTAAGGGAGTGTTTCAGGCTATGAGAGGCACTAAACAATAACTAAAATGTGCAAGAACAAATAAAGATCACTGGTAAAGATAAGTGCACACATTAATATAAAAAACATTATAAATGTATTTAATTTGTAACTTTTTTCTGCTATTTGATTTAGATTACAGAAAACAATAACTATAAAGTTGTTGAGTGCCTTATAACATGTAAAAATTTAATCTGTATGACAATAATGGCACAAAAAGTGAGAGAGAACAGGGCTATAATGGACTAAGTGTTTACAAACTCTTTGAGTTAAACTTCTATTAATAAGAATTAAATTTTTTAAAATTTACAACTCTGTAATCCTCAGTACAATTATTAAGAATCTTTAAAGTAAAATAAACAAAGAAATTTTAACAGTCTAATTCAAAACATCTATATATCACAAAAGAAGGAAGTAATGGAGAAATAAATGAACACAAAGACACTTACATACAGAAATCCTACCTTACCAGTAATTAAGTTAAATGTAAATAGTTTAAATATTCCAATTAAAAGACAGAATTTGCAGAACCCTCAACAAAGTAGGTTTAGAGGAAAAAGACTTCAACATAATAAAAGCCTTATATGAAAAGCCCACAGTGAGCACTATACTCAATGGAGGAAAAACTGAGAGCTTTCCCCTAAGGCCAGAAACAAGACAAGGATGTCCGCTCTCACCCCTTTTATTCAACATAGCACTAGAAGTCCTAACCACAGCAATCAAACAAAAAATAAATAAATAAATACATAAAAGGCATCCAAATTGGTAAGAAAGAAGTAAAATCTTTATTATTTGCAGACGACATGATACTCTATATAGAAAACCTGAATGAGTCAATCAAAACTACTAGAACTGATAAATGAATTCACTAAAGTTGCAGGATACAAAATTAATGTCAGAAATCTGTTCCATTTCCATACACTAATAATGAAGCAGCAGAAAGAGAAATTAAGAAAACAATCTCATCTATAATTGACCCAAAATTAATAAAATACCTAGGAATAAACTTAACCAAGGAGGTGAAAGACCTGTACTCTGAAAACTGAAAAACAAAACAAAACAAAACAAAAAACACTAGTAAAAGAAACTGAAGATGACACAAAGAAATGGAAATATGTTCCATGCTCATGGATTGAAAGAACAAATATTGTTAAAATGCCTAGAGTCTCAAAGCAATGTAGACATTTAATGCAATCCTTATCAAAATACCAACAGCATTTTTCACAGAACTAGAATAAACAATACTAAACTTTGTACAGAGTGCTCACTTCAGCAGCGCATGTACTAAAATTTGTATAGAACCACAAAAGACCCCAAGTAGCCAAAGTAATCTTGTAAAAGAGAAACAAAGTTGGAAAACTTCAAGTTATATTTAAAAAGTTGTAGTAATCAAAAAGCACGGTACTAACACAAAAATAGACACATAGATCAATGGAATAGAATAAAAAACCTGGAAATAAACACACAATTATATGGTCAATTAATCTTCAACAAAGAAAGAAAGAATACCCAATGAGAAAAAGACAGTCTCTTCAAAAGATGGTGTTGAGAAAACTGGACAGCTACATGCAAAAGAATGAAACTGGACCACTTTCTTTCACCATACACAAAAATAAACTCAAAATGGATTAAAGACCTAAATGTGAAACCTGAACCATAAAACTCTTAGAAGAGAGCACGGGCGGTAATTTCTCTGACATCAGCAGTAGCAACATTTTTCTAGATATGTCTCCTGTGGCAATGGAAACAAAAGCAAATATAAACTATTGGGACTACATGAAAATAAGAAGGTCTGCACAGCAAAGGAAACAATCAACTCTATTAAAAGGCAATCCTACTGAATGAGAGAAGATATCTGCAAAAAAATATTTGATAAAATGTTAGTAATCAAAATATATAAAGAGCTGATACAACTCAACGCACAAAAAACAAATAACCCAACTAAAAATGGGTAGAAGACATGAACAGATGAAGAATACATGCAGACACATGAAAAGATGTTAAACGTCACTCATCATCAGGGAAATGCAAATTAAAACCATAATGAGATATCATTTCACACCTGTCAGAATGGCTAAAATCAGCAACACAAGAAACAAACAATAGGTGTTGACAAGGATGTGGAGAAAAGGGAACCCTCTTACACTGTTGGTGGGAATGCAAACTGTTGCACTTACTCTGGAAAACAGTATGGAGGGTTCTTCAAAAAGTTAAAAATAGAACTACCCTATGATCCAGCAATCTCACTACTGGGTATGTGCCCCCAAAATACAAAAACACTAATTCAAAGGGATACATGCATCCCTATGTTTACTGCAGCATTATTTACAATAGCCAAATTATGTCATCAGCCCAAGTGCTAATCAATAGATGAAAGCATAAAGAAGGAATGGCATACATTCAGTCATAAAAAAAAGAATGAAATCTAGCCATTTGCAACAACATAGATGGAACTAGAGAGTACAATGTTAAGTGAAAAAAGTTACAGAAAGACAAATACCATATGATTGCACTCATATGTGGAATTTAGTAAACAAAACAAATGAGCAAAGAAGAAGAGAGAGAAACAAACCAAGACACAGACTCTTAACTGCAGAGAACAAACTTACAGTTATCAGAAGGGGAGTGGGTAGGGGGATGGGTTAAATAGGTGCTGGGGATTAAGAGTACACTTACGATGAGCACTGAGTAAGGTACAGAATTGTTAAATCACTTTATTTTACAACTGATACTAACATAACGTTGTATGTTAACTATACTGGAATTAAAATAAGAAACTTAGTTAAAAAAATAAAAATAATAAAAAATAAAAAGACCTTTTGGCAGAATGGATTTTTAGAAAACATGATTCAACTGTATACTGTTGACATGAGACACACTTCCAGTTCAAAGACACAAATAGGATGAAAGCAAAAGGACAGGAAAAGATATGCAGAGTTAAGCAAAAGAGAACTAAACTGGCTTTTTAAATTTCAGACCAAATAGATTTTATGTTAAATTTTATTATTAAAAAGATAAAAACAGTGACATTTAAACAACTAGGCAAAAGGTCATTCACTAAATAGAAGATTTCAATAACATAATAGGCCAAGTAGGCTTAACAGAAATCTATACAACACTCCATCTAAACAGAAGAATACACATTTTTCTCAAGGGCAGATGGAACATTCTTGAGTATACAGTTACGTGATAATTCTTTTTAAATTGGAAATTTGCAATAGTACGAAGTGTGCTCTCTGATCATAGTGGAATGAATTAGGAACCAATAGATATTTGGGGAATTCAAAAATACGTGGAAACTAAACAACATACTTCTACATAATCAATGGGTGAAAGATCACCAGGGAAATTAGTAAATACTTTGAGATAAATGAAAATGAAAATACAACATGACAAGTTTTAGTGTATGCAGCAAAAACCATGTTTAGAGTGAAACTGATAGGGTAAATGTCTATACTGAAAAAGAAGAATTATCTCAAATTAATAATTTAGCCTTCTATTTTAAGGAACTAAGAAGAGTAGACTAAACCCAAAGCAGACTGATGGAAGAAAATAATAAAGATTAGAGGAGAAATAAATAAAATAAAGAATAGAAAGTAACAAAAAAACACAACAAACTTAAATTTTTTAAGTTTCTTATTTATTTATTTTTGAGAGACAGAGTGCAAGGAGGGAAGGGGCAGAGAGAGAGGGAGACAGAATTCAAAGTAGGCTCCAGGCTCCTAGTTGTCAGCACAAAGCCTGACACGGGGCTCGAATCCCTGAACTGTGACATCATGACCTGCACTGAAGTTGGACAATTAACGAACCAAGCCACCCATGTGCCCCCAAATCAACAAATTTAAAGCTGGTTCTTTGAAAAAAATCAACAACTAACATAAACAACAAAATTAATAAATCTAATTTTGTTAAACTAAACGAAGTTAAATAGAAAGAATCAATTTAGTAAAATCAAGAATAAGAGGATGTGATTACTGCCTACGCAGAAACAAAAGGAATTATAAAAAATATTATGAAAAATTGCATGCCAACAAACTAGATAACTTAGATGAAATAGAAAAATTCCTACAAAGAAACAAATTATTGAAACTGACTCAAGAGGAAACAAAATTCAACTAGAACTATAGCATGATAAGAAATTGAATTAATATTCAAAACCTTCCCACAAAAAAAAGCCCACAACCAAATAGCTTTACCAGTGAGTTCTATCAAACATTTAAAGAATGTTTAACATCAATATTTTGAAAATCTCCCCCAAAATAAAAGAATGGAAAACTTCCCAAATTATTCTATAAAGCTGGTATTATTCTGATACAAAAGCTTAAAACATACTACAAGGGAAAGAAAACTACAAATAAATATTCTTTATGAATATAGAGGCAGTAACCCTCAACAGAATACTAGCAAGACAGATACAACAACATATAAAAAGGATTATAAATCATGACCAGGTGGGATTTATCACAAGGATGCAAGGGTGTTTTGACATAAAAAAAAAAAAAGCCATTTATGTAATACATCACATTAATAGAATGAAGAAAAATTTATCATCTCTATAATCTCAACAGATGCAGAAAAAGTATTTTACAAAACCCAACACTCTTTCGTGATAAAAACACTTATTAGTATATATATATATAAAACATCCTAGTTAATGGTAAAAGAATGAATGCTTTCTCCCTCTCCACATTTAAAAAATAGAATAAATGAGTTTGGTAATGAAGGAGGATATAAGATCAATATTAAAAAAGCAACTGCATTCCTTTACAATTGTAGTGAATAATCCCAAAAGGAAATCAAGAAAACTATTCAATTGGAAAAATGTATGGAAAATAATACAACGCTTAAGAATTAATCTTTAAAAAGTATAAGATATGTACACTGAAAACAAAACATAACTGAAATAAACTGGAGACCTAAATAAGTGGAAAGATACCAGTGTTCATGGATTAGAAGACAACATGGCTGAGATGGCAAAACTCACCCCAATGATTTCCATATCCAATGCAACTGTATCAATAGTTCCTCTGCCATTTTGCAGAAATGGACCCACTGATCCTAAAAGTCCTATGGAAAGGCAAAGGACACCGAATAGTCAAAACAATCCTGAAAAAGAACAAATCTGAAGTATTCACACTTCTTGATTCCAAATACTCGCATAAGGTTATACATATGGATCACTAGAATAGTATTGAGAATCCAAAAATTAACCTTGACATTTACGGCCACTTGATTTTCAACAAGCATGCCAAGATATTACAGTGAGGAAAAAATAATATTTTTAGCAAATGCTACTGGGACAACTAGATATCTTCATGCAAAAAAATAAACTTAAACAGCATAGAAAAATTAATTCAGGGGCACCTGGGTGGCTCAGTCGGTTAAGCGACCGACTTCGGCTCAGGTCACTATCTTGCAGTCTGTGAGTTCGAGCCCCACGTCGGGCTCTGTGCTGACTGCTCAGAGCCTGGAGCCTGTTTCAGATTCTGTGTCTCCCTCTCTCTCTGCCCCTCCCCCGTTCATGCTCTGTCTCTCTCTGTCTCAAAAATAAATAAACGTTAAAAAAAATTAAAAAAAAGAAAAATTAATTCAAAGTAAATCATAGATTAAAATGCAAAAGCTAAATCTATAAAACTCTTAGAAGAAAACATAAGGTTAAACTTTTCCTGACCTTGTATTAGGCAATATTTTTTAGATGATACAAAAAGCACACGTAAGAAATGAAAAATAGATATACTGGACTCATCAAAATTAAAAATCATTTTTTAGGATACTTTTTTAAAAATACTACCAAAAAAATATAAAGACAATCCACAGATTGGGGGGAATATTTACAAATCATATATCCGATAATAGATTTGTATCCATAAAGTATGAAGAATCCTTACAACACAATAATAGAAAACTAAATAACCCAATTAAAAAATGAGTAAAGGATTTGAACAAACATTTCTCCAAAGGAGATATATGCATGGCCCCAAAGCACATGAGAACACGCTCAATATCATTAGTGATGAGGGAAATGAAAATCAAAACCACACTGAGATATTACTTCACACTGACTGGGATGGTTAGAATCAAAAGGACAGATGATAACGAATGTTAAGAGTGTGGAGAAATTGGAACCCTCAGGCATTGCGGTAAGAATGGGAAATGGCACAACCCCTTCGGAAAACATTTCGGCAGTTCTTCAAATAGAGGTCCCATGGAGTTAAATGTAGACTTACAATATGACTCAGCAATTCCACTCCCAGATCTGTATCCAAAATAACTAAAACAATATTTTCACTTACCTCAGTGATTCTATCCATTCTAGATTTTCAGCCCAGCCCTTCAATTCAATGATTTACTTTCAATGTCTCACATGAATTTCCAACCTAGCCTATTCAAAATTAAATTCACTACCTTCTTTCCAAAACTTTATTCTCTACCAGTGCTCCATCATCCACCCAGATTCCAATTAGAAATATAAAAATGAAAAGAAAAAAAAAATAAAGAAATCCAAATGACCATTGATTCTTTCCTCTCCCATCAATGCCAAAACATTATACTCCAAACTTATTCCTTCCCCTTCCTGCCCACTGCCTCAGCCTCAGGACATGTAATTATCTCCTTTTTCAAAATTATACCATCAAAATTCCAACTAATCTCAGTAACTCCATACTTGATCGTCTCCAATCCATTCCCCAGACTGTATCCTATAATGTAAATCTGATTACACCATTCCCCAACTGAAAATCCTTCCCTGGCTCTCAAGTACTTTATCTAAAAGAAATTCAAACATTTACACTGATTTTTAATTATCTGCTTCTACCTAATTCTCCAGCTTCATCATTCATCACTCCACCACTCCTACCTCATTACCCTATCCTCTTGTGATAGGAGATTGCTTTTATTTTTTCAATGTGCTTTGCTCTCAAACCTTTCAAACTGGTTCACACCCCCTTGCTCCCCATATCTAGGACTGCTCCTTTTACTGAAATTCTTCATCAGCCTTCAAGACTTAGCTCAGATACTAACATTTTCTGAAAGAATGTCCCAGATATCCTCACTATGATTCAATAGCCTGATGTGTGTGCTCCCATATAATTCTGGGCATTCTTCTACTACAGCATTTATCACTCTCAGGAAATTGTGTGTTTACACTCTCTGTTAATTTGATTGCTCTCCAGAGCAAAAATTGTATCCTTAACACTGAGTAGAGACTCAGCATATAGTGAATGGGTAAAACCTAAAATATGCAATGGAGAAATGGTTAGCTTATTTGTTTGCTTTTGGGGACAAAGGATTATATATAATAGCATTGGGATGTATCATTTATTACTAGCTTATTAAAATTATAAAATAAAATGCACAGCTGTATAAATGTATATATGTGTGCATATGGGCATATATATATGAAACACACACATATATATTGTGGTGTTTCTCCTGACTGGATGGGGGCCCCTAAATGTAGGGCAACCCCATCAGCTGGAAGCCAGCGACATAGGCAGGACAAAGGAGATATAAGTATATTAAATACACTGAATATACTGCAAGGGAGCAGCAGGCAAGACAGCAAAGGAGAAGTCTGCAAAGAGGCAGTGGGTGAGGGCTGTATTTAAAGGGGGGGTGAGAAGCTATGGGGACATACGGAATTTTTCCTGCCTGGTTGTAATAGTCCATTGGTCAGCTAGGGTTTATGGATATTTTGAGGTGGGCCGCTTAATGGGCCTGTTTGTATTCAGTCATGAGGTTGGGGTCACTCTGGGCCCTTTTGTGCTGATTAAGTTTCTATTGCTCAAGCCTGTTGCCTAAAAGCGGCTTCTATACATATTATACACTGTATGTATGTACGTATAAGAAAAACCTACACAAAAGTTGAAAAAACATTAATAGGAGTTCTCCAGGTCATGGTGATTGGATATTTTATCCTTTAGAGATTCTTAGAGATACTTAAATTCTTTAAAATTTTTTTCAGTATTTTCTGTGGGAACAGGTATTATTTTTGAAATAAAAATACTTTTTAAAAGATAACTTGTCTATTTTTTCCCACTGATTCTATCTAACACAGTTTATAAGCCAAACAGAACAAAATTCATTCTCCTACCTTTTTTCCTCCGTTCTGTTGTCCCAAATTAAGCACAAGACTTCCCTGGGCCCAGCCAGGGAAATGAAGATTCTGGAGCTGCAGGCATTGGCAGAGGTTGTAGAGGTAGGTATGGCTCACGGGTTCCATCTTTTTCCCCCTCTTCACGTTGTAGTTTCTAAAGATGATGTGAAAATAAAATTGATTTGTGATGGAATCAAAAATGAGTTCAGTGAGTACTTTGAATGTCTCATGTTTTGAATCACTATGATCACCATTCACAAATTGTAATTAACTGCTTTCTTGTAACTTACTAAGGGAGAAGAGTTGAAAGTGGGGGAGGGAAGAAAAGGTGAAGTTACATCTTTATGTCATAACCTAGGACTAAATATGAAAAATTCACATTTAATCAGACTAAAAAGACAATGTTAAGAGTCGAATGCATATCTGAGATTAAACACTGCACTCTGGTGAAATACTGTTTATCCAAAAATTTACAATGGCTTCTTTCAGAGCAGCAAAGACTGATTGGTAAAAGTGTCTCCATTGGGAAAAATGTCCCGCATTAAAGCAGTTAAAATCATGCTGTAAATAGCATAAGCTTCATATTCTATTAAAAAAATAATGTTTATTTATTTTTGAGAGAGAGAGAAAGAGAAAGATAGAGCAAGAGCAGCAGAGGGGCAGAGAGAGAGGGAGACACAGAATCTAAAGCACATTCCAGGCTCTGAGCTGTCAGCACAGAGCCCAATGCAGGGCTTGAACTCACAAACTGTGAGATCATGACCTGAGCTGAAGTCAGATGCCTAATCAACTGAGCCACCCAGACACCCTGGTTCAGATTCTGTTTTAAAGTGGGATGCATTCTTAGTTTGTAGACTATTTTCCTGATTCTGTTATTAATCTGACTGAATCACTTGGGCATTTGGTCTGAATGTTATAAACTATGTTGAATTTCCATTGAAAACTCTTTCATGTTTAAAAAATTTAGAAGGCATTATAAAACTGTTAGTTCACTTTTCTTTTATAAAACCATGATTCCCAAACAGTTTTCGATGAGGGACAGAACAACATAAACAAGGCAAATGAGTGCCTAACTACACATCTCTTTGTTTTAATCATCTTAAGTCATTGCCTAGTTGTCTTTAAACCCCTCTCTTAAGCATCCCTAGTTAAGAAATATGGTTAAATTCAGGTTTCTCTCAAGATTATGGAGCAAATCCAGACAGAGCAGAGATATATCACCTACATGAAGAAGAGAGATTGTGGGAATCAAGGAAAATCTTAAAGGGGAAAATAAAACACAAAAGAACAATCTGGAGCTTGAGCAAAAAAGAACTTGGAACAGAAAGAAAAAGGCAATGGGCCTTGCCTTCTGATATTTATATGAGTTTTTCTTACGAATATAGACTCTAGTTTATTTGCGTGAATATAAACCTAGTTATTTACAGGAGTATAAACCTCAGGTCTTTTAAAGTATTATGTGGTCTCCCTCCCTTCTCATTCCTACCTGCACTCTCTCATCCCACCTCCTAAGCATTCCCAACCTCATCCCAAATTAGGACGGGTATTCTCTATGCTCTCCCTACTACCACCTCCTATCAGGTACTTGAACTTAAATGTAAATTGGAGGATGATGTTTTAAAACCCAAGGATACCTGAAGCAGGATGACTAGAGCAACAGACCTCTATATTTGACCTCTTTCCATATCTCCCCCACTATGTGTACTTTGTGCTTTTAGCACAAGAGAGGTCCGGGAACTTCTAGAATTCTAAGTAATAAATGTACTCATTTGTAGAGGATTGGTTCCCTTCAAACAAACCTGGGTCTACACATAAGCATATTTATTAGGTATTATATAATGTGATACTAAGGCCCTGTATCTAATGGTAACATAGCAAAAAGCAAAGTATTTCCCTGTCTTCTGCCCTAGCCTCCACACCCCAGTAATCAAACTGCCATGGTATGGTGTCTCATCTCACCTGTGGGTGAGAAAATTTCCTAAGAAGGCTCCTTTTAAAACATAGATGACTCAGGGGTGCCTGAGTGGCTCAGCTGGTTAAGCATCCAATCAAGCCCAGTATTGGGTTCTGCACTGACAGCGTGGACCTTGCTTAGTATTCTCTCTCTCCCTCTCTCTGCCCCTCCTCTGCTAGCTGTCTCTTTCTCTCTCAAAATAAATAAATAAACTTAAAAAAAATGAAACATAGTTAGCTCATAATTCACTAGTAAGTTGCCTACACTGGTTCTTTAGGATAGCTATGACCCAAGAAGACTCATTAGGGAATGAAACATAAGAATAAAATCTGTCCAAAGTCTCAAGGTTACAGGCTGTGGATCCAAGTAAGTATAGTGAAAGAAAGCTGTGTGAAGGGTCACTCGCCTGGGGTTCCAGTCCCAACTCTGCCACAAGGAAGGAAACAAGGAACTTTGCTTACCACAAACAAAGGACGGCTCTCTGAGTTATTCTATTTTTTTCAACAAATCTAAAATTACCTGTTAAATACTTCATTATGATGCCCTGAAGGTAAATGAGATAATTTACTTTATAGTTCTCTGAAAATTGCTGGATACCATACAAATAAAGAGCATCAATACTGTTCTTACAGAAATAAAAAATTTAGAGATTGGGTTGGTTCATGTATATTGGACAGAATGGGATTTATTTTAAGCAGGTCAGTTTCTTTTGAAACTTTTTAATTGATGTTTATATTCAGAAAAGTGTACAGGTTCATGTACAACTTGATGAATTAGCAAAAAGTGAACACACCCATGAAATACCCACTCAAGTCAAGACATAGAACACTGACACCACCTGAAGTCTCACTTTGTACTCAATCCAATCATCCACTCCTCTTCTCCTCCCCCAAGGCAATCACTGTCCTGATGTCTAAAGCCATAGATTAATTTTGTCTCCTTGTAAACTTTCTCTAAATGGAATCATACAATCTATATTATTTTCTATTGGACTTTCTTTGTTCACTGTAACTTTTGTGAGGTTGATCTCTGTTGTATGTAGCAACCATTTGTAACTTTCATTGCTGTATAGTAGTTACATGCTGTATATACTAATAAACGAGTATTTACAATATATTTATAAAATTTTTCTGATTATGGACCTTAGGTTGTTTCAGTTTGAGATGACTGAAAATAATATAGATATGAACATTCTTTTCAATGCCTTTTGCTATGCCTGTATATGTATTTCTATTGGATATTTCAAGAAGTGAATTTTCTAAATTATAAGTTTTAGTAGATAATGTCAGATTGCCCCACAGTTTTACCATTGTTTATTCCTACCATTTGGTAAAGGAGTTCTAGTTGCCTGGCACCTGGCATCTGAAATAAAGCATCTGAAATAAGGTAATCCATACTAAAAACAAAGAATCGAAGTAAAGGTTTATACCTTCATACTGAAATCCCCAGTTCTTTATCCCTCCTAACTCTGAGGATGCTGGCAGCAGGCTTTCTCCATCTGAACAAGAAAAGGTTTTATCTGGAGAATCTGAGCCAGTCACAAGAAAAAAGATCCAAACATTTTGACTTAAGATCTCCAATGAGAATAAGCCCAATAAGAATGCTTTAAAATAAAGCCTACCATCAAGTCACAAACACATACACACACATATACATTTACAAACACTCCAGTAAAATTTTTAGTGCCCAACCTGTATATATAAGCATACATCCAAAAATCACCAGACATCTGAAAAAAGTCTCTAATATGAAAGACAAGTGCAAACAAGCCAACATTGGAAAGTAACTTATAGGAAACAATTTATGCCGGGAGAGAGGAAAAAATATTGTTAATAGTTTCAGAGAAGAAAGAGGAACTATTTCATTCATGAAATAAGCATCAATTCTACAAAGGAGATAATCAAAGAACAAGAAAAAAACCTTAAAAATGTTAAATATTGCCATAGAAATTAAAAATTAATAAAAATGTTAAAGGAAAATATTTTTAAAACTAAATATAAAATTTAAAAAAAAAGAAAATTATAGGATCAGAATAGGATGTACAATATCCACCAAAGAGAAACCAAAATCCTAATAGAGAAAAAGAAAAGAACTAAATTTTTAAAAATGTTGTAGGTAAAATGTTCTGAATTGAAAGATCTAAGATTCCACTTAAAGGGATCCACTGAGTGACCCACAGAATGGATGATAGATGCACACATTACCTATCACCGTGAAATTTCAGAATATTAGGAAAGAAGACACGATTCTACAAGAATTCCAGAAGGAAGAAAGATGACATAAAAAATTGGAATAAAAATGGTTTATATCCTTCCCCAGAGAAGCACGAGATATAGTAAAACAAGAAAACAAAAGATCAATGCCTTTAAAATTGTAAGAAGTTATTCATAACTAGGTTTGCATATTTAGCCAAATTATCAATAAAAGGAAGCAAGATAAAGTCATTTTTAGACACGCATGTTATTTAACAATTTATCTCTAATTTACCCTTTCTCAAGTAATCACTGGAAGACATGTTCCACTAGAATGAGGCCATAAACCAAAAAAAAAAAAAAAAAAGAATATTAGGGATCAACTCAAGTGATAGGTGAAAACAACTCCAGGAAAACAATTATAGAACTGATATGCAGAAAACCAGTACCATTTGGAGCTGGTCAAAATGCTAGAAGAGAGATATTGTCAAGAAGGCAGAAGTGGCACATCCTATATATAAGCATACAGAATAACAAAACCAGTATAATAGGAATTTCAGGAAGCTTAAAATAATTTTAAAAAGCAATCACATATGCATTAGACATCACAAATATCCCATTCTCTTCTCTTTCTTGAGAATTCCATATCCCAATATTCTTGCAATTAGACAAGGCCATATGACTGATCTGGGCCAATGAAACGTGAGTAGAAGTAGTATAAATCATTTCTGATCTGAAGCAGTAAAATCCAGGGGATTTTCCACTCCATTCTCCCTCTTTTGCATTAGAGGTTGCTGTTGAGCTGGCACAGCCACAAGATGAGAGCATTCTGGACTGTTAGGTCAATGCATTAAGGGAAAACTGCCCAGGGGAGCCACTGGTCCTTTGCTGGACTTTGTATGAGCAAAAGCCCCTGCGGTTCTGGCATTGCTCATCATTGTGATGTAGATTAGCCCATTCTGTCTAAGGCAGTATTTTACATAGTTCTGTCATAAATAACATTTACATGTTCACGGTAATAAAAACAGTAATTATTGTTTTATCCAGAGTCCTGATATAACTATATGGCAGGCATAGGAAAAGTAGTGTGTGAGAATGCTGTGCGGGGTGAGGGAGCTAGGCATCTATGTTGGGGAGGTGGAGATGCTGGGTATCCAAGAGAACAAAATTCTCTTCTTCCACAGTGGAAGTCAATAAATAGTACCTAAAATTCAAAGAAATAGTAACGGAAATGCGTCTTGGCCTCAGCTTTGAACTGTACTTTCTATTTGGAAAAGCCCCTCTTGACAAGCATATAAAAGGCTGATCAAGTGAAAACAGATATTGGGTTTTACTTTCATAGGAGTGACTACAAAAGCTCAGGTTTTTAATGATGGTAAAAGATGTAACCGCTAATTATACTTGCCTGGCTTCCCTGACTCAGAGTGGTGGGGTAGGTGAATTGGTAGCAGGCCATCCTGGCAGCCAGGGATGTGTTTCATTATCAAACCCTTAGTGGCAGTTAATTCAAGGAAGAGTACTCATCTGACATGAGCGGAGACAGTAAGAGTGGAGGCTAAAAGGCCCTCAGCTCAGTACGGTTTGTTCGTTGTTGTTATTGTTTTGAAATAAGACAGTGTGATCCTAGGAGCTATGAGGGGTCTATCTTCCCCTTAGTGTTAACTGAAAAGCAAAAGCCAGTGTGCAACATGAGAGGAGGAAACAGATGTACAGGGAGATAATGCCCCGTGTCCTTGTAAAACCCAGTTCCCACCCCTGGAAGCAACTCCTACATGTAAACTAACTCAATTCCTTTTCATACTTGGAGCCAGAGAGTTCTGACTATTAAAACTAGTGCTTACCAACTCAGACCTGGAAAGGCAGCTTAATTCTTTCCTCTGCACCTGAAAATACACATTTCTCAGGTAGTTAGAGGGAAGGAGCTCATGTGGACTCTCTCCTGTACCTCCACACTTTCTCTGCCAGCTGTGCATGTCTTAGAATTGGCCTCTGGTCCTTCTTTAAAAAGCACTGAAAAGTTTGTCTAGGGAACAGTGTGGAACCAACAGAAAGATTCAAGTCTTGAACTGGACGATTTCACTACCACTCTCACTATGAGCCACATACAACAAAGTTTTTATAGGATATGAAAAAAAAAACCACTCTCCCCTCTAACGTTTATATCTTTCAGTAGAGGAGACCAACATTAATTATCTCTTTCCCCACCTCTAGAAACTGCTGGAGTCCTTTTGCTGATAGTGTCAGCTCGGGTTTATAGCATCCCACTCTCCTGGAAGGCAAAAAGAGAGTCAAATGCATTATACTACTGAGAGGACGTAAGCTAATGAAGAAAAATGATTAATCGATATTTGTGAGCAACACATTGAAACAAAGAGAGAGTCTGCATTAGCTGCAGAGTGTAAAGCATTTTGTAGAGAGAGCATTTCTGAATCCACTTCGTCATTCTTGATTTAGCAAATGTGAGCTTTTCTTCTTTCTCAGCTAACAGCCAAAATAATTAACACAGAGTTTATGTGAACTTAGAAGGTGCTGCGCTGAGAAAAAGAGAGAGAGAGAGAGAGAGAGAAATTGTGCAAACCCTGTGCCCAAGCCATTTGCTACAAGAAATAGAACTGTGGACATCTGTTTTCTGGGAAGTGCTAGCCTGGAGTGCAAAGGTGACTGAAACTCAGAAATCAGATCAACATTTTCCATCTTCACACCCTATGCAAGTTTCTCTGAGTATCTTGTCAGGAGAAATAAGGAGAACAGGACCAGCTTTAGGTTAAAAATCTCAGAGGAGAGAAATTGATTATTTAAATCAACATTAAAAAGTACATCAAAACGAAAAAGATTTAAAGTGTTTCAATTGCCACTGTCCATTCTAAATTCATACCAAAGCTAAATATTTCAAGCTTGTTATGCGTTTGCCTTTTGAACTGAAAGAGACCCGTAAGATCACACAGTTCTTCATTCTTGCCTTAAATGGCAGAGGAAGAGGACGCCTAAAAGGTTAAGCACAAGTCCAATTTCAGCAGCTGGCAAAGAGCAGAAGAGAATATCAAAGCCCGTCCTCCTGGCTGCTGATTAGTCTCCTTCCACCACGCTGTGCTTTAAGTAAAGTCTGTAAGAGTCCCAGTATGATAATGGGAATAAAGTCACGCATGAGAAGCCTGGTGGTCTCCGAGGAATATCAAACTTCCCACTTGTTAGAAGGCAATTTTTCTTTTCCAAAGAGGGAATGACAGCCTTCTTTTTGAAAGCTATTCAAAGGTACAAATGTGTGAACTTTGAGCAACCCGCTAAGGCAAGTGTATTGCCTAAGCGTAAAAAGAAATGGCGCAGGTAAAATCAGGTGATTTCATGTAGAAATTTTATACCCTGGAGTCTAAATATCTTGATGATCCTTAAAGAACAAAAAAAGCAGGCTCCTTGTCACCACAATTGAACTGCAACTCCATTACTGAATCAATACTCTCGCTAGCAAATATCCCTTATGGAGTAGTGTTGTAACACAAATTACAACAGTTTTGGGAGGGGGGAGTGGTAATGCTGGGAAACTTGGAAAAAATAATGACTTCAAAACAGAATTTATTTAAAAGACAGAACTGAGGCTGGTGGGTGGGGGCATGAATGGCTTACATTTTGATGAATTTTTTAAAAGAAGAGCAGGGTATACACATTTTGTTTTCAAGTTAGAGGATAACATGATGAAATGGATCTTTTCTCCAAATAAATACTGTTATGCTACATTTTCATGGTCAATAGTGCTCCATTCGTAGGTGTCCCTCGTTTCAAAAACCAATTTGGCTTATCTGTTTGCTCCTCCTTACATATATCTCAAAAGCTGTAACAGATTCAGGGAAACAGATGACCCAGTCACAAGTGCTTACTTCTCCAGGGACCTGCCTTTAAATTGACCTTGAGCTTCACAAACCAAAAAGAGCATCTGTGTACCTCAGGACAGTATTAAATCTGGAAAAAAAAAATTAAATAAAAAGGAAAGCAGGATAGGCAGAGTTGGCCAAAGCAAACAAATACTCAATAGGGCAGCCGAACCAATAGATGAGAATGCAGAACCCACATTAAGTTGCTGGTTTGTTAGGGGGTGTAAGTGGTTACAGGAAATGTCTGTTTAGATTAATGCCACACAATCCTTGGTCTTTTACAAGAAATTTTTTAATGTGATCTTGTCCAACTTTTCATATGGCTTTTTATTTCTGTCCTTTTAGTTTAGAAGATTTTGTTGGTGTTGGGGGAAGAAAGAAGAGCCTAGGGTTCCGTCAAGTAGTACCTGTGTCAAGACAAATTTAATTGTTTACTAATAAATTTTGACGTACTGCTCTAAGTCCCTGCCCCCCTGAAGAGGAAACACACACAACCATGTGGTGATATTCGTGGAATTACAGGCTACCAATGGATAAACTGAAACCAAGTTTTGTATGATTTGCGACATAAATAAAAATCACCGCTACCAAGGGAGGGAAATTACCCCAGTTAAAGCTCAATGGCCTGTGTAGGATCTGCCAATTTTTAAATCTCCAACTGCCACCTATTGATGAGGGCTATTTTAAGAAGTATGAAAAGGTTTTAAAAAAAAAAAAAGGTAAAGAAAAAGCAAAGGTAGAGTCTGATTTTTCTCTGACAATCTGAAATAAACACAAAACCAGAATTTTTGAAAGATATAGCAGGATATAAAAACTATAGATTAAATACTTATCTAGTACTTTCCAGGTGCTTTGCTTAGTGTGGCCGGTTAAAGATGGCTACAAATTCTTTAATGTTTCTCCCATGGAAAGGTGGGGTCTATAATTCCGTCTTGAATCTGGGTTGGTTCTGTGATGATTTAGACCAGTTGAATATGGCAAAAGTATCTCTGTGTTAGTTTCTGGACCCAGCCCCTAAGAAGCCATCAGCTACTGTTTCCCCTTTCTTAGAACGCTCTCTCTGGGAGCCCTGAGCTTCTAAATAAGAAATGATTATTCTGAGAAAACCTACTGAATAGGTCACATGAAGGAGCGCTGGTCTACTGTTCCACCCTTCCGGTCATTCCTACCACATGCCGGACATGTGAACGAAGCCACTTGAAACCTCTCTACCTTCCCTGAATAGCTCATCTGCCAGCTAAAAACCACCGAGTGACTTCAGTTGATAAAATGGAAGAATAAGGTAGAAAAACTGCCCCACTGAGAGCTGCCCAGGTTCCTGACCCACAAATTGTGAGAGATCTTAAAATGGTTGTTTTTCAAAGCCACTAAGGACTGGGGTGGGTATCAGAAAATGTAATATGTATGCTCTTTACATTTGTTAGCCTATTTAATCCTCATAATAGTCTAATCATGTAGGTAATACTATTTGCCCCATTTTAGAAATAAGCCTGAAGAAACTGAAGCTTAATGAGATTAGGCAACTCACTCACAGTCACATTGCTAGTAAAACGGCAGAGCAAGAATTCAAGTTCGGGCAGTCTGATGCCAGAATCTATACTTTTAGACATGACATTTTCTCCATCTATCCTGAAAAAAAGTTAAATAAAATCACAATCAATAAATATTCATGGAATGCTATGAAATATTGTAAAATACTCTGATAGGTGTAACATAGCATGGAAAGCATGACCAGTGATAAAAGAGACACGTTCTCTGATGCCCAAGCCAAAACAAACTTCCCTCCTTAATCTATCCCATCTCCTCTCCAGTTGCTTCTATCTCATCCCCCCAATTTCTTTACAACACTTAACCTGATCTGAAATCACCTCATTCGTTAGGCTGTTTATTGTCCTTCTCCCCCTTTAGAACTTAATCTTGGTGGAGCTGGTGTGGTATGGCTTGAACACCCTGTTTTCTCATCCTTTTCAGGATAGGCTCTTAACTCTAAATTTCTCAAGGTTAAATATGGAAGTGTTGAGGAAAAGGGCCCAGAAGAACTCTCCAGTTGTGTGCATTTATTTTGGGAAGGAGACCATAACTCTCAAAAGAATTACTCAATTCAAAAAGTATAAAAAGCTGGGGCACCTGAGTGGCTCAGTTGGCTAAGTGTCTGACTTCAGCTCAGGTCATGATCTCATGATCTCATGGTTCGTGGGTTCGCTGACAGCTCAGAGCCTGGAGCCTGCTTCAGATTCTGTGTCTCCCTGTCTCTCTGCCCCTCCCTTGCTCACACTCTGTCTCTCAAAAATGAATAAACGTTAACATTTCTTTAAAAAGTATACAAAACTATTTTAAAAAAGATTGTTTCTCAACCTTTTTTTCACTGCCATCCATCACAAAATACATTTTTCTTAAGGGTCCAGTATGTGACCTTGCACACAAACAGAGAAAAACATGGAAACAAAAATTTCATGAAATAATATTTCCTCTAATTTCATGCAGTACACTCTGATATTTTTCTATTTTATTTATTGCACTTCATATTCGAAATGATGGCCTTGACCCACAAAATTGATTTCAGAACTCACTAGTGACAAACACTCAGATAGTGACAGTTGAGCCACTTAAAAAAAAACAACAACTAATTCTAGCTCTCCTTCTGGATGAAGTGTTAGAATCAGTTAAGAAGAGTAAGTGTGGCATCTTGGCAGACTGGTAGAAACATCTGAGGGCAGGTGTGAGCTTGTGAACTTCTCAGTCATACTGTGTATCAGGTAGTTGCCCACCGCCCTCTAGGTAAGGTCCACTTTTAGAAAATTTATTTCCATGAAATAAGACTTTCTGCGTGTGGGTATGCATATCTATCTGTGTGCCCATGGGCTTCAGGGGTGGGGCAGAGGGATACAGTGAGGAGTATGATAGTCTGATCTTTCACAAAGGAGGTTCTTTGAGAGCATATCCTGTGGCGAATCTACAGATTACCTACCAGAACTTCACACAGCATCCTGTGGGTACGCTGAATAGGGAGGCAGCTAGTACAAGCAAAAGATCACTGCACCTGGAATCAAAAGAAGTGGGTTGGAGTCCTAGTTCTACCACTTGGGCAAGTTACACAAACTCTTTGAGCTTCAACTCCTTATTCTTTATAATGATAAAAATAAAGAACTCTGTTCACCTAGCAGGGTTATACTGAAGAACAAATAAAACAATGACTAGGTAGACCTGGGAACTTGTTATTCTTTTCTCCTTAAACTAGTTCCCACTCATTGAGAATACTTCCAATTAATGTAGTAATTATTTGCAAATAATTCACATTCATTCAATAAATGTTTTTTTTCAGATAATAATTGTACAACCTCCTTCAACTGTATTTCAAGTATTTCATTTGCTGACTGATGCCTCTTTTCCTCTCAGCTAACCCACTCCATCTTCTGAAGAGAAGGACTTTAATTTGTTCAAAACCTTACTAGCAAGAAGCAGCACCTTGGGATGGTGGGCAGTAGAGCTGACTAATTAGATAGAATAAAGTTAGTAGAGAAGAGAATTAATGATACAGAGGGTATGGTCCAGAAAATTCTGGACTTGGGAGTCAGAAAACCCATTGTTTAAGCCCCAGACTCTTGTTTGTTTGTTTGTTTGTTTGTTTGTTTGTTTGTTTGTTTTTGAGAGAGAGAGAGAGAGAAAGAGAAAGAAAGAGAGAGAGAGGAGCGAGGGAGGGGCAGAGAGAGACACACACAGAATTCGGAGCCAGCTCCAGGCTCTGAGCTGTCAGCACAGACCCTGACGCAGGCTCAAAGTCAAGAGCTGTGAGATCATGACCTGACCCGAAGTCAGATGCTTAACCCACTGAGCCACCCCAGACTTAAACCCCAGTCTCTTAATTCACTACCTATGTGTTATGGGCTGAATTGTGTTCCCTCCCCAAAAATCATGTGTTGAAGTCATATGTGACTGTATTTGGAGGTAGGTTCTTTAAAGGGGTAATTAAGTTAAAGTGAGGGCATTAGGGTGAACCCTAAACTACTATTCCTATATAAGAAGAGATTATAACACAGACATGTACAGAGGAAAGACCAGGTGAAGACACAGAATGAACAAAGCCATCCATAAGCCAAGGAAAAAGGCCTCCGAATAAACGAACCCTGTCAACACCTGAATCTTGCAATTCTAGACTCCAGAACTGTGAGAAAATTAATTTCAGTTATTGAAGCCACACTGTCTGTGGTAGTTTATTATGACTGTCCAAGCAGATAACATATGTAATCTTAGCTATGTCATAAGAATTAAATTTGATAAAATGCGCTTTAAAAATTATTATGGGAATTTCTTGTGTCTTCATTTTATCAAGGTAAAAGAAAGAGGACTTTGTCACAAGCAAACTCTGACAAAGAAATATTTAAAAAATTTTTTTTAACTTTTATTTATTTTTTTGAGACAGAGAGAGACAGAGCATCAACGGGGGAGGGGCAGAGAGAGAGGGAGACATAGAATCCGAAACAGGCTCCGGGCTCTGAGCTGTCCGCACAGAGCCCGACGCGGAGCTCGAACTCACAGACCGTGAGATGATGACCTGAGCCGAAGTCGGACGCTCAACTGACTGAGCCACCCAGGCACCCCGACAAAGAAATTATAGACTTTTGGAAATACAAGCTACATCCTTGCTCTAAGAAAATGAGTAGCATCTTCATACCCCTTGCTTAAATTCCCCTTTGTTTGAAAATCCTTCTTGTTTGTTCTGTTTGGTAAATATATTCAAAGATAATAATCTTTGAATGAATTATAGAGAAACTTGTGACTGCAAAATAACGGCAGAAGTGAATTTTATAACTTGATTTCGTCAATGGGCTCACAATCTTGATCCTGGGGAAAATAACAGAATTGTAACAGCCCCTCTTCTTACTGGACACTAGCCTGGTAGTCCCAATGATATTCAAGGGTAACAAGGGTAAGCAAGACCCCTCTGACCTGTCCTCCACCACCAAGCGGACAGAGCCAGCTTTGGGGAAAAGCACCACTCCACCGATGAAAATTCTACCCATTCAATGAAAGACTGGGAGAGTCCAGGTGATTTCTGCATGCAGACTGAACATCGCACTTCACATGGGATAAAACGCATGTGAAACTTTTTGCCTTATATCCTAAAATTTCCTTCTTTGTTCTATAGAAGAGGATAGCCCCAGTTCTTTTTTCATAAGTTATGGTAGGAATGTACACAAACATTGAAATGCATATGTCCTTAAACCCAAATACATACAAAAATTGTGTTTATTCATGAGTTTGGAGATTTTTAAAAATAATCTTTACCTTTTGTCCAGTACTTTCCAAATATTCTAAATTATATTAAATTTATAACCAAAAAAAGAAACATTAAATTGGCATGCAAGTATAATTTAGAATGGGGATTACTTGTGATTTAGTAAATGATGCCTGGTAATCATCATGAATAAACATATGAATAAATATATGAGTTATCTTTGACAACTTGAGAATAAAAGCTAATTTTAAAAAATGACTCTGCTTTCTCTGTCTGATGATTGGGCCATTCAGAAACCACACAGAGAGCTCTCCTTCTAGGGCACCCTACTTTGCAGTAGGGAGTCCAGGGCATGGCCACCTGTTGTTGTCCTCTTATGGTTCTCTCGCTGATCGTTCTGAGAGTACGATAGCACACAAACCTTAGAGGTCACGTAACAGCTTCCCAAAGAGTTTGCACACATCTGTATCTTTAAATCTTCTCCTGCTATGGCAGGGAATTGCCATTCAATTCTTTGAAAGAGAAACTGTACTGGGAGTTATTATGTCTTATGATGCCTAGATTTCTTTTCACACTCTAGATTGTGAAAATGTGATAAGAGGAGGCAGGTGGTAGAATGATAAATGATCAGTAGTTCCCTGTTAGGAAAAAACACAAGTTAGAACCATATCTACAAGGCCTCATAATGGCCTCTAGTGCTTACATCTCTTAAGCATCAATGCATTTAAAGTCATGTCACAAGATAGAACAACCACAAAAATATATTATGCAAGCCTTGATTGATAAAGACAAATCAGGTGTGTATGAGACCATACATCGATTTGCATACACATTGCACAATTGCATCAATCATGGCTTTTGGAGCACTGTGTGTGTGTGTGTGTGTGTTTTAAACATGGCCTTTGGAATCAGGCACATACCTAGATTCAAATTATGGCTCCACGACTTGCTACCGTGTGATCTCATGTAAGTTATTCAATTCATTGAAGAACTACTTTTTTAGTGATTTTCATGAGCCAGGCACTGTGCTAGGTGCAGGAGGTATTAACTATTATAATAGCCATGGTCTCTGCTATTATGGAACTCAGTATGTGAGGAGACAGGCATTAAAAAAATCATAGAGGGGCGCCTGGGTGATTCAGTTGGTTAAGCCTCCAACTTTCGATTTCAGCTCAGGTCATGATCTCACAGTTCATAAGTTCAAGCCCAGCACTGGGCTTTGCGCTGACAGTGTGGAGCCTGCTTGGGATTCTCTCTCTCCCCCATCTTTCTGCCCCCCTCCCAGTTGTGCTGTCTCCATCTCTAAATAAATAAATAAACTTAAAAAATCACAGAAATTAATGTAACAAAACACCACTAAGTTACATATATCCCCCACAGCTTTTTATTTTTTTATTTTTATTGTTTTTTAGTGTTTATTTGTTTTTGAGAGGGAGAAAGAAAGAAAGTGGGGCAGGGGTAGAGAGACAGGGGCACAAAGTATCCAAAGCGGGCTCTGCACTGACAACAGAGTCCCGCTCGAACTCACAAACCTTGAGATCATGACTTGAGCCAAAGTCAGATGCTTAATAAACTGGGCCGCCCACATGCCCCTCCCCACAGCTTTTTAAACCATTCTAGTGGCTGGATTGTCTGTGTAGACCAAGGTGTAACTAGTGGAGATTAGTGGGTAGAAGCTAGACCAGAAATAATTGCTATGCATTTTGAATGGAGAATATAAGTGCTATTGCCTCGGGGAATTGGTGGTGGGAATTCCAGTGCACTTGTATTGGTTGCATCCTGTGTGATGGTGAAGTCAATGTGAGGAGGGACAATCAGAGATTTTAAGAAAAATTCCCACAGAACTTTGCAGATCAGGGTTTTGGAATAAAATGTTATGGAACTATGGTATGCTGTTCCTTTTTTTGGCCTCCAAATCTTAAGAAGTGCCTCTAAAGGCATCACAATCCCAGACTTCAAGCTGTACTACAAAGTTGTAATCATCAACACAGTATGGTACTGGCACAAGAACAGACACTCAGATCAATGGAACAGAATAGAGAACCCAGAAGAGAGAACCCAGAAGAGAGAACCATAGAGAAATGTATGGCCAACTAATCTTTGACAAAGCAGGAAAGAACATCCAATGGAATAAAGACAGTCTATTCAGCAAGTGGTGCTGGGAAAACTGGACAGTGACATGCAGAAGAATGAACATGGACCACTTTCTTAACCATACACAAAAATAAACTCAAAATGGATGAAAGACCTAAATATAAGACAGGAAGCCATCAAAATCCTTAAGGAGAAAGCAGGCAAAAACCTCTTTGATCAAGGCCACAGCAACTTCTTACTCAACACGTCTCCAGAGGCAAGGGAAGCAAAAGCAAAAATGAACTATTGGGACTTCGTCAAAATAAAAACTTCTATACAGAGAAGGAAACAATCAGCAAAACTAAAAGGCAACCAACAGAATGGGAGACAATGTTTGCAAACAACATATCAGATAAAGGGTTAGTATCCAAAATCTATAAAGAACTTATTAAACTCAACACCCAAAAAAACAAATAATCTGGTGAAGAAATGGGCAAAACACATGAATAGACACTTCTCCAAAGAAGACATCCAGATGGCCAACCGACACATGAAAAAATGCTCAACATCACTCATCATCAGGGAGATACAAATCAAAACCACAAGGAGATATCACCTTACACCTGTCAGAATGGCTAACATTAACAACTCAGGCAACAACAGATGTTGGCGAGGTTGCGGAGAAAGAGAATCTCTTTTGCATTGTTGGTGGGAATGCAAGCTGGTGCAGCCACTTTGGAAAACAGTATGGAGGTTCCTCAAAAAAATTAAAAATAGAACTACCCTACAGCCCAGCAATTGCACTACTAGGTATTTATCCAAGGGATATCAGTGTGCTGTTTCCAAGGGACATATGCACCCCAGTGTTTATAGCAGCACTATCAACAATAGCCAAAATATGGAAAGAGCCCAAATGTCCATTGATGGATGAATGGATAAAGAAGATGTGGCATATATATACAATGGAGTATTACTCGGCAATAAAAAAGAATGAAATCTTGCCATTTGCAACTATGTGGATGGAACTGGAGGGGATTATGCTAAGCGAAACTAGTCAGTCAGAGAAAGACAAATATCTTATGACTTCACTATAACAGGACTTTAAGAGACAAAACATATGAATATAAGGGAAGGGAAACAAAAATAATATAAAAACAGGGAGGGGGACAAAACATAAGGGACTCTTAAATATAGAGAACAAACAGAGGATTACTGGAGAGGTTGTGGGAGAGGGGATGGTCTAAATGGGTAAGGGGCATTAAGGAATCTACTCCTGAAATCACTGTTGCACTACATGCTAATTTTGATGTAAATTAAAAAAAAAACTAAAAATAAATTAATTAAAAAAATTTTTTAAAAGTGACTCTAAAATGTTTTTCTTTTGTTTTAAAAAATGCTAAGTGATTTTGGACTTATACAGTAAAATTATGGCAGGTCTAGGACAGCATCAGAAAGGGTCTGAGACAAAATCTATCCATGTGGATGAAAATACAGTAGGTATAGCAGAGATAAATAGATACTGATGTACAGAATGCTGCTATGAGAGCAAAGAGCGAACAACCTATTTTAGAGGGATGAGTTGAGGAAACTGAGAACCGATGTTCCAGCAGAGACCTAAATGAGGAGAAGCAGTAGCCAGGCAAATTCTGAGGGAGTGCATCAGGCAGCCTGGGTGCAAACAGCTCATGTGAAGGAAAGACAAGTGTGCCTCTTCTAGAAAAGAAAGACAATCATGAGCCTGGAGTGGCATGAGCAAGGACAAGGTGGTAGAAGATGAGGCTGGAGAATTGGGTGAGATCAGAACAGCCAGGGTATGGTGGGTTGGCTTCCACAGAACATCACAGAGCAGGATTTTACAGGGAGAAGCAATGTGAATCAATATGCATTTTAAGAAGGTACTTGTGGCTACTATGTAGATTGGATGGGAGCCAGAATAGAAAAGAGGACTGTTACTACAGGAGGCTAAGTGAGGGATGATAGTGCCTTGAACTAGCAGGTTGACCCTGGATATGGTGTTAAGTAGACTGTTCAAGTTGTATCCTGGGGATAGAATCAATAGGGCCAGTGATGTAAGTGGGGGGTGAAGGGATGGCCAACTTACCAGTAGAATAAAGGGACAAAAACAAAAACAAAAACAAAACAAAACAAACAACCAGGATCCACCATACAGGCTCATGGTGAGCATAAAATAAAAATGCATATCAGGTGCACATAGGAAGCATTCCTCTTTGTAAGCTGTTATTATACAATAAATAAGCAGTTTAAAATGATTGTCAGTCATTTTATTTTTTTAAAAAATTGCCCAGAAGATGAGCATACTGCCTGGTCAGGAGTTGAAGAATATTGAGCGTTGATACTTGGCTAATTCTGAACACTTCCTTTAGATGCACATATCTTTGAAGGTACTATTATTTTTCACTTGTTTGGAATGACTGCCCATCACTTTACTACATCCTGAAAACAACCCCAATCAGAGGAGAGCTGTTTACTTTCTGAAGGCATGAAGGAATCAGAAAGATGACAGTTTAAAGGATGAAAACTTTCATTCAAGACCTCCTCATAAATAGTCCAAAGCATCCATAAAGTTGGTGCATTTCTCATGATTCAAACGGGTAAACCCAATCGAAAGATTTTAGTAACCTAACTTTTTGCCTCTGTATCTTGAGATCATAATTCTGAGAGAGTTTTCTTACATATGACAAATACTTGACCTTTTGTAAAGGTGTCATTTTCTCAACATGACTGTAGGAGTGACAGGAGAGGTGGCGGGTCAGAGAAGCCAATGAGTGCTATTTGCATCTTAAGAAAAGGAAAATGCAAATTGCAAAAGTGCTATGCACAAGACAGAAAAATAGATCATTCCTGGTCACTCGTCCAAGCTGATAGACTACCGCACCCCGTCAACGAAGACCTCTGGTTGTTTTCCCAAATAAAATAAGCATTAAAGGGTCACTTTTTTCCACAGGTGTCTTTCTATTTGTCAGCCTTGTTGTTTTTAAGGGTTTAGTAATGAGCAAAGAAGGAGGCATAGGTACTTTAGAAAAGTCCACATTCAAGTCACAATGGTGTGATAAAATTTCTCAAGGCTTCTGACAGAAGGAACTGCAAACATACCATGAGCCCTGATGACAGAGAACTCAGAAGGAGGACTTTCTAAAAAACTGAACAGACTCATTGAGTCACCCAGATCTGTCTTCCTGATTTTCATTGATTTATTTTCAAAGTTTCTGCAACAATTAATTGGTCATTATTTACAATATCCTTCTGGAGTGAATCAATGCTATTATCCCTGATGTAGTTCAATACCGTAATATTACCTCAATAACTTTTCATTCTACTTACTCTGTTCCCTAGTCTGCAAGGATGGCTTCTTACCATGACAGCTCCTCATGCAAGTTAGCTATTGATATTTTTAAACAGTCTTTGTATTAGCGGGTTTTCTACTAACTAGTAAAATGGTGTCCTGCCAATCCCAAACCTAAGAGGGTTAGACCTTTAATACCGTTAATGTCATTGGCTGCCAGACATGCCAAGAGTGCAAGACTGTTAGAAAAGTCCACCACTTCCTACTGGCTGTTCTAGTGCCCTCTGTGGAACTGCAGAGAGCATTCAGTGTTTCATGCCACGTTCTGACATAACAAAGGGGCTGTGAGGTCTAATGCAGATGGACAAATGATCCTCTCATTGGGGTAATAATGAGACGCTACTGCTTATCTGTACATACAACCGAAAGTTCCCTAATCGCGATATATTGTAAGCACCTGCCTCGTCTGAAGCAAACCCCTGTTCATTTCTGCATGCTTTGTGCCAGTCACAGAACGCGCTTTCAAAAATGTGTGATGGATTGAACTGAATTCAGTTTAAATAAGGAATAGTTTGCCCATTTGGCTTTTTCCTTTTCCCCAGGTCAATAAAATGGCAGCTAACCTGGTTGTTATTTTTCAGGTGCTCTCAGCTGAAAGTGGCAAAAAGCCAGGTTGGTGTGATGAGAACTGATAGTGTATTTCTTCTGTTCCCAGGCTTCTGGGTCTTTGCCACAGGAGAGAGTGGCAGTGAGCCAGAAATGGAAGCCAGAATTGCACAGGGAGCACAAGTCTCTGCCTTATACTAAAGTGTCCATAATTATAACTTACTCAAAGCTAGAATGCTAGTACGAAAGAAATGAATTAGGTACATTCACAACTCTGGAATATTCTGATGGAATCATCATAGGTTCAGAAGTTAAACAGAAATGAAAGAAAAGTTAAAACATTTGTTGGAGTTTCCGTTATTTCATTTTACAACTTACCTCTAGGAAATCTCTGCAGTTGACCTTCTTTATTAGATCTATAAACACTTTTAATACAAATGATACCTAATAGGGGTTCCTGGGTGGCTCAGTCAGTGGGGTGTCCAACTCTTGATTTCTGCTCAGGTCAGGACCTCACTCACAGTTTATGGGATCAAGCCCCACTGTCTCTCTGCCCCTCTCCACACCCCCTTTCTCTCTTTCTCAAAATAAATAAAATTTAAAAAAGAATGATACCTAACATAAGTTATGGCTTTCCCTTTGATCCCAAGTTTACAACATTTGTACCAACAAACTTAAGTTGAAAGGCTACAGGGGAGAGAGTCTGGGTGGTCTTTCATATAGAAATGAAACCACATGCCAAGAGCTCAGTTACAGAAGAATAATACCTTGCAGGCTCCAGGGTATGGAACAGTTCTCATGGTGGCAGCAAGGTAAGCGTTAGGCCTCTGAGAGAGAAAGAGCTGTAATTTTTGAGATCTGAGGTTTAGAGTAAAAGTCTTGTAGCAGTGGTTAATTTTGTTACTACGAACACAAACACAAATCACACACACACACATACACACACACAGACACACACACACAAACTGAGAATATTAGTTATACAAGTAACAGATATTCATCTATGCCCTCATTGGCATAATTTATATTGTCAGTACTAAAGGGCTCAGATAGATTCAAAAATTAAATAAATTGGTGATGTCTGACAACAGTTCCATGAGCACGCAGATACAATTCACGTGAGGCTACTCTCTCTCGCTCCTTCCTTGACTGACTTTCTTTGTTCTTTCCTTCTTAATTTCTATGACCATATTCATTCCATCTGCATTTGAGTCCTACCATTGATACATTGTGGGCATAGTAGTCTAAACGCAATGATGAAAGAGTTAAAGTAATAGCTAAACTTTTTTTTTATAGAGTTGTGTACTTAAACTACGAATTGACCAGGAGTCAATGGACCTATACACTAACCCAAGCTCTTCTAACAGGTATTCATGCGATTATTCACATTTGCTAGCTCACTGGACAACGTCTTAAGTAATCTGGGCCTCGATTTTCCATCTGTAAAATGAAACCAAGAGTCCATTTCCTGTCCACCCCTTAAGGCTATAGGATCAAGTGAGAATACATACATGAAAGATTTTTCCAAACTGGAAAGTGCCATAAAATACCCTTGAATTTATATTTATGGTCAGGAAGCATGAACTCATATGTACAATAAAAATGAAATAACACCAAGTGATTATTTGGAAATGTAAAGATAAAAGGTTGAAAGCAATCTGTAGGAACTAAGTCAAAATTATGATAACATCAGCAATAAGAATGTTTAATGTGATCCTATTTACATCATGGCTGAAGTCTGGTAGAGGCAGAGGGGCATTTGAATTGTGTATAATTGTCGATATATTGTTGATTTAATACCCAAAGTTTGTTTGACTGGCAAATATCACAAATGCTAAGCTAATTTTGAAAAAACATCATACCACCTTCTTGTGACCCCCAATCTCTGCCCTATGCTTTAAGTTTAATTTCCTGTTCATTATATATTACCCTCAAGGTTATAAGGAAAGGAATAAAAAGGATGAGTCAATAATAAATATCCTCACCAGAAAAATAAATACTGAACTGAGACTGTTGTTAATAAGAGTATCACATGTAAACACAGATTATTTTTCTTCCCCATGTGGCAATTAAAAGCACTCAACATTGAAGTTCTTAGTTTTTTTTTTTGTTAAAGCACATCAAGAAACTGGAAAAAAATTCAGAGAACAACAACCAAATTAAAAAGTTTAGTAAATAAAGAAGGGTTGAGAGTGGGGCAATCTTAGATATGAGAAAAATAAAACTAGCACGGTAAAAGGTCAAGGGAATATAGAAAATTTAGAACCATTTTGCATAGCAGGCAAAGAATAAAATACAATTAAAGTTCTTACTGGTATGACCTACTGTTACAAAAGAAAATACACAGCAACTTGCCAATTATTTAGTTTCATTTCAGTGCAAAAAAAATCCCATTCTTAAGAATTAGCTTCAGGATTATAATTGTAATCATTCACAATGCCAACTTGTTTGAAATGTCCAAGTCACTTCCATTCTTTCTTTTTCCATGAATGGCAGAAATAAAGATGCAAATAACGGACACCATCCCTCAGAGCTAATAAAATGCTAAAGTGTAAACAATGCAAAAAAATAGACATTACACAATAAATAATTTGTATTTTATTGCTAAATTATTCAAAACCTCATGGAAATGTGACCCCTATGGTTGTGTAAATAGTAACACCCAAAACCATGACTGCTGGGAGACTATTTAAAGATGTTTCATCAGGAGTATCATGACTTCCATGTTTTTGCACAGTGGGCAATTTATTTTCATTTTGGGTTCCAGGCAGGAAGTGTTTATTCTTGCCAAAGAGGATGTAAAAATCTCCCCTACTCCTGTTGCCATTGAGGTTGCTGCTACCACAGAGAAAACAGGATTAGTTGCCAAAGAGAGAACATGGATCCAAATGAAAGACGGAGACATGAGAAAAGAGTCACAGCATCATATGGCCACAGAGAGCATTTGGTGAGATTTGGACAAAATTGGGACTTCCAAAGAAATTGGTTGAGAAAGATTCAGTACATTATGTACTCATTAAATATATACACATAAAATAAAAGGTAATGATAAAAAAGTAAGCAGCAGATGTTTTACTGCAGATCACATGGGACCAGAGACTTGCCCGGTACAGAGAAAGAGTCCAGATCAGGCCAGATGAATTTCCTCAGATGATATAAGATTATTACTAGTCCTTTAAAGAGAAAACTTGATAAAATGTGGCAGATATTTCTCCTTTCAAAAAAAAATGCTTCTAATATAAAAATAGAAAAGATAATTTCCTAAACATTATAAGTAGTATTTACTGGAAAAGAGGTACCTGGCTGGCTTAGTTGGTAGAGCATGTGATTCTTAATCTCAGGGATGTGAGTTTGAGCCCCACGTTGGATGTAGAGCTTAAAAAAAAATATATATATATGTATATATATATATACATATATATATATATGTATATATATATATACACACACACGTATATGTATGTATGAAACCAACAGAAAACATTAAAAGATGACATACTAAATCATCCCCAACAAAGCCAAGAGTAATACGAATATAACTGAGGGTCACCAATAGTTTGGAGGCTATAGCTCATGCAACAAGTTTCAGAAGAGTTTGCTAATTGATCAAATTGTGTAAAAGAAGAGAAAGAAACTATTATTATTTGTAGATGATGTAATTTTATGCTTAGAGAATCCAAAAGAAATAACTAAATGTTTATTATTATTACTACTACTACTATTTCTATTAGAAATAGGATGTCATGTCTGAGAAAGTAAAAGTTGGAGCCTGTAAGTTTTCATGATTGTTTGCATGGTGGTAGCAAAGTAAAGGAATTACTGAAGTCCAACATTTTAACTTTAATCGTGATCTACTTCTCTCTATCTCCAATACAATGACTTTACTGCAGGCCACCACCCTCTCTGGTCTGGGTTACTTTAACAACTACATTCTTTTTTTTTTTTTTTTTATTGTTTAATTTACATCCAAGTTAGTTAGCATATAGTGCAACAATGATTTCAGGAGTAGATTCCTTAATGGCTTTACCCACTTAGACCATCCCCCCTCCCACAACCCCTCCAGCAACCCTCTGGTTGTTCTCTATGTTTAAGAGTCTTTTATGTTTTGTTCCCTCCCTGTTTTAACAACTATATTCTTTCTTCTCTAATCAATGATCCTCACAGCTGTTGGAGTAATTTTTTTTTAAGTTGAGATATAATTGACATAAACCATTATATTAGTTTCAAGTGTACAACATAATGATTTCAACATAATATATATACTTCAAAATGATAACTACAATAAGTCTAGTTAACAACCATCACTACACAGTTAATTCTGTTTTCTTGTGATAAGAAATTTTAAGATCTACTCTCTTAGCAAATTTCAAATATACAGTACACTATTTTAACTATAGCTTCCATACTGTACATTGTATCTCCAGGACTTTCTTATTTTATAACTGAAGTTTGTACCTTTTGATGACCTTCACACATTTTATCCACCCCAGCAACCACAAATCTGTTCTCAGTATCTGTAAGTTTGGATTTTTAGGTTTGTTTTTGTTTTTGTTTTTGTTTTAAGATTCCACACATAAGTGAGATTATACAATATTTGTCTTTCTCTGTCTGACTTATTTCACTTGGCATAATACCTTCTAGGTCCATTCATGTTGTCACAAATGGCAGTATTTCATTCTTCTATGGATGAATAATATCCTATTGTATACATATGTCAAATTTTGTTTATCCATTCACCCATAGATGGACACTTAAGTTGTTTTTATGTCTTGGCTATTGCAAACAATGTTGCAGTAAACATGGGGTTGGATATATGCTTTTGAGTTAGTGCTTTCATTTTCTTCAGATAAATACCCAGAAGTAGATTTGCTGCATCATACGTTAGCTCTATTTTTAATTTTTTGAGCAATCCCCATACAGTTTTCCATGGTGGCTGCACCAATTTACATTCCTACCAACAGGGCAAAAGGGTTCCCATTTCTCCACATCCTGGAAAACACTTATTTCTTATATTTTTGATAATAGCCATTCTAACAGTTGTGAGAGGATATCTCATTGTGATTTTGACTTGCATTTCCCTGATGATTAGGATGTTGAGCACCTTTTTGTGTATCTATTGGTGACCTGTATGTCTTCTTTGGAAAAATGCCTATTCAGATCCTCTGCCCATTTTTTAATTGTATTGTTTGGGTTTTTTGTTATTAAGTTGAATGAGTTCTTTATATATTTTGAATCTTAATCCCTTACCAGATATATGATTTATAAATATTTTCTCCCATTCAGGATGTGGTCTTTCCATTTTGTTTTGGCTTATTTTCCTAAGTTAAAATAATTTTAGAATAAGTGAGTTCTATAAAGTGGACCTATATAAGAAAATATGCCAATAGGTTTCCTTTATGAAAAAAAATAAAGTTAAAAAGAAAATGGAGAAAAAGAACACATTTATATTAGTAACAAAAATTGGTAATGTTTTAATATGAAAAAAAAGAAATAAAAACTGTAAGAAGAAACCTATACAGCCTTACTAAAGGACATACAGGAAGAAACACGATATTCCCAGGTGAGAAGACTTAATTCCATTCATATATAAAGGATATATATTATTAGATAAGTGCAATGATATTCCAAACAGAAGCTTGACCTTTTATTTTCTTTTTAAAATCTGACAAGTGGATACAAAAGTTAAGAAAATTTTGAAAAAATAGAAGAGATGTAGCCTATCAGATAATAAGATGCACTCCCTTGTCATTATGAATATAAAGTCTAATACAAATATAAGAATAGAGAAATTGGTCACCAGACTAGAATAGAGTTCAGAAACAATGCAAGTATATATTAGAATCTATATATGATAAATTTGACATTTAGTATCAGTGGGGAAAAGGAAGTTTTATTCAATAAGTGGTATTGACACATATGAAAAAGAATAGTTGAATTCTTATATCACATTTATACCACAATAAATGACAGATCATTTAAGATATAAATGTGAAAACAACAAAACTGTAATCAAATTAGAAGGAAATAGAGAAGAAAAATTTTATAATGATGCCAATACAAGTCAAAATAAGTCAGATACCATTCTTCATGTATCAGCTTGGCAAAATTAAAAAAGATTAAGTTGATTTACAAGTGGAGAAACAGATACTCTCCGATGTTGTTAATGAGATTATACATCATTAAAAACGTGCATACTCTATGACCCAGCAATCATCCTTCTAAGAATCTATTCTTTGAAAATAAAGAAAAGAATAACAGTCAAATTTTTGTTTACAATAGCAGAACGCTGGAAACAAGTTTAAAATCAATAAGGGGGTAATTAAACAAATCATAACATGTCTATACAATGGAATACTGTGCAGACATTAAAAACAATGAGGTGGATAACCTGGAAATATGTCCTGAATATATTGTTAAGTGCTAAAAGCAATCTTTCAACTATTATGCAAAGTATGGTTCTATTGACAGGCTTAATTGGTAACCGCGCGAAGAGCATAGAAACTGGCTGACTCTGCAACCCTCCGCCCCTATGTATCATGCCCCTGACATTATAGTAGGGTTTGTCTCCAGGAATGAGCAGTGTTCAGGTCAAAGAGACATGTCACCCAAAAAGGTGATGACACCATGGAAGATTTGGCAGATGTTAGGGCCAGAAGACCAGTTGCTGAGACATTATTCCCTTCTCTTCATTGTAGCTGAAAACAGGTGAAGTTAACCCCTTGGAAGATGATTCCACCCTTCCTCCTAGGCTGGCTACCAACAGTTGGAATTCTGAACTATAGAGATAAGTTTTGATGAAAACCAAAACCATGAGGGGGAATAATGAAGAAAGGACTGATAAGTGAGTAAAAATAACTACTTCTGCAGCCAGAAAAGATATTTAAAATGAAATGTAATTATCCTTAAAGTGATGCAGGAAGGTATTTCATCTAGGTAGTAGGGACAGAAAATTATGAAAAAGAAGTAATATGTATTTGTAGAAATTAAATAACAACAACAAACCTTTATATGTAGACTGAATAGTCATTGCTACAGAGCAAATCAGTGAGTTGGGAGAGAAAATGGACCAATGTTCCTGGAATACATCATAAATGCATAAAGTTTAAAAGTAGAAAAAAAATCATCTAGAGACATAGAGGAAATTCCCAAGAGGCCAACATCCATCTGGTATAGTTTCCAGAAGAATAGTCTGGAAAGAATAAAAAGGAAGACATTGAATAAAAAATCTGGAAGGATATAGTTACAAAATAATTTTACAGTGATTACAGTGAAGTAGAGCTCAAGGGAGATGGGAGAAGGTAAAGGAAAATTTTTAATAATGAAATGTGCTAAGTGATTTAAAAATTTTGTGTTGTAACAAAAGCTATGTGTATAGAAAGTGTGGACTCGGTTATTCATAGAAAAATATTTTTATTACCTTATAAAATCTTAAAGAATACCTACAACTATCTTTTTAGATAGCTACCCAGATCAGGTAGAATCTTGCTAGCTATGAAAAATCACTATTCTATTGTCCAAAGGAAGCAAAAACCAAGAAAGCAGAATGCCTTACAAATCTCTGTCTTAATGAGACTTACTTTATCTTATATACTATCACCTAAATAAATTCATCGCCACAATTCTAGCTCTACTGGTTTTAGTAAAATATGTGACAATTGTACCACAAAGAATTTGCTTTACTCTGCTACAAGCATCCTCACGTCTGTTTAGTTAGGTAGTAGTTTCAAATAGATGTAATGTGAGAGGCCAAGTCATCATAACAAGAAGTGGAATCTTGGAGACATTATCTGGATGATTCTAAGAGACCTCCTACTTATCATCCTGGGCATTTATTCCAAATGATCGATTTGTTAATATACTAGAACAATTTTCTAGTTCTTTTCCATGCTTATAGCTGTAGTCTTATCCTAAATGAAGAATGAGAATCTCATCATCCTGTTAGATAACTACAAGTCACATCCAGACAAAAAAATAGTGAAGAGGGTTTCCCCTTCGATCTAGTTCAGAGGATGAGGATTTTTGAGGTGTATTTGTTACAAGAGGCATAAGGCAAGGGCTCCATATAATTTTACCTGCCACTTTCACTACCATCAGTCTTTGCTTCAAAATTGTATCTCGGGATCCACAAATCAGATGTAAACATTTTCACCTCATGCCAAAGTGTAAGGATACCACTGTTTCCCATATCTATTTACTGAGTGGAAAAAGAAAGGCTATTCGAGAATGGCAGCCAAGATGGAACTGGTGCCAGGACGTAGGGGCCAGAGCAGATGGAAGCAGCAGAATCACCAAAGTAGTGCTGACAAAGGAGACGAGTGAGCACAAAAGACACTGTCCCTTAAATTTTGTGTGTGGTGACAGACTAAAATTCAGCCTATCTGTAATGTAAATATTAGAAGAGGCCTGGGCTCAAGCTGAAAAGGGTTACAAGGTGAAATGAACTGTAATGTTTACAATTTTTGAAATTCTTTATCAAATGTCAAATAATAGGAGAGCCAATAATCATGAAAATTTTGGAGGTGAAAGAAACCAAGGTAAAAAATGAATATTTCAAAAGTAATTTTGAAAGCAGTTTCTTAGCACTGGCCAGTTTCTCAGGAGCTTCTAGAAAGACGTACCTATGCTAATGTATGCAGAAGCAGTATATCTCCCTGAATTTTCCACATAGCTGCTTCCTGTCTCTGCTTTCCTCCTGCTATGAAGACTTGATCCCCCAGGAGACATTCATTTACCAATGCCACCAAAAACAAAAACAAAACAAAACAAGCAAAAAACAAAAAAAAAACGAGTAAAAGTAAGTACTGTCAATCCTGAAGTGGCAGGAATTTGTGTATATGCATGCACAGGTGTTTGTTTCCTTAAAACAACTCCAAAGCCTCAGTTCCTTCGTTGTTCGTTGTTCTGTTTTAGAGGCTTAGCCCTTTTCCAAGAGAAGACCATCTGCCCTGGAGTTCCCCTGCAGGCAATGGAACATTGTAAAGCTCTATTATCTTGAAAGCACTACTTTGGGATTCCCAAGACCTCATCTCTCAAGCCAGCAGTGTTGCTGAGCAACCGCATGTGTTCTTCAGAATCAGAATTACTGTCCACAAGAAATGTGGCTCCCCCTGTCCCTTTTAAGTCCTTTTCTGTGTACTTTGAGGCAGAACATTTGAAACATGTCCCATATAAAAAATGTCACATATCTCAGAAAAATTTACTTATCCAAAGGCCGTTGTGGTAAAAAAAAAAAAAAAAAAAAAAAAAAAAAAAAAAAAAAAAAAAAAAAAGAACCAGTCTTGGTCTCCTTAAACATCTTTGTGCCATTTTCTCATCCAGATGTTGGGTGTTGTCATTTACTGCCCATGGGAAGTGCAGTGACCTTTTTCTCCCATCGTCATGTCCAAGACTGATTTTATATTAACTATTTACACTTTAGTATGAATTTTACATACTGGCTATGTATATGTATAGCCAGTTTGGGCCATGCAAATATATATACACATTTTTTTTTTAGAGAGAGCATGTTCAAGTTGGGGAGAGAGGCAGAGGGAGAGAGATAGAATCCCAATCTCCACACTGACAGTGTAGAGCCTGATGTGAGGATCAATTCCACAACCGTGGGATCATGACCTGAGCCAAAATCAAGAGTCAGATGTTCAACTGAAGAGCCACCCAGGTACCCATAGTTTGAATGACTTTTATTGTTGTAATTTTTCCTGGATAATTTGCATTTAAGCCTTGTTTCTAATTGTATGACAAAACATTTTGTCCCTCACTAAATTAAGTGTAGGTACCTTATAAAACTTGCCAACTGTGAATTCTCATATTCCATGATCTTTCCTCTTGATCCATTATCATTCTATTTTGCAAGAACCTAATATTTCAGTGATCAAAACCCATTTATCCTGTGCTTTCTTCCCTGCCTCAGGTCTATCTAAACCTCCAGGTGCTTAGGGAGCACCACATCCATGTGGCCTAGAAGTTCTACTTCTTTAAACCCTTCATTTTACAAATTACTCAGCTGGAATTTCTGAGTGTGGAAAAGGATCAGGAAGATTTGAGAATGAGAATAATAAAGTGAACAGGAAGACAATAAGAACACCAGTGTCCTGAAACTCGAAAAGTGAAAGGTACCCATATATTCCTCCCCCTTTCCTTCCCACCACTTGCACAGAGCCAGAGACAATCTGGAGCAGGAGGCAGAAAAACTTAAAGCAGGGAAAGAGAGAAAAAAAACCCAAAAAACCAGTGACAAAGCCCTCACTTCTTCCACATTGTGGCTTCCAGGCAGTAGCAAGCCAGAACTGAGACAGGTTATTGTAGCTATAAATGAAGTAAGAATTTATACTGAAACTCTGGATTGAATCTATTACTAAAATGAGGCTGTTTTTAAGTTGGAAAGTGGTGAGAGTTCTTTTATAATCAGAAAAAATAGAAAAGTCTAAGTCCAACATATCAAATTGGGTAAAAAAGTAGAACCACTTACCTGAGTGGTTTAAGGGGATAATAGAAGAAACAGAAATAGTGTCTTTAGCATGCACCCCAAAAAGAGGTGCACATGCCATACTGTGACATAAGTTATATTCCATTTGTTTTCATTTAGGAGTAGCGATATTTGAGGCAGAATTGTCTAGGAAGTAAAATGACAATGGCATTGATAATTATATTCTTTTGTTTGTCACTGGTCTTGAAGAAAGCAAATGCAATCCAGAGACTAATACATATTGAGTATGGTGAATAACAAGGAGTCAAAAAGTGCTCAGTAGAAAAATTAGTGATACCAGCAATTTATGTTAAAGCTTGCTGAAAGAGCAAAGTACAAAACAAACAAACAAACAAAACAAAAACAGTATCAGTAGACTTTACTGTAAAAATCCTATCCCCTGTCCAGGGTGGATACAGATTTGGGCTGATGGGAAAAAGTTCCTGGGAAGCTGCTATAGATGTAGATGAGAGAGAAAGAGTTCTGAGGCGTCTGAGAATTCGTACCTTTCCTCTTTAAGGAATTACAGAAGAGGAGAGTATCAGAATTATTTGTGAAAATGACCACAGTAAGGCAGCTGCCAGAAGTATGGAGTGATACCTAGATTCTTTCTTCAAAGCTGTGGATTCTTAGGTAGACTTTACCTCATAAAGTAAAATGACCAGAGTTCAGACTCTGGATTTGATTATTTTATTTATTTTTTTTATTAAAATTTTTTTAACGTTTATTCATTTTGGTTTTGATGATTTCAAAGCATGTCAGCAAGTCCTTTGACATTGTTCTCATTAATAGTTAGTTATAAAGTCTAAGTCCCTCCCCTTGGAAATACACTGACTTTGGTGACGCTTAACAGAATCAACAGCATCACTGCATGAATTTTGAGTCTAGGTCATAAAAAGAGATAAAATAACCACTTGGCTCTCTCTTGGAATGTGGCCTTGGAACTCTGAACCACCATGGATGAACTCCAACTACCCTGAAGACACTGTGCTGGAGAGAAACAAAGGGAGAACAGAGAGAGAGAGACAGATATGGTATGAGGAGCCTCAGCTGTTGGCATCTTCCCATCCTAGGCACAATAGGTGAATGAGCAAAGCTGCCAGATGATTCTGGCCCATCACTATTTGACTGCAACCAAGAGAGATGCCCTGAGTGAAAACCACTGAGCCCAGTCAACCCTAGAGCCAGGCAAAATAATAATAAAATGCAAATGTTTTTAACCTACAAATTATTGTTTTGACATGGTTTGTTACATAGCAATAAATAATTGGAACACTAGTACTCATCAGTACTTTATAGTTTTTTTAATGTTTATTTTTAAGAGACACAGAGGGAGAGAGAGAGAGAGAGAGAGAGACAGAGAGAGAGAGAGAGAGCACACAAGTGGAGGAGGGGCAGAGAGAGGCAGACACAGAATCTGAAGCAGGCTCCAGGCTCTGAGCTGTCAGCACAGAGCCCGATGTGGGGCTCGAACTCACACACCGTGAGATCATGACCTGAGCCCAAGTCGGATACTTAACTGACTGAGCCACCCAGGTGCCCCTCATCAGTACTTTATTAACAAGGCTGAACAGACACCTGGTATGTAGGAAAGTATGGAAATTTTATATGCATTTGCTATTGAATCATCTTAAAACTTAGTTTGGAGTATGATTTATACTTTATTCAAAATTAATTTAGCAGTGCATGCATATGATTCATAAACATACAAACATATACTTGGGGATGCTTCTCAAAATAATTTACTGATAAGCACACGCCATAAAAGTATTTGGAGACCACTGTTGTGGTAGTACACATCTTTAGCGAGGAATCTTGAAAATTGGGTTCCAGGTCTCCATTCGGTCCTGTTAATTTTGTAACCTTGAGCATATATCCGTGTACTGGTTTCCTGATCTGCAAGTGAGGATTACTGATAATTACACATCATATTTATGAGGGCAAATTTCAAAACTGAAAAGTAATACAAAATAAAATGTCTTACTAAATTACATTTTCCCAAATTTTACTGTTTTAGGAAAAAGCTTTGTGATATATCAGGAACCAGGATAGACTTCATAATCTTAAGCTTTTTTTGTTTGTTTGTTTGTTTGTTTGTTTTTAAGAGAAAACTCAAATTAATTTTATTCTGGAAACCTAATTAAAATACAAGTTTTTAGACACACTTTAACCTTTTTTCTAATATTATCATTAGTGCTCAGCTCAAAATGTCATCATAATACTTAGGTTTAAAGTCTGACTTTATGACTTTGTTTATTTTGTTTGTTTTTAAATAGCTTTTTTTTTTTTGAAAACCAGATTAAGATTTACAGAAAAATCAAGAAGATGGTGCACAGAGTTCCCGGACCCAGCTTCTCTTTTTATTAATATCTTACTTTAGTATGGTACATTTGTTACAATTAATGGATCAATACCTAATAACCCTTTTTAGTTCCAGGATTCTATCCAGAATGCCACATTACATTTAGCTGTTATGTCTCTTTAGGCTCCTGTTGCCTGTGACAGTTTCTTAGACTTTGTTTTTGCTTGACAATCTAGACAGCTTTGAGGAGGATTTTTGCAGTATCCCCCCAACTAGGAGTTTTTCTGATATTTTTCTTATGATTATACCCAGTTATGGATTTGGGGGGAAGACTCTCATGGCATTAAAGTGCTGTTTTTCTCACAGCATACCAAGGGTACATACTATCACTATAATTTATGACTATTGTTGTTGATCTTAACCACCTGAGTTAGTGTTTAATAGGTTTCTCCATTATAGAGTTATTCTCTCCACCCCTGTTCATATTCTCCTGTTTGGAAAGAAGTCACTATGGGCAACCCACACTTAAGAAGTGGGCAATTATGCCTCTTCTCCCTGAGGGCACAGTAGCTACATCAATTACTTAGAGTCCTTGTACATAAATTTGTTCCTTCTCCTACCATTATCTACTTATTCAATCATCTGTTACATTGATATTATTAAGACAGTAAGGACTCATGAATATTTATTTTATACTTTGGGTTATAACCCAATACTACTTTATTTTTGTGCCTAATTTGTTCCAGTTTTGGCCATGAAGGGCTCTTTTGGTTGGCTTCTGTTTCCCTTTGACACACTCCCATCAATATGGATTTTGTTTATTTGTAAGCATTTCCTTATTTTCTGGCACCACAGGATGGTCCAGACTCATCTTGTATAATTCCTACTCCAGTTCTAGAATCAATAATTTCTCTAGGGAGTCCTAGTTACCATGCTTTGTGCCATCATGAAGATATGCATGCAATATATGCTACCTCTGCACGCGGAAAATATCATTTAACTTATAATAAAACCAAATGCATCAAGATTTTATATTTATCAGAATTATGTGAAGAATGAAATGGGGAGGATCTGATACTAAAGGCACTGGAAACAAACTGGTGAGACTAGAAGAATTTACTTATATAATAACTCATCGATATATTTTACCAACGATGATCATAGAAAAGATAAAGGTCTGAAAAATCCACACTTCAATCCTCATGCACCGATTCTGAGTTGAAAGACCAAACATAGCAATGAAGAAGTATACACAAAAGCTGAGGGAGTAAAGTTTTATTTGTGTATGATATTAGAATTCTACACCATCAGCTAGTGAGATTCTACCAATTCGTAGCAAATATCTAGAGGCAGAGGAGGACAGACAAGCAAGGTTAGGACCACACCAAGTTTATCAGCATTATCTGTATCCACTTCGACTATCAAGAAAGAGAGAAGCCATCTTTTAAAAACAACAGTAGAAATTTAGGTCTGGAAAAGACATTATCAGTGATTTATTAATATTACTGGATGACATTGCTAGGGTTGCCGTAACAAAATGCCACAGACTAGGTTGCTAAAACAACAGAAATTTAATTTCTCACTGTTCTGGAGGCTAAAAAGCCAAGATCAATGTGTTGGCAGGTTTGGTTTCTTCTGAGACCTCTCTCCTTAGCTTACAGATGGCCACCTTCTCGCTGTGCCCTTCATATGGTCTTTTTTCAGGGCTCATGCATCCCTGGTGTCTGTGTGTCCAAATTTCCTCTGCTCACAAGGACACCAGTCAGAATGGATTAGGACGCACCCTAATGGCCTCCTTTTAACTTAATCATCTCTTTAAAGGCCCGCCTCCAAATATAGTCACATCCTGAGGTATTGCAGCTTAGAGTTTCAACATATGAGTTTTGAGGAAAAACAACTCAGCCCATAACACAGTCCAAACTTATTATTTTACAGATGAGAAACCCAAGATTCAGTGAAGTAAACAGATTCATCTAGGATTATAAAAAGTTGGAATTCAAAGCCAATTCCTTCTCCCAGGCCACAGCTTTTTCTCCACTGTACTATCTCTAGAAGAAACTAGGATTAAAATGACAGTGCAGGACATGGAAAATTTCTTATACTAATATTGTCCTAAGTTTTATAAAATTGTGCTAGAATATATGATCAAGTCCAAGAGAAGATAATTCATGGAAAATTCAAGGCATTAGTCTAGTTTCATTTCTTTTTGAATAATTAAGATTTTTAATTATTAACTCCAAAGTAAAGAAAATAATATAATATCCTTCATACAAAGTTTATTTTAAATTTTTTTTTAATGTTTTTATTTTTGAGATAGGGAGAGACAGAGCATGAACAGGGGAGGGGCAGAGAGAGAGGGAGACACAGTATCTGAAGCAGGCTCCAGGCTCAGAGCTGGTAGCACAGAGCCCAACATGGGGCCCAAACCCATGAACTGCGAGATCATGACCTGAGCTGAAGTCAGATGCTCAACCGACTGGGCCACCCAGGCACCCCCAAAGTTTATTTTAAATAAAAGTTACAGACACAGTAAAATCCCCATTCCCCTCCATTCATTATCTACTATCCTGACCTTGGTGTATATTATTGTCATGAATATTTTTGTAATTGTTACATATGTATATGTACATTAATAATATATACTATGTTTCTGTGTTTTAAATTTTACATAAGTAGTATTACAATATATCTTATTTTTTTACTCATATTTGTGACAAATGTATATACCGAGATAGGTTGATATATTCATTTATTTTAATCAAGAAATTAGAGTGCATTGCATAAATAGAACACATTTAAAGTTCATTTATATCTCTCTATTAGGTAACAAGTTTTTCCACTTTATTATAAACAGTCTAGACTTGAATTTTTTTTTCTTGTGAACGTTTGGGGAAATGTTTCTAGGTTGTAGCCACAAATGTAGAATTACTGGTTGGATACTATCCACATCTTCAACTTTTCTAGAACTACCAAATTGCTCTCCCAAGTATATTAGTATGTAGATCCACCAGCAACCCCTCAGAGCTCCTAGCAACTGATATGTTACCAAGATTTGCATTACCTGACCAATTAATTTTGTTCATTTGATGGGTATGAAATTATATTTCACTTTTATTTAACTTGCACTTCCCCAATTCCTAGTTAGCTTTAACAGCTTGTCAGCTTAATGTCCATTGGTTAATAATCGCCCATTTTATCCTTTGCCTATTTGTTCTGAATTGTTTGTACTTTTCTTTTATTAAGGGTTAGAAGTTCTTTGTAGAGTTTGGATACTAATTCTTTGTTAGTTATATAGTTACAAACATTATCACCCTTTTTGTCACTTTTAGTCAACCCATTGATAAATAATTAAAAAAAATTTATGCTTACTTTTTGAGAGAGAGAGACAGAGCGGGAGTGGGGGAGGGGCAGAGAGAGGGGGACACAAAATCTGAAGCAGGTTCCAGGCTCTGAGCTGTCAGCAGATAGCCCAACACAGGGCTCGAACTCAGGGACTGGGAGATCATGACCTGAGCCAAAGTCGGTCACTTAACCAAGCCACCCAGGCGCCCCCATTGATAAATATATTTTTAAATGTGTTTTTGAGGTATAAACTAACATTAAAGTATACAAATCTTAAGTGTATAGATCAATGAATTTTTACATATTTGTGTGCCTGTGTACCCCTCACACTAATCAAGGTATAGAACAATGCCAGCACCTCAGCAGACTTCCTTGTGTCCCTTCCCTGTAGATACATTCTGAAAAAGTAACGAGTATTCTGACATCAACCATGACAGATCAGTTGTGCCTAGTCTTATGTCATAGGAATATAAAGGTACAATGTCAATTCCTGTAACTGGTTTCTTTTGTCAGCATTATTTGTGAGATTCATCCATGTTGAGAGTAGCTATAGCTCATTCTTTACCACAATTCATTCATTTTCATGCTTGTGGCCATTTGAGATGTTTCTAGTGATGAGAATACTAGAACCATGACTACAAGTTCTGTGAATATTATTGAATGTGTGGATTTGCTTGGCCATGGGGTAGGCATTTGTTAGGAGTTGGTAGAAACTAACAGAAAGTTTTACAAAGTAGTTATCTCAATTTACACTCCCATCATTGGTATATGAATGTTCCAAATGCTCCACACCCAATGTCAACATTTGGTATGTCAATCCTTTTCATTTTAGTCACTCTAGTGGGAGAATAGAAGTATCTCATTACGATTTTAATGTTTGCATTTCCTTAAGGATGTTGAGCATACTTGAATATATTTACTTAATACTCTTTTATAGTTTCTGCATGTTTTCTTGTTATCATATCTTCATGCTATTGGATATCGTATGCTACTCCAATAGCATAAAGATATGTTCTTTTTAAATGTTTAGTTTTGCTTTTTATATTTGGTATATAATCTATTTGGAATATAGTTTTATATTGGTGAGAGGTAAGTGTCTAGCTTTACATATTTCCAAAGGTATAGCTACTTATCCCAGTACCACTTATTGAATACTCCATCCTTGGTTTACTGATTTGGTAGTACCTTCTTTGTCTTGATTACAATAGCTTTTAGAATATGTGTTATAATTAAAGCAATGTCAGAAATAGACCCTAGAAGAAGAAGAAGAAGAAGAAGAAGAAGAAGAAGAAGAAGAAGAAGAAGAAGAAGAAAAAGAAGAAGAAGGAGGAGGGGGAGGAGGAGGAGGGGAAGGAGAAGAAGGAGAAAAGAAAAACAAGAAAGAAAAAAGAAAAAAAAATTCAGAACACATAGAAACAGACCTGCATTGATCTAAGAACTGAGATCTGACTTTTGATGATCTTTATTATTCATGTTTCTATTTCACTTCACTTTCTTATCATCATTATATTCTTCCCTCTGGCTTTCTATTTTTATTCTTTAACTTCTTTAGTTGAATGCCTCAATCATTATTCATCACTCTGACTTTTCTTCAAATGAATTTAAGGCTATACATTCTCTTTACTGCTTGAGTGGCATCTGGTTAAGTTTTGTTATAAAGTGTGTTCATTGTTATCCAGTACTAAATAATTTGTAATTTACATTTTTATTTCTACTTTGGCCCATGAAATATTTAGAAATATGTTGCATTAATTTTCTAATGTGTAAGGACTTTTTATTATATTTTTATATTATGGGTATTAATTTTAATTTATGTAATTATTTCTATATATTTTCCTGGTGAGGGAATGTTGCCTGTGTAATATTGATTCATTTGAATTTTTGAGATTTTTTGTAGGTTGAGAACACAATTTTGGTACATTCCATGTGGTCTTGAAAAGAACATGCATTTTATAAAGATTGGGTACAGGGTCTAAAAAAGTCCATGGGTTAAGAAGGTTAATTGAAATGCTCAAGTCTTCTACAGTCTTATTAATATTTTATTGGCTTAATCTATTTATTAACTGAAGGGAATTTAAAAATTCCTCATTATATTTGAAACAAAAGTGAACACAAACACCTGTATTTTGAGGCTATATTCTTAGTGTATTTAGGATTGTTATATCCTTCTGGTGAATTGTTTGCTTTATCTACCTGTGCTAGAAAGAAATGAAGCAATTTTTTCCTCAAAAAGTTCTATTTGGTTCTTTTCAAAATATTTTAAAAAAAAGCATTTCCTTCTTAATATTCGAATGTCTTTTTTTATATCTTCAAAAAAAAAAACATGTTTAGTCTTTTAGGTTGTTCTATTATACAAAGTTCTGGAGGTTCTATTCTTCCTGTTTGTTATTTGCTATTTTTTGTCATTTTTGTGTGGATTTCTGTATGATGTGGATTATGTGGTCTAATTTCACTATGATTCTGCAAAGCCTTCCACAAAATATTCTAGAGTATCCCAGGCAGGGGCCAACTTTTATGTTAATCTCTCAGTTTGCAATTTCAGCTTCAATTTGGATCCCTAAGTTGCAAGAGGAAGAGCTAGGAGTTTTGATTTCTCAGAAAAGACCACTACTGTTGTGTTTTACTTTTATTTCCACCCAGGTCCCAGTTACAGAAAACTTCCTTATTGCTAGTGATGGATATTTTTTCCCTTTACTATATAATTTCTCTCAGTAGCATAACTCTTTAGGATCATGGCTTTTGTATTGATCTAGGCTCAAAAGGCCTGTCAGATCCCAAGCTTCATAGTTGGTCCCTACATGAGACTTAAAATACAGCTCCTTGGTTACCAGGACTGAGACCTCCATAAAGGGCATGGTGTATTAATGCACTTAGCACTCCAGGAATCAGTTCCCTCTTCATTTGTGGCACCTCGGCATTTCCCTGTCTTTTTCTGAACTCATTGGTACATTTAAAAATTATTACATTTTATTCATGTTTGCAGCAGGAGGATAATCACACCTTTGTTTGCTTTCATCAGGCATCCCACTGGAAGCATTCCATTTAACTTAAGCATCCTATACAACTTGTATATGGAAATGTAAGAGCTATTAATTCCTTATTTCCACTTTGAAATACAGATTATTAATACTTTAAGAAGACATTTCACATGGAGGCAAAGAACAAAAACTTGGGAAAATCATTTACAAAATACTTTGCAAGTAATGTAAAATAGAAAAGTGTTCAAAATGTGTTCTGTCCCAATATTGCCTTCACACTCAAAGTAGTACAAACATTGGACTCATTATTTTAATACATTTATATGCATATTAATTATGCACATGGGATAGAAACAAAAAGTTCTACATTAGTGGTTCAGTACCCTGCTTACTCTATTTAATTGCTTTCAAGTATATAACATGATATGTGTTCTGTGATTTCATTTTACCATGTGACTAGAGCACACCAGTTTTTTTTAAATAAAATGAACACACTACAGGAAATATATATGCAAAAAGGAGTGACAATCAATCTCATTTTATTTTCATTACATTAATTGCAATATTTTAAAACATTAATGTGATTTTATTCTCCTGAAGTGTGTGATTAGGAAAGATGTGAAATCAGCATCTGGGATGGTGGACTTTCTGTCTTGCTTCCAGACAGACAAAAGAATTTATGATCCAATGAGATCTAGTCACTCCTAGATTTTTTATTTTTTCATTCTTAAATCTCTTCTAATATGCTGTAACAATTTACTGTATTGTTTAAATCACCATGTGTTAGCCCATGTTGCATTTTGTAAAATATATATGTTTTTTTCAAAATTATTGTTTGTTTTACGATATGCTTTGAATTTTACATAAGGCAGATGATGTGGATCTTGATTCCTTTTTCTATTATAGGTAAGAGATTTCCACTAATCCATAGGTAAACTTCAACGCAGTTCTCCTGAGGCACATATCTGACAAACAATGGTATGGAGTTAAGGCACTGGGGCTAGATATACAGCAAAGCTAACTGGCCTATAAAACCCAGCTCCCTGACCTTATTAACACTGTACTCTAACTTGAAAATATGCTCAGCTGTGACTTCTGGAACAACTTATGGTGCACTAAGGAAATCTGTGTGAATGAGATCATTCTCAGCTGACCAGGGAAAGCAGGAAGCTTCAAAAATACATTTAGTCCAAACAAATAGTTCTTTGTATTAGTCAGACATCAAGACAACTACAAGTCACATGTCAGCACAGACAAGAGTGATATTTAAGTGAGGCATTGCAGTGGTTAATAGTTTGGACTGCCTTTAAAGAAACATTTGATAAATATCAGCATAATCCCACATGTGTTAACAGATTGTCTCAAGCTCTTTTCAGATGTATTTTCAAGACTAGATGGTATTTCAAAAAAACTGACTTTAGATTAGATGCTGGAAAATTAGCAATCTTTATAAATGGACATTTATCATTACTATATAATGCTTTTATAATAAAATTTGCCTAAAATACTTAACACATTTTATAAGCGCTTTTATTCATTTTTCCCAGTGCTCCTATAAATTCAATAAACGGTGTGATTGTGTCTCCCTCATAGAGAAAGTAATGTAAATTCATGAAGGAAGCAAAGAGATTAGAACCACCCAAATTTTCCAATTATTTCAAATCAAATGATGATCGCTCTCAATCAATGATTCTGAAATGATTTCATAGCACAATTCACATGACCTAAATCAGCTTCTACAACTATTTACGCTGGCATAAGCGCGCGCGCACACACACACACACACACACACACAAATGACAAAGGGAAGGGTAAAGTTATATAATTCTAGAAGATCTCTCTCTTTCTCTCCCCCTTCTCTCTCTCTCTCTTTCTGTCTCTCTGTCTCTCTGTCTCTCTCTCTCTCTCTCTCTCACACACACACACACAGACACACATCACTTCCACTCCTCTCTCTCCCAGAGATTGACTGGAACTGAAAGTGAAAGAAGACCTAATAAAGAAGTCAGGAGAAAAGGAAGAGAAAACTGTTAAGAAGAACAAAAAGCTGCTGGGCAATTTTAGGATAGTACCAGTTCTAAGAATTAGTGTTTCTGAACTTTAAATAAAAAAAATGTGTATGTGTGACTATGTGTGTGTGTTTACAAGAAAGGACCCATATGTTACAAATTATTTTTAATTTAGCTTAATTTTAATTCATCAGTATATCATGACCACCTTTATTTTTTTTACGTTTGCTCTTGAAAAAGACAGACAGAGAGAGAGAGAGTAAGCACGAGTGGGAGAGGGGCAGAGGCAGGCCATGGGTGGCCCCAACAATCATCTTTCAATGTCAAGAAACAGTCTTCTACAACTTGATTTTTAATTGTTCATTTGTATTCTATTAGATTGATGTGGCATAATATACCTAATCCATTAATCCTCCTTGCTGGATATTTCAACTTTAAAATAGTCCAGTGGTCATTTGTCCCTTTTTTGATTTTTGGTCTTTCAAGCTTTATTCCTTCTCCCCAACAGCACCCTAATTTTTAGAAAGTAACTCTTTTCCACTGTTTTAAGTCTTGGGAGAGAAAAATTCTCAGAGACTGCCTTCCATTACAAAGCAGCCAAAGGGAAGAAATTATCTCTCCTGTTTCAACAGCCAGGTATTGTTGGCAGGTAGCCTAAATTGGGCCAGCTGGAGGCCTTCTCCTGGGACTTTGAACATCGAGTCTTGAGGTAAGTAAAGAAGGAAGATGTTAGAGGTTGTTCATCTGAACAGGGGTAGTGTCTGCTAAAGTTATGAGGGCATCTGGACCAGATCTACTAGCTACAAGACTGCTTCTTTCCTCTTCCTTCCTGGTAACTTGATCCTTATTGAATCAACTTTCCATTTCTCTGGAGACTCTTTGGAAGCCTCATAATAAATAAATGTCTGTGGAAGTCTGATTCTGTAGTATTAACTAAGAATTTCAAAATAAATTTTCTAAAAAAAATAAAACCTTGTAGATACAGTTAGCACTTATCCATTATTGTTTCTTTAAATTTTAGAAGTACTAAGCCAAAAGTTTGCAAAATTTTAATTAAAAAAATAGTGTCAGGGTGCCTGGGTGGCTCAGTTGGTTAAGTGACCAACTTCGGCTCAGATCATTATCTCACAGTCTGTGAGTTCAAGCCCCGCATCAAGCTCTGTGTTGACAGTTCAGAGCATGGAGCCTGCTTCAGATTCTGTGTCTCCCTCTGTCTTCAGACTCTCTCTCTCATAAATAAACATTTTAAAAAATAAAAAATTTAAAAAATAGTGTCAAACTGTCTTCTAAAAATATAGCATAGAGGTCAGAGGTTAGGAATGTTAGCCAATCTCTTACTGTATAACCCTGTGCAACGTATCTCTGGGCCTCAGTTTATTCACTTATGAGACTAATCCATAGCACCAGTTAGAGCTACAGTGAGAAAAAAAGAATATATACAAAGCTTAGCACATACTAAACGATAGATAAACGTTAGATTCTGTTGGGAAGAATGTACAAATTATGCTCTCACTAGCAATGTCTAGGTGTGCTCATTCACTCTGCTTCTGCTTTCATTTGACTCTCCTTTGGTCTCCTTTATCCATTCTACTTTGTTGCTGTATGATTTAAATTCTTTGCAGGGGAATTCTGCATAATTCTGGGCTTCATCTTGACCCTCCCTTTAACTCAGTGATACATTATACAAAAGGCAGCCCAAATTTAGAAATCTCTCAATATAGATCATCAGATTTTTTCTAAACTTTTAAGAAAAAGAATATATTAAGAAAACATTACCATGCTGCCATAGTTATTATTTAACTTTTAGTTACATTTTTTGAAAAAACATCAAATGTCCTTACCATTAGCTAATTTACTATATTTTGATTTAATTACATATGTGGAGATGTGATATCACAATCTTTTCAGTACTTAGGGTAAACATCTTAATCCAGCCCTCATTCTGAAAGATTGTATAAGATGAACTTAGAGAAGGAAGGCAAAAGTCAGGCACTAAAAAATAATTTTGGATACAGCACTGTAAGGAAAATAAGAAGCAGAGCCATGATTAACAACATCAGAGTAATAACAATTTCTTCACATGGCATGAGAGAAGAAAGGAAATTTAAATGTAAAAACTGAAGAGAATTTAGTTAGATGTAAAATAGGGTCAATGTAAGAAAAGCTTCCAGAATCTCAACTGTATTGTGTAACAGAGACACCTGCTGGTTATCATCTATTTCACTGTTCAAATTCTCAAATGCATTTGTTCTTTCATTCTGTATCCTGTTCCCTCAGCTAGTCTCCAAACCACTGAAAATTCACAGCATGAACATAATGATAGATTCCTATAAAAAGATAATTAAATCAATGGAGTGTATTTTTCACTTTGAATCTGGAGAAAAATCTGTGCTACCAAGACAATTTTGCTGATGCCATTTTAATATAATTACATTAAAACTGCTTTGTGTAATGTAATAATGTTGCTAAAAGTTAAAGTATACCATGCAAGTCTCCTTTACCAGAACAAAAATAACCAGTGTTTGCTTTTTGAAAGTACATAATAATAGTATGGTTAATGACAATGATAAAAATGATAAAACAAATGTATCTAAGATACCAAGCTAGCATTTTGTCTTAGAAAAAGAATGTAAGCCATGATTATGTAGAAATAATAAAAGCTTACCTTCTAATACTATATGCCAGTAAAAGAAACTGGTTTATCTCCTCTCACTGCTATAAAATGTTCACCATAGATGTGTCTATATCAACTATAGTGGTACTTAAAAGGCATCAGACAAACATTAATCAGTTGATTGAGACATAAATTGGGACTCCTATCACAAAGAGAACTTTAACTCAGAAGTTATTTTTTTTTCTAATTGAGATTAATACTATGAATAAATATACTTTTGTCAAACACAATATAATTTGCATTTTCCTTAGCGCCGTCAAATCTCTTGCTTTGAAAATAAAGATTTAAAAAATATTTCAAAACTAAGAATTACATTCAGAATCTAAAATTGCATGTGGCATAAATTAACTCAGTGAGATATTGTTCATGGCTAAATTCACAATGTGAGTAAATACAAAAAGGGCTAATTGTAATCAATTAGTTCATCAGTTGACATGTATTAACCCTCTGTGTTCAATAATAAGGATTGTAAAAAATGCAGAACTGTAAGACAATCTATTTTCAATTCTAATTGGATAGACTACTTTATTTCACATGAACTATTGTACAAAAATGTCAGCATTTAATTATGAGCTAAATCAAATGATGATAACCCAAAGTCATGTAAAAGTTCCTGCATGAGTGCTAGGATGGTTAGAAACCAGTTAGGGAAATGTTCATGGTAGAAATAAACACTGAGTGCGCACATGAATACTGTGCTAAAGTCGAGTAGGTAGTTTTAGTGAAAATTGTTTCAGGCAAAGAGAACAACATGAGTAATGGGAAGGGAGCAAACCCTGGTAAGAATTTGTTTGTGAGCACAGGGTCGGTCTCCCGAAAGCAGTGAGTGAAGTTATGGAATAGTAAGAAATATTTGTCTTGAAAGTGTGGGGCCAGTGTAGGGAGATTTTTGAAAGCTTGGCAGAAAGTTTAGATTTGATGCATCAGGACATAGAAAGGGGAGTTTTGATAAATTCAAAGAGAGTGACTTGATAAATTCACTGTTTAGGGAAGATTAGTTTGGCAGGAATCTTCACCATAAGTGGTCCAAAATAGATTGGCTCCACTTGAGTTACTTTGCTAATAATATTTGGATTCAAACTTCAGCTGCAGGGAAAGAAGTTCATATATAACTTCATACATTCGATATGATGATTAAATTATTTACTTGGTATCTATGCCAATAATAAATGAAGAAGAAAGTTAAGCAATAAATTTGATTCATATTGATGACCAGTCTGGTAAATGAGATTCCCATGCTCACTCTCTTCTACTGTCCTTGCTCTACTCCCTGATTGAAGGATAAATACTGCATAAGAGAAAGCAACAATTATCATCGTCCTTTTATTATCTAGTCCTCTTCAAGAAAAAGTAGATTTGTCCTGATTTATATAAGACTCCAGTAAGTATATACTAGTAATTGCAATAGGGAATATATGCAACTATTAATGAATGCCTTCAAACATAAATGACAATATTATCTCACTTCATTCTCACAAAAGTTTTGCAAAGAAGAGATTGTGATCTCTATTTCTGTACTGGGGTTGCCTGAGGCTCACAGAGTCTGGAAGAGCTTCCCTCAGATTGTGTATTGGGATGTGAAGTCAGGTCCATATAGCCCCAAAGATTGTGCTCTCAGTATGATCCTACTTAGTCTCTCTGGGGAAGACACTGCTTGAAACGTTGAAATGAATCCTGTCCCTGCCTCATCCTCCTAAAGCTAAATGTTAAAGTTAAAGCCTGTTTCAAACTACATCCAATTTGTAGCATGCCAAAATGTTAGCGGACTACTACTGAAGTAATCATGGAAAGTATGAGTATTGATAGCAAGATCTGGCTAAGAACTCAGTTGGCAGACTTTCAATTCAGGATTTCAAAAATAACTTGAAGTATCCTAGAGTCATACTGAAGATTGACATTGAATAACAGGTAATATCATAATCTAGTTTTGTTTGTTTCAGATACTTAGTTTGGAGGATATCATTCAGGCATATCTATATTGTAGCTTGTTTTTTAAAGTTCTTAAAATTAACTATTGACACTGAGATTTTCTTGATTGCTTTTCTCATTTTGGCATGGCTTTTCACTATTATTGATTAGTATAACCCTATTTGGGAGCAAATAATCTCTAATTTATAGTTTTTAAATAAGAGAGAAAGAAGGTTAAGGGCTGCTAACTATCTAGGTACACAGTTCTTTCCAATTTCGGTAATAATGTACAATAAAAAAAGAGGAAGTGGGTCTGGGTCAATTGGTTTTAATGGCAGAGCTAAACTGTTTGGTCACTTTCACTGACCCTAACTCACAAGTAAAAATTACCATTTCAAAGGTCATCAGTCAATTCAAAATGTGACATTTTTGGCTCAAGAGTTTTAAAACTGCAACATAAGAAATCTGGAGGACTTGTATTTCTGGAAAAACTGTGTATTAGACATATTAAAGAGCCCTCTCATTAGGAAAAAGGTGGGGGTTTCCATAAACCATTGTTTTAACTGCATGTTAATCTCCTGAAACTTGGAGGAAAATATCTGAGGGACGAAAATATTTTAAAAGTTTGTTGAAACTCAAAAGGAGGGAGGCAGAGATACCCTAAAGGCAAATGCTAAGATCATCACTCCAAATTCTGGGCCATTAGCAAGACAGAGAAGATGAACCTGAGATTCATGGATTTAGCCAAAGTCCTTGGACAAGACTAAAGTGGTCCAAAATCAATTGTCCTGATCAAAGTGGATCATTTCATAAGTATTTTTATACATAAATACTTAATTTAAAAAAATGTTGCTGTTGTTTTGTTTTGTTTTTATTTGAGAGAGAGAGAGAGAGAGAGAGAGAGAGAGAAGCTGACATGCAAGTGAGAGAGAGCAGGGGAGGGGAAGAGAAAGAGGGAGAGAGAATCCCAGGCACACTCTGGCAGTCAGCACGGAGCCTGATGTGGGGGCTCCACCCCACAAAGCATGAAATCATGACCTAAGCTGAAACCAAGAGTCAAATGCTCAACCAACTGAGCCACCCAGGAGCCCCAAGACTTATTTTTTTAGAGCATTTCTAGGTTCACAGCAAAATTATTGGGGGTGGGGGGTACAGAGATTTCCCATATATTCCCTTCTCTCACACATGCATACCTTCCTCCATTATCAACATTTCCCACCAGAATGGCACATTTGTTACAACTGATGAACCTACACTGACATATCATAATCACCCAAAGTCCATAGTTTACCTTAGGGTTCACTCTTGATTCTGTACATTCTATAGGTTTTGATAAGTGTATAATGATAAGTATCCATCATTATAGTATCATTGAGAGTACTTCGATCATCCTAAAAATCCTGTGTTCCTCCTATTTATCCCTCCCCTCTACTCCAACCCTTGGCAACCACTGATATTTTACTATCCTCACAGATTTGTCTTTTTCAGAATGTCGTATAGTTGGAATCATACAGTACGTAGCTTTTTCAAATCGACTGCTTTCACTTAGTAATAGGCATTTAAGGTTCCTCCATGTCTTTTCATGGCTTGATAGCTCCTTTCTTTTTAGCACTGAATAATATTCCATTGTCTGCCCGTACCACAATTTATCTATACATTCACCTACAGAAGGACATCTTGATTGCTTCCAAATTTTATTAATTATGAATGAATAATTATTATGAATGAAGTTTTGATAAAAACTGCCAAAATGTTTTCCAAAGTGACTGCACCATTTTGCATTCCCACCAGCAATGAATGAGAGTTCCTGTTGCTCCACATCCTCCCCAGCTTTTGATGTTGTCAGTGTTCTGGATTTTGGCCATTCTAGTAAGTGGATCGCACGGTTATTTAATGTGCATTTCCCCGATGACATATAATATATGGCATCTTTTCATATGATTTTTTGGTATCTGTGTATCTTCTTTATTGAGGTGTCTGTTAAGGTATTTGGCCCATTTTTAATCTGGTTGTTTTCTTATGGTGGAATTTTAAGAGTTCTTTGTGTATTTTGGATAGTTATCCTTTATCAGATGCGTGTTTTGCAAATATTTTTTCCTAGTCTTTGGCTTGTCTTTTCCTTCTCTTAATATTGTCTTTTGTAGAACAGAAGTTTTTAAATTTTTAAATGTTTCTTTATTTTTGAGAGAGAGAGAGAGAGAGAGAGAGAGAGAGAGAGAGAGATACAGTGTGAGTGGGAGAGGGGCAGAGAGAGAGGAAGACACAGAATCTGAAGCAGGCCCCAGGCTCTGAGCTGTTAGCACAGAGCCCAACACAGGGCTCGAAATGACAAGCTGTGAGATCATGACCTGAGCTGAAGTCAGATGTTTAACTCACTGACCCACCCAAGTGCCCCAGTAGAACAGAAGTCTTTAATTTTAATGAAGTCCAACTTATCTGGAGTGCCTAGGTGGTGCAGTCAGTTGAGCATCTGACTCTTGATCTCTGCTCAGATCATGATCTCACAGTTTGTGAGTTCGAGACCTGCATAGGGCTCTGTGCTGATGGCATGGAGCCTGCTTGGGATTCTGTCTCTCCTTCTCTCTGCCCCTCCCTCACTTGTGCGCTCTCTTTCTCTGTTAAAATAAGTAAATAAACTTAAAAAAATTTAAATACTTCACTCTCTTCTTGCTTGCATGGTTTCTGAGGATATATCAGATATAATTCTCATCTTGTACCTATATTATCTATCTATCTATCTATCTATCTAAATAGAGAGAAAGAGAGAGAGAGAGGGAGAGAAGAAGAGAGATACAGTATAATATGATATCAGATAACAGGATAAATTCTGCACCCCTCCCATTTCTCCTAGGCAATTAACAGGATAAATTCTGCAGTCTCCCCAACACCCCACCCCACCCCCATTTCTCCTAGGCGACTGTCTAGTTCTTTCTGAGCTTCCTGGATCTGTCTTATGATTAGTTCTGAGGATTTTAGTGAATCTATGCCTCTGGACTGTAAATTTCACAAGTGTTTCACAAGTCCCCTCTCCACCCCCCAGGTTGGAACGGATGGCTAGAGTGGGCTGGGGTTGAGTATTTCCATTCTCCCACATGGAAGGCTAGAACTGAGTAAAGTTGGGTACTTCCCCTCCTCAGGTCAGCTGGACTCTGGTTAACTCCTAAGGGCAGACATTATTAAGAAGAACAGAGAGTTCTTGTTTATTTCAAAATGGTTCCTTTTCCCCCTCCCTCCTAGAAGTAGAAGGGGATTTTTCTCTGATATTTGCTGTCCACCCAGAGCTTCCAGAAATTCACCAATTATAGTTCAAGTTTTCCAACCCTGGCACTGGTTCCCACAGCAATTTCTATTCCTGAGTCTCTGCTCTGGTAAGCCATGACTCCCTGTATTCACCTGTTTGTCTCTGTAATCTTGGGAACATCAGTTTACCCTATGTCCTCACCTGCCTTATAAATCGTAAAAGAGTTGCTGATTTTTCAGTTCAGTCTGTTCACCTTTTTACTTGTTGTTAGGACATAGTGGAGACTTCCAAGAGCCTTACATACAGAACTGAAAGCTGGACAGTTTCCTTCCTAATATTTTTATGAAGAATAATGGAAAGAGAAATGGCCAACATACTCCTGAAGAAGAGGAACACAGCAAAGGTGTTTGCCTTGATAAATAGCATGACCAACTATAAAACTATAATAATAAAAACAGTGTTTGATCAATTGGTGGGCAAAATAGAACACATAGCTCAGAAACAGATGTATGCATATTGAAACTTGATATATGAAAGAGATGGTCACGTAAAATATTATAGAAATCATGGACTCTTCAATAAATATTGGACTAATAGTTATACATATGGGAAAAAATGGTATAGGATCCTTGCCACAAACCACATACAAATCAATTTGAGGTTGATTAAAGACCCAATCTCAAAGCTAATAGAATATAACACAGGAGGATTTATTAATTACCCCAGAATAGGTTAGGTATTTTTAAACAAGATACAAACAGTGCTAACCATAAATGATTGATAAAATTTGGCACTTTATATAATTAAAATTTATGTCATTAAATGGAACTACAAATATATTAGAAAGATAAACCATAGAGATATTTGCAACACATATAATCTGCAAAATGTTAGTATTCAAAATATACAAAGAACTTCTAAAAATTAGGAAAAAATAAAAAACAAAACAAGTGAAATTATACAAACAGGAATTTCCACAGGATAAAAAGAACTGGAGAATAAGCATGAAAATATATTCAATTTCACTGGCAATCATGAAAATGCAAATAAATATCACAAAAAATATCATTCTACTTTCATCAGACTAGCAAATATTAAGCGGTATGATAATGCCATGTATTGGCAGCAATGTGGTTCAATTAAAACTTGAAATGGCATGAGTAGGAGTATAAATTTGGCAAAACTATTCTGACAAGCAATTTGGAATTATTTTATAAAGCTGAACATTTGTATATCATACTTTCTCCTATTTCTCAACCATCAGGAGAAACAGACAAGAGTGTCCACTGTAGCGCTCTTGATGATGATGGTAACTGAAAATAAGTGCAATATCCAGAAATGGGAGAATGGGTAAATAAATTTCAGATTTTTCCCATAATGAACTATTTATATATCAACAGAAACTAAGGACATATAGCTACACAAAACATCTTACAAAATAAATATGGAGAGGAAAAAGGCACATAAATCTATATAGACTAGATACATTTTCCATCATGTCAATTTAAGTAATTTGAAACTACATGTCCCATAATACTTCTTTCTGTGATTTTTAATTAAGCTTGCTTGCTTAAAAAAATGTATCTGAGATTTTTAGAAGGTGAAAGTTTTAACTCCCAGAAGGTCAGAATCATTCATGTGTAGCTGTAGCTCCAGACACGTTGTCACTGATCCGGGCAAAAGACAGCAGCCAGGCCTGCCTGCAGCTTCCCCAAATCCCTCCACATTTTCTCCCTCAGGTTCTCTGACTCTGGCCAGATATGGCTCAGCTCCTGGGTGAAGGGAAGCATCCTTCAGGTCACCTACATCATCCAGATTGGAGGCCACAGGAAATAAGTGTGTTTGTTAGTGGTCTCTCCCGCTTCATGTCCAGCTTCAGACTCAGACTCAAGCCTGGCTGACTTTGAACTGAGAAAGGCCAGACGTACATAAACTGCCTAATTGGTTCCATAATTACGGCTCCATAATTGCCTAAATTCTGATCCCTGTGATAAATCCCTTATTCATTATCACTCACATGGGTTCTGCTTCCTTGAGCAAACCCTACCTGATACAAACAGCATGACGTCAGAGTGTGTCCAAATGTTTTAGGTAACTCGAAACTAAAACTAAAAAATGCATTGCTTTGCTATGCATCATATTGATAACAAATTTTTTAAGACAGAAAATGGCAAACACAAAATTGCCTCTTGGAGGGAAGCAGGGATAGGAAAGGATAAGAAAGAAATACATTTGTGGACTCAATGGTATTCAGAATGGCAGGGGTAAAGTCCTCCAGGTGAGAGGGGAGATTCACTGGTGTTCATTTTATTATTTCACTTCACAATTTGCATATATATTATGCATATAATTTTGTGTGTATCAAATAGTATGTAATAATAATAAAAAATAAAGCATTGAGATAAGAAAGGCATAAAAACAAGAGTTAAGACATTTTAAAAAAATGGACAGGAAAAGAATGCAGTGTCTAGAGCAGAAGGTGCACCAATTTTCTGAACCACCCTAGAAAAACCCATCCTCAGAGATAGCAAAGGCTACAAACATGAGCAGACCCAGGTGTAAGCCTCAGGGTAATCAAAATAATTTAGGAGTAGTAATTTTAGTACTCTGAGTATACACCAGAAAGGCTTGTCTGTCCAACGAACTAAGGCTGTAACCGGTCACGACTGCGTTTAGGACAATATTGCAGCAGGTTCCTAACACGGTTCTCACAGCCAGAGTAGCAATGGAGTAGTATGGTAAAACCTTGATTTGTGAGCATAATTCATTCCGGAAATATGCTTGTCATCCAAAGCATTTACACATCAGAGTGAATTTCCCCAATGAGAAACAATGGAAACTCAGATGATTTGTTCCACAACCCAAAAATATTCCTATAAAAATTATTACAATACTGTAATATAATATGTAATAATAAAGACAATACAAAGTATAAAGAAAAATAAACAAATTAACTTGCATTTACCTTTGAAAACTTTCCGGGCTGGTGTGAGGGAAACAAGAGAGCAGAGGGTTATTGTGTAGGATGACTTTCACTATCACTAACAGAATCACTGCTATCAACTGGCTCAATGGAATCTTTAACAGGGAACCTATGCAATAACACTTGCTTTTGCCTCCTTTTGAGGATTCCGTGGAAATGTGACATTGCATTGTCATTAAACAGATTTATCGCTTGCACAGTACAGTCTTATTTGGGTGGTGCTTTTCTACAAAATTTTGCACGGTTTCCCACATTTTACACATCTCCCTAATCTCATTTGAAGTGAGGATTTTTTCCGCCTTTTTCTACTCCTCCTCTGCATACAAGATGCAGACGTAGACTTATCATAAAATTTTGCAATTTCAGCCACTTGCATACCTTGTTCCTACTTCTCAATGATTTCCTTCTTAACTTCCACCATAATCATCTCCTTCTTCTTACCACCTTTCTTATCAAACTTTTTTTTTGCATGGGAGCCATTATATATGCTCACACAGATGTTGACTACAGTACAGTATTAATAAACCCTTGTCATAAACTATATTTAATGTAAATGGCAATAAGGCAGCAGAGGAAAGGGTCTAGATCTGCAGGCAGCTCAACCTAGAATGAAGCAAAGCATCCCTAAGTTTACTCTTGTATGGAAAAGTAAAGGACCATTCATATAGGTGCTTTGAAGTGACAAAAAATAAACTAATGCCAGTTGTGGGCACCTTCCACTGTTCTGAAAAATCGCTGATTTCTGCCAGACACAGCTGACTCTGAGCATGGGAGCATGGGAGCATCTGAGCATGGGAGCATCTGAGCATGGGAGACGATCACCCACAATCCCACAGCAAGCGAGTGAGAGAGAGAGAGAAGAGAGAGAACCATTGGCTCAGTTGTGATCATGTGCCATTCAGCGTCACATACTCCTATTGCAACAGGTCACTCCTTTATCAAGTTAAAATTTATTAGAAATGTTTGCCCGTCTTGCGGAATACTCACAGAACAAGTTACTTGCAATCCAAGGTTTTACAGTATTCCCAATAACACCATTCTACATAGTGCACATGAAAAGAAAAATGCTTCCACCCATTTGCTGGGAATTCCTTCCCTATTTCCTTACTCCACAACAGAAACCAAGTATCATTACTTGGAGATGATCATTACTTAGAAAATCAGAAACAAATCAAGTATAAATAAATTCAATGATCTAATGTATCAAAAATCAGCAGTTTAAAAGTTTTTAATTGGCAATATAACTCTAACAAAGATTGCATAACAATACCAACAAAAGCTACAGAATACCTTGGAATAAAGTTAACAGAGAATGTGTACAACTATTTGAGGAAAACTAAAACACTGGACATGGAAATCTTTATTAAATGTATAAATATACCTTATTCCTAGATAGGAAATCTCATTGTTCTAAAGATGTCAATTCTTCTCAAACTAATACATAAAATTAAAGTTTTAATCAAAATCCTTGTAATGTTTTTAGAGGAAAGGGAAGTAAGTTGATTCTTAAGTCCATGTGGAAAAGAAGGTCAATGTAAAGAGACAAGAAATTGTCAAAATGAAGAATAATAAGCATATATTTGTCTAACCAGATATAAATATTTATGACACTGCTTCAGTTACTAAAACTGTATGTTACTCACCTTGACAATCAGATTAATGAAACACAACAGTCAACCAAAGACTCATGCACATATGGAAATTTTATATATGGTAAGTGAAACATTTCAAACCAGTGGGGAAAGAATAGTTTATTTGGTAAATATTATTTTAACAATTGCCTTTATATTTAGAAATAAAGTTGGAAATCAATCTTGCAACATATGTTATAAAAAAATTATGTTAAGATTTGAATATTTAAAAACATAAGTATGTAAGAATAAAATGTGGGGGAGCATTGTTTAAATCTTAATCTGGGAAGTTCTTTTAATTCATGATACCAATTTTAAAACCCAAAAAAGAGACTTACCTATATAAAAATGTAAAATTTTAACATGACAAAAAGATGGTATAAACAAAATAAAACAAATGACATACTGAGAAAAACTATTATAGCATATAATTGTGAGTCTTGATGTGAATATTAATAGTAAGTATCTACAAAATAATAGGTAAAATCAGTAATAAGTTTGGATATGAAAAATAAGTATAAGTGAATTATAAACATTAACAAAGATTTTTAACAACACCAGTAAACATATAATTGCAAAAATAAAGCAACGGCAATGTAATCTTCCCTATGAAATGAGCAAATATTGACAAAATGCAGCACTGGCCAGAAGGCAGGGAGGGACAGGGGCAAATACACATGAATATACAAGAGTATAATTTGGTACACAGCTTTTTAGATGGCAAAATAGCAATATCTATTAAAATTCTGAATCTGTATAAATTTTAACCTCAATTACTGGTACACAAAAATTATAGAAAAAGGAAAAACTGACGAAGAAGGATTTCATTGCAGAATTATACTAGCAAAAAGCTAGAAATAACACAAGTATCCAACATTACCCAATTATCTGACTGTTTAAATAAATTACAGTACATTAGTGTAGTGGAAAATTACGTAACTATTAGAGTGAAAACAGAATTATGTACAACGGCATGGAAAAATATCCACTGTGTGTGTGTGTGTGTGTGTGTGTGTGTGTGTGTGTGTGTGTAGTTAAGGAAGATATACAAATTACAAAACTGTATCACAGAAACACATTCCTGTTAATAAAAATGTATAGCTATGTTATGCATATCTATGCAAAAACATTTTTTTTTCAAGGAAAGACACCATATGGGAAAGTTGGATTGTTTGAAGGGGAAAAGTTTTCTTTCTAATTTTATATACTACTGCATTGTTGAGATTTTTTATAAAAAGCTATATAAAGAGAGTACTTTCAGCTGGCCTAAAATCTAGAAAAAAATTCACATTAAAAAAAAGGAGAAATCTAGGGCACAGTATATTTCACCTAATCCTCTGAGCTCATCATCTTCATGAATAAAACAACTCATTGGCAACTTTTGTAATTCCTAAAGTAGAAGGCACTGAAATCTCCTAGAATAGTGCAAAAGAAAATTTTTAGGAAATGGACAGATAATGTTGTTTAAAATGTATTTATAAGAGTCCTTCTGTTAGCCTAAAAGAAGCCCAAGTTAGACTGCATTACAAATGTTATTTTCTTCATAGAAATTTTAGCCCATTATCAATTAAATTTTTCTTTCACTGCAGTAAGGGGAAAAAAAAGACTCTGAATGCTTCCCTTCAATACATGGGAGTTTAAGTATATATAAAGACATAAAATAATATTTTTAAAAAGCCTCCTCTCCACTAAGGTAAATTTTTCTTTGAAGCAGTTATCACACTTAAAATTATATGACTATTTCAGCAACTAAGTGTTAAATGTCTGGTCTCTTATAAGCTCCCTGAGCTCAGGAATTCTTTCATTCTGGTTCCTTACTGTGCGCAGAGTGTCTAGGAAACAGTAGGTATAAAACAAATATTTATGGAAGGGAGGGAGGAGAGGAAGAAGGAAATCAGTCACATTTTGGAAGAAAAAGGTACTCCAATGCCATCTCTCTTTAGCAGAGATAAAAGAGATATAAGAAGTATGTAATGAGTACAACCGAGCTGGCCCTGGAATTGTCTTCTACTAACTAGACCAGAATTTTTCTGCTCTACCAGACAACAGATGCTATTTTGTTTCAATTAGTGGATTTCATCCCAGTTTGAATATCTTCATGTATTTCATACGGCAAATTTGGTAAAATTTAGGCAAACCTTTCAACACTTATCGCTAAAATCTCAGATTGTTGTTAAAACATTTGAATCAGACCATTTGAATAGGATCAATGGATTATGAATGTCCCTTCCCTTCCCTTCTCTCCTTTGTCTCCAGCCTGTCTGTAGTTAAGGTTAGAAGGTATTTTATTTTGCAACTCTTATCAAGTTTCTTCTTTATGTTAGGTAAAAATTTAAGGCCAAAACTATGTGTTATAGAAAACTAAATAAATACATTGAAAAGACCACGTTTCTTAAGGATTTCTTTGTTGAAAGAAAAAAGAAACCTGAAAAGCTGCCATATTCTAGACTCCATATTAACTCCCTTACTGGCCCAGCTATGTAAAATAATTTTTTAACTATCAAGACAGTTTTCTTCATGTGCTCAAAAGCATATCTTAAATCTAATGATCGTCCTGTGACAACATAATATTTTGATGGGCTGAGGAACGATGAAGATGCCAAGGAGGATTAGACACTTGAAGTGCCAAATCATAAGGCATAATTAAATTTAGGGGCCAGAAGCTGAGTTTACGCTTTGAATTCTAGAGCTGCTAGCAAGAACAAGTAAAGGATGTGTCATTTGCATTGAAAACAATGCATAACTTACTCATACTTTGGAGACAAAAAAATTGAAAATCCTATAAGAACACAAGCCTGTGTGACCATAAACTTATTCTTCTCAGGTGGTGGAATGCATTTATTATTTTACCATTACTCTGTGCCATGAGTTACTCATGGAGTTATTAACTGTAAGTCACAAAATGAATCACACCCAGAAGACAAATAAAATAACTGAAAAATAACTCAAAATATTAAAATATTTCATCCTCATTTAAAAATGATAACAATGCTAATTACAAAACTGCATATTATAGTGTTTAAAAACTGCTATGGATTGAACTGCATTCCTCCAAATTATTATATTGAAGCCCTAAGCTCCATGTGACTATATATATATGATCTATAGGAGGTGATTAAGATTAAATGAGGTTATATAGGTGGGGTCCTAATCTATAAGGACTATGACCGGGGCACCTGGGTGGCTCAGTCACTTGTTCAAAAAAGTTTATTTATTTATTTTGAGAGAGTCAGAGACAGTGTCAGCCAGTGAGGGGCAGAGAAAGAGAGATAGAGAATCCCAAGCAGAATCCCTCTGCTGTCAGTGCAGTGCCTGACATGGGGCTCGAACTCACGTACTGTGAGATCATGACTTCAATCAAACCAGGCATCAGATGCTTAACCGACTGAGCCGCCCAGGTGCCCCTTAAATAAATAAACTTAAAAATTTTTAAATAAATAAAAATAAAAGGATTATGACCTTATAAGAAGAGAAATCTCTCTCCCTTCCCACTCCCTCTCCCTCTCTCTTAAAACCATGTGAAGACACACAGAAAAGGCAACCCTCTGCAAACGAGGAAGAGAACTTTCACCAGAAACTGAATCAGCTGCTACCTTGATACCTTGATCTTGGAGTTTACAGTCCCTAGAAATATGAGAAAGTAAATTTCTATTGCTTAAGCCACCTAATCTATGGTATTTTGTTATTATGACAGCCCAAGTTGACTAAGACAAGAAGATAGGTTGTTTGTTAATGTCTTTAATAAACAGACCTAGTTTCAAATTCTCCCTTAGCTAACTCTCAAAATCTGTTTCCTGTCTTTAAAAAGTTATTAATCTATCACAAATCCATTTTTAGAAATAAAGCTTGCAAAAAAAGCTTACAATACATACAAAGCAGCTATTATAGCAGTAAATAGGTAACTACTATTATTTTATGTTTTATTAATAATTCAAATAAACTTTTTAGCAAACCATAGACTGTTATACCTTAAAGACAGCTCAAATAATACATATTTAAATTCAAACTCATCATTAAAAATTGATTGTCCGGAAAGAAGTGGTTTATCTTTCATGAGTCTAATCATTTGTTTTGATCTTCAAGTTCAAGGTAGTGTGATCTTTGAATGACTAGCCTTATGGCAGAATATACTAATACTCATTAAAGAAGATAAAAGCCTATAAAATTATTTTGTCAGGTTGTTGACCACACTGTTTATGCAGTATTTGGCACAATAAATTTAAAGATATAATCATGCTATTTGTACAAACTCACATGTCATTATTAGCTTAAGTAAAAATCGTCCTCAGTGAATACAGCATTTGACACAATTTGGGAATAGATAATAGTTCATGGATAAATCCAATTATTTTAGTAACACTAGAAATATATGTGATGACATGTTCCAACACACATCCATTCAATCACAAAGCATCTAATATTCATGTATGGCATGCTCTGAAAATATTAAAATGTGCTAGACATAGTCAGAGTCTTTAAGCAGCTGGATCCCTAAGACTTAGTAAAGGGTTTCACCCATATCCTTTCATATCCTTTCGGTATTTACTTCTTTTATTTATTCATTCAGTTAATATATTTTAGGCAGCCACCATGTATTTGGCGCTCACAGTTCTAGGAACAGGGAATATAACGAAGAACAAGACAACAAAGCCCCTTGTCTCCTGAAACCTCCACCATAGTCTGCACTGTACTTGCCTGTTTCCTTCTTCATCTTCCTCTGTCTTGGGCACATTCACCACCCACCAAAGCTTTTAGCACACAGTAATAAATAGTGCAATCAGACATAGGAATAGCATGTATGCCACACCTCCATATCCAAACCCATGGTAGACATTGTTAATTAATTATGGCTCTCATTCCCCAAGAATCCGAATGTGATTTCAAAATCCTTTTCAATCCTGTGAATACCGTGAACACTGTGAATCACAGTATTCACACCAGCAATGACTTATCACTTAAAGTTAACAAGCAAGATGGGGCTCAAGTTGGTTGAGCATCTGACTTCCACTCAGGCCATGATTGCAAGGTTCGTGAGTTCAAGCCCCACATTGGGCTTGCTGCTGTCAGCACAGAGGGTGCTTTGGATCCTCTGTCCCCCTCTCTCTCCACCCCTTTCTGGCTCTTGCTCTCTCCCTTTCTCTCTCTCAAAAATAAACATAAAAAAAGTTAATAAACAAGTTAAATTATGTACTTAAAACCCCTTAATATAGGGGTGACTGGTGGCTCAGTAGGTTAAGAATCAGACCCTTGATTTCAGCTCAGGTCACGATCTCACAGTTCATAAATTCGAGCCCTGAGTCAGGCTCTGAGCTGACAGCAGAGGGATTCTGCTTGGAATTCTCTGTCTCCCTCTCTCTCTGCTCCTCTCTTATTCTCTCTCTCTCTCTCTCTCTCTCTCTCTCTCTCTCTCCCTCTCTCTCTCTCTCCTTCTCTCTCAAAAATAAATAAAGAAAAATAAATAAAAACCCCTGAGTAGAATGCAGAACATAGGAGCAAGCTCTAGCCCCTGTTTCAATAAACAAGAAAAAAGGCATGCAAGAAAAAAGGCATGTAACTCAAGTTTGTAAAGGCAAACCTGAAAGTAGTGAGAAAGCAAAGAGGACTAGAAGAATTGTTTCCAGGGATGGAATAGCTCCTCTTGGGCAAGATAAGACCAGTGGCAATTATCTTCATTGGGAGCATTTGCAAAATCTTCCGTGTACATACTAAAGATCCACCTTGATTTAAATTAAGAAAAAAAACTTGCTACAGAAAGAGAAATCAGCAGAGTTTTGGGTGGTCATCGGCAATAGAATCTAAAGGAGCCCAAATGTGAGTGTTGGGGTGGTGCAAAAATTCCTGCTTTTTTGCACAGCTGAGGAGACAAAGCCCCTTTAGAGGGTGGGGTCCACAAAAACACAGAAAATTTCTCTACTTGAAATATATGAAACCATAGAAGTACTAAATTTATCTTAAGTTACAATTAAGTGCCCACCAAGCTAAATTCCCTTGTGAACTGAGATGATCTGCCCTCAGCCCATGTGTGTAACAAAGAAAAGGGCAAATGCTGAGGGAAATAATATCAACCTCTCTCTTCATGGTTCTTTGGCATGCAAAAGTAAATATGAGACACTGGAAGAAGCAGGAAAATGTAATTGAAATGGGGGAAAATAAGATGATATAAGGAGACCACGTCCCTTCCATGAATGTCATCAGAATAAACAGACAAGAGCTTTAAAGTAAATAACAAGATTACAATAATTTTAAATAAAGTAAATTATGTAAAGAATAAAAGATTGATATTTTCAACATATAATTAGAATCAATGTAAAAACCAATGAAACATTCTAGAATCAAAAAAAATACATATATGAATTTAAGAATTCATGGAATAGTTTAATACTAGATTCGACACAGTAAAGACACTATTAGTAAACAGAAAAACAGAAAAATATTCAAACTGAAGCACAGAGAGAAAAAAATAGAAAGAACAGAAAGAACTGAGTATAAATGAATATAGGAGAAAAAGTTAATACAAGACATGAGCTAATGTATGTGTAACTGGAATCTCAGATGAAGAGAAAAGGGACAGAAACAATATTTAAAGAGATATGGATGAGAATTTTTCCAAGCCTTATGAGAAGCATCAATCAGAGATCCAGGAATCTCAGTCAACCCCAAAAAGGATAAATACAAAGGAACTATACATGGCAAAACATAGGTAAAATGCTCAAAAACAAATAGAAAAACTTTTTAATCAGGCAGAGACAAGACAAGAAGATTTCAGAAGATTTGATTACCTTCAGAAAGTAAGAATGAGATTTATGACTGACTTTCCAAAAGAAACAATAGAAGACAATGGCAATGGAACAACATCTTTAAGGCAATCATTCCTTCTTACCCCCTAAATCTATGTTAAACCTAATCCCCAATATAATAGTATTAGAAGGCGGGACCTTTGAGAGGTAGTTAGATCATGAGGGTATAATCCTCATGAATGTGATTAATACCCTTATGAAAGACCCCAGAGAGTTCCCTTGTTCCTTCCACCCTGTGAAGACACAGAATGAGGACAGCAGTCTTGAACCAGGAAACAGGGACTTCACAGCCTCCAGAACTATGAGAATTACATTTCTGTTGTCTATGAGCTATCTAGCTTATGTTATTTTGCTATAGTAGCCTGAACTAATACAATAATCATATAATTAGAAAATGATGATAGATTTGCCTATTTTTCTCGAATTTATACTTTCTATTTATTTTTTGCAGAGACTGTTACTTCCAAAGTACTCTTATATGATAGTTGTAAATGAGTATTCTTATCTCATTTTCAACTGTACTGGTAATAATTCTAAGCTTGGTGCTGGTTCGTTGTTTGGGATATATCTTTGATCATACATTTCTTATTGTAAACATATGTGATATACATTTCCACTTAAATTAATTTAAACTTACAGACAATAATGAAAATATAAGCTATTTTTAAAATAAAAGGCAAACATATTCATCTTTTGAAAGTTTGGAGGTATAATGAGATTCTGTGAAAAAACAAAAACATTAGTATCAGCTTTTTAGTTACAAATCAAATTTATTTCCTACCAATACCTTTACATGAAAAATCTTCATGCAATAAATTTTCAATCCCCCGAAAACAGAAATATATGGAACCATAACAGTCTAGCAGAAGGAAAAAATGTATAAATACTCTGGCTCAATACATGAGATCTGTCCTATTATGGCATAATTTTAACATAGTAGTAATCTTTTATGTTCAAATATTATAGTGCTTCATAGAATCTAGCAATGTAACTCAAACTAAATTGTAATTTCAATACACTTATTCTTTTAATGAATGTGCAGAGAACTGGATCAATTTTCCATTCAATGAACTTTTCGTATACAGATGAGGGAAGAGAAATAAGTGTGAATTAAACAACAACAAGGACAATTTGTCCCCTGAATTAGATTGATATATGGTAAGATTTTTATTATTTGGCAGTGATTTTCCTAATGGAGCACATTTCTGAAATAATAATGAGAAATATTGGGATATATAATTGGACAATTTTTCACTTCAGCTACTATTGTTAAAGATTACCTCTAATCACCAAATTGAAGGTGAAGTATAATTTATTAAGAGAATGAACACTAATTGAGATCATAATTTTCTTGACTTCTCTTGGCCTCTATTTTTCTCTCTATAAATAAAGGGGTGGATCCAGATGCCCTCTAAGATATTTTCCGGCTATGAACTTCATTTAGTTATCTATTTAAAAGTCTCTAATAAATACTTACGACTGTGAATAAAAAAAGACAATCTGGCAGTTTTTAGTCCACCCTATTTATATTTATGCATACAATAACAATTGATCCTAAATCTGTTATCTGGTAAATTTTTTCGGTTTATTGCTTCCTTTTTTCGTATGTTTTGGTACATAGATTTTTTAAATTTAACTTTAAATGACACGTATTGACACTTTTCTAGGAAAAACTGAAAAAAGTATATATTTTAACTTTGTCCTACTTATTCTTCTTTATAACCTATTCTTTTATCTGTATATTTTATCATTTTTTAGTCATTCAGAAAGTTGCCTTCATAACCTTGAATTATCTATTTAAGCTTTGATTTCTTAAATTCTCCATTCCAAATATCTATGAACTCCCTGCTAAGAAAAATGAAGAAAACGATATATCCACATTTCTTTCCATATCCCTGCCCTCATCCTTATTTCCCAACTCTGGGGTTTGTAGTTCTATTTAACATTAGTATAACCAACATTCTTATCTAAGTATTTCATTGTTCCTCTGATTATAAGCAGACAAGAAGGAATAAGTGACCACAGCTACCATCCACTTTAGATGATTTAGGTAATGATATTTAGAACTTTTGAGCTGATGATGTTTAGAAGAGTTTCTTGGACTTTGAGTTGATGCTGTAGTAGGATGAGACTTTGCATGTGGATGGATACAAATCTTTGGGGACCAGAGAGCAAATTGTGGTAGGCTTAAGTTCACATTCTAATTCTTGTAACCTGTGACTATGTTACTTTGCAAGGCAAAACAGGCTTTACAGATATTTTTTTTTTAAGTTACAGGGCTCGAGATGGGGAGATTATCTTGGATTGTCCAGGTGGGTCCAATTTAATCACATGATGTCTTCTGAGTCTACTGTTGCCACAGAGGTAGAAAGTCTCTCGGTTAAGTAATGTGGGTGGCCTCTAGAAGCTGGAAATAAGCCTAAGTTTACAGGTAGCAAGAAAATAAGAACCTTGATCCTCCAATCGCCAAGGAAATAAATTCTGCCAGCAATTCCTATCTAGCAGGAAACAATTCCCCCCTAGAATCTCCAGAAAGGAATGTAGCCCTCTGCTGTTTTGATTTAATCCAGTGAGAGCCATACCAAAATTCTGATCTACAGAAATGTAAAATAATAAATTTGTGGTAATTTGTTAAGGCAGTAATGTAATGGAAAAATGGAAAGTGTTTAGTTCTATTTTAGTTTCTCTCTTATATTAAGAGCATTCCACGATGAGATCATGTGAGCTCTACCTACTTCTTGACCATATCAGGATCCTATTAACAAGGAGGAAGGAGTGGGTGGCAGGGATAATAGGGCCTGCCACAAATGACTAATCCTCTTGATTTGGTTTATATCTCTTGTCCTCCCTCTCAGACTTTCACCTATTGCTTTATGATCCAGAACATCTAACCTATGAGATTATTTTCTGTTTATATGCTCTTGGTAATTCAGTTCCCTCTTTCTGGGACACCTTCAACCAATTGCTTCATATTATCCTATTAACCCATCTCCTGGCTCCCTTTTACTCTTCTAAGTATTTCTTAGACATATTCTCTTTCACTAAGTCTTCTCAACTTCAAGATAAAATTACAGTGTTTATTCAATTCTGTTTCTGCCCTCTGTCCATACCACAAATACGGTGTTGTCAATCCTAAAACTAGCCAGTTATTTTATCAGCAAAGTGAGTTTATTCAGGAATAGCAGAGGAACTGCAACTTGGGACAAGCAAACTATAGTGAACCACAGGCAAGTCCAGAGCACAAAGTCCAGTGGCTTGCTTTTATGGAGGAAAGGATGAAATTGTGAAGCTCTTTCTTAAACAAAAGTCTGTTGGAGTTGAGTGAGAGTTTGAACTTCTCATTGGCTATCGCTATTGCTGGTCAAGGAGAAAAGTTTACTTCCTCCTGCTGGGGCAGTAAATTAAGCTTCTTCCTGCTAAGCATGCAAAGTATGATTCCTTCTGGTGGAGTCTGCAACTGACAACCAGTGGTAGTCCCAGAGAATTCCCCATTCAAGACTTCTGGGCTCCATTTTAGATGAGGTTTCCTTTATTTTCACAGCATAGACCATAATCAATTACATGTATGTGTTTACCTTCTGTCTCTCCTTCTGTTGTTACCAGTGGTTACCACTATGGTCAATAAATGTTTGTTAATATGATCATTATACTTAATAATACCCATGAATTGAGTGAATTATGTGTTCTTCATAAGGAAATTATACTCAATAGTACTCCCTAGACATACACATACTTTTTATGCTTTACATTGTGAAATATTTTTTTCAATGCATGAAAGTGGAGAGATTATAATAAATCCCCATTAACTATACTTCCTTCACCTTCAATAACCATAATATTTTCATGTATGTGTTTTAAGCAGCTAGAAAGCCAGTGGTGGTGTATTACTCCAGCAGGTAGACTTGTTATCAACAGGGATATCAACTTGATTTACATCTAAGGTGAGGAAACATTTCAATTCTCCAGGATCATAGTTCTGGTGCCCTTTAATAACAGCAATAAAAGACAAAACACTCTCAAGAAGAGCCATTAAGTACTACCCAGTAACCAAGAAGAAAAGAAGAAAAAAAAGAGGGGGGGGGGTTGTATATTATAGACACGGACCTGAGAAAACACTTCACAAGTGTCCTAAATGGCCATTATATGTTACAGGACTTGTCCATGAAAGCAATTCCTATCAATTGTGACTTAATTCAAGAGAAAGCTCAAGTGTTCTGTTTTCGTTAGTAATAGTCCACTTCGGTGTTAGCAAGACAAAATGCTTCCTTGCTCATTTGAATAAATCACATTCACTGAAGACTGCTTGAATACTTTTATCCCAAAACAAAAGTAGAGGGCTGAGGAGATTTATTGGGAGTTTCAGCGATGCCCCATCAGCCTGCCTCTGTGCCCACACCGCTATAGGGGCTGTTGTAGGAAGGCTGGAGGGGTGAGGGGCACTTAAAGGATCCCCATGCAGAATCTAGATCTAGGCAAAGGAGCACTCTTTGAAAGGCAGGAAGAACGAAAAAGCAAAGGTTCGAACCCGGGCCTGGTTAGGAACAGGGCCAAACGAAACAATAACCTAACTGTCCTCACTCTCCCTCCAGCGAAGAGGGGCAGGCCGGAACTACACTTCCCATAATGCAAAGCGGCAGGGCGGCGCTAAAGAAATCGTTTGTTTTTACCTCTACTTGGCTCCAGTCGCTTCAGGTTTGATTATATATTCCAGTCCCTCTTCTTGGCTCTCCTCCACCTCAGCCTCATTGGTTTCGTAGCCCCGGCGTAGGAGGGCGGCTTAGACGTCACTGGCAGCTACTGAATGGAAGTTCTCAGTCCTGCGACCTGACGGTAAATGAAGTCCCTTCTCTGGTCAGATACGTAGCTTCTCCGACTGCGTCAGAGAAAAAGAACTACATTACCCAGTAGGCCTTGGGGCTGCGGGGCGGTGTGGGGGCGTCACCTCACGTCTGGTACAGTCATCCCAAGCCTCTTCGGCGGGACTGTGATGGCCGGAGAGATGACGATCTTAGGTCAGTGACCAGGGGTTCCCTGTGGCTGTTGCGGGCACTCGAGCGGTTTGGGGAGGCGGGGATAGGCGGGGGTGGTTGTCACCTCCTGGATCCAATTGGCGCAGTGGGAAGGGCTTCGAAAAGATGACTTAGAGTCGGTTTTTGGCTCTTGGGTTGCCGAATTGGGGGTCGCGTCTAGAATGGCCTGGGCCAGAGTAGGCCATGCAGGGCCGGCGGCGACCCTCTGCGTACATCCCAAGGACATCGGGCCTCAGGAACAGTTCTTTTCAAAAGAACGTCGATTTTGAGTCATTAGTTGAATTGAGGCCTTCGAGAGGCCGCAAGAACGTGCATCCCCAAGACCTCTTTGTAGAGGAAGGGGGAGGAGCAGCACCAGCAGCCTGAGCTGCAGAGTCCTGGGATGCTGCTGCATCTTGAGAGGTCAGGCCTCTTGGATGTGTGGTCTGATGCTCTTTCCACCCATCTAGTTTATCAATTAATACTCCCCGAATGGGAAAACGATGAAATGTTTCTGAAGTTTCCCACGTAGGAGCAAGTGGAAAGTGGGGTTGGCCCTTGATGTCCTTTTTTTTTTTTTTTTTTTTTTTTTTTTTTTTTTTTTTTGAGTTATGTGTTGAAGATGAGCGTACAGTTAGTGAAACAGACTCCTACCGATTGACGTTTGGGGTCGTATGTAACACGTATGGATATTCTCTCCTGAAAACAAATAACAGATTAATTGTAATTTCAAAGTGGCATCTTTCTTCATCACTTATGTTTACAATCTACATGGCGTTTGTTCATATTTGTGTGTTTTGGTTTTTTGTTTTTTTTTTTTTTTAATCAATTAATATTAGTTGAGCCTCTGCTATTTGCTAGGAGCCATTCCTGGTGGAGGGGATACAACAGTGAACAAAACCTGCCTTCAAGGGGCTTTATGTTGCCTTCAGGGTTCCACATTTATGGTTCTCTTTCCCTACATATTAACTCCAAGAAGTATTCCTTAATTCCTGTTTAAATACAAGAAGTTAACTGTGTTCTTTTGTAAAGTGACAGTTTAATATTTAAACAAGTTCCAAAATCATTTTACCAATTTATCCCGTTCATTCTTTTGGAAAGAGAAAGGAGATGAAGGGGTAGAGTTTTAGCCCTACGATAATAACAAAATGTTTGCTGTGGAAATTTTAATAATGAAATTTCTTTTTAATAATGATAATTAAAGCTGTGTAGAAAGCTATAAGATCTAAATACCAAATGATCAAGAATTTGAAATACATCTATATTTAACATTTATCTAGCTTTTGCTAGAGATAAATGGGTTTTCCTGTCAGCATCAGCACAATTAAAAGTTTTTACTTCTCATTCACCAAGGTGAAGTACACAGACCTACAACTAGAGGAGCTTTTTGTTGTTGTTGTTCCTTCATTTTAATTGTGTTATGATCACTTTGCATTATGAAAAACTTGATGCCTGAGAGAATTGTTACCATTAGTACTATAAAAGAAAATATTTTGAGAGTGTGGATTATTAGTATTATCTCAAAGAGTGATATTAAAGGGAGTTTGCTGTAGTAATTTAGCGTATCATACTAGTTTACTAAGACCTATCTTTTAATTTGCCTGTATTTCAGGATCAGCTGTTTTGACTCTCCTGTTGGCTGGCTATTTGGCACAACAGTATTTACCATTGCCTACTCCTAAAGTGATTGGCATTGACCTTGGCACCACCTACTGTTCGGTTGGGGTGTTTTTTCCTGGCACAGGAAAAGTAAAGGTCATTCCAGATGAAAATGGGCATATCAGTATACCCAGCATGGTGTCCTTTACTGACGATGATGTGTATGTGGGTTATGAAAGCTTAGAGCTCGCAGATTCCAATCCTCAGAACACAATATATGATGCCAAAAGATTCATAGGCAAGATATTTACCCCAGAAGAGCTGGAGGCTGAGATTGGCAGATACCCGTTTAAGGTAAGTGATTAGGCTAAAATCTATTTTAATTTTAGTTCAGCGTATATTGTTGCAAATGATGCCTTATACAACACTCTGTTTCGCCTTAATCTGCGTGGAAGGCATGTTACAACAAGCAGACCTACAGCAATTCCAGAATGAGTCGATTCGTTGGCTCCACAGTGCTATCATGGACTCGGAGCCTTAGCTGTATCCTTGCTCTGCCATCCTCAGAGTGTCTGCTTAGCTCTTTGTTTCATTGTAGCAAGAAAGCTGAAGCCCCCATGTACTATGGATCAATGGCCAGATAGCCAGATAGATGGACAGATGCTTTGTGGGTGTTAGGTTATACACATTTGTGTACTTAAAAAAAAGAGAGAGAGATCATACTAGGCATTGCTGTTTTATGACTTGTTTGAAACTCAACAATGTGACACGGACAGTTGGATAATAGGGTCACATTGTTTTCATGGACACTTGGAACGGCTATTCCTATATTTGTCCATTCTCCATAAGTGCACATTTTATTTTTTCCCTGGTTTTCCACTTATGTTGTAACTTCTTTGAGTAGCCTTGTACATATATCTTTGTGTTCTTCTTGATCATTTCCTAAACTGGAATTGTAGAAGTAGGAGAATTTGAGTTCTCTGAGTACTTTGATTGATATTGTCAAATTGTGCGCTGAAAGGTTGTGTGTCTTAACTATCTTCTTTAGAATGCTTACGTCTTCCCTAGTTACTATTTTTTAATCTTTGCCAATAAATAAGTGAAAATTGTATCTTATATTAATTTTTCATTCCTTTGATTTTTAGTGAGGTCAGATTTTTTTTTTTTAATATGTTCATTGGCATTTTTATTTTCTTTAGGAATCCTATTTTGGGGTGTATCTTTTTTTATGACTATAAAATACCTTTGTGATATGTTTTCAGTGTTTTTTTTTGTTTGTTTCTAATGTTCTTTTTATTTAACTGATGCTATATAATTTTGCTTTTGAGCTTTCAAGAATGTTAAATTTTCAGGACACCTGAGTGGCTCAGTTGGTTAAGCGTCTGATCTCACAGTTTATGGGTTCGAGCCCCGCGTCAGGCTCTGTGCTGACAGCTCAGAGCCTGGAGCCTGCTTTGAATTCTGTGTCTCCCTGTCTCTCTGCCCCTTCCCTGCTCATGCTCTGTCTCTCTCTGTCTCTCAAAAATAAATAAACATTGAAAAAAATTTTTTTTTTAAATGTTAAATTTTCATGTGGCAAATCATCTTGAAATTAAAAAAAAAATGCTTATAGACTCTTACAGACTTACAATGCCCTTTTCCATCCTATCCATTTGAATTTTTTTCTAATACTTTTACTTGAGCGTTTGTAAGGTTGTGTTTTGATGTTTTTTCTTTTAAATATTTTAATTCTTTTTTTCATTATGGTAAGTGTACTCTTTAATCCCCATTGCTTATTTTATCCATACCCCCAACCCATGTCTTTTAAATATTTAAATGTTCTTTCCATAGAGGGTTTTCTTTTCTTTTTTTTTTTTTTGGTAATTATGAAGTGGAATTCTAAACGAATAGGTTTTAAAATTAATAGCTGTATCAGTGCTGTTTATTGAATAAAATTCTCAGATCTTTTATGCATATACAAAGGAGAACATAAATTTACCCCATGTATTTCTTATATTTATTTCTTTGTTCTTTTTTAGCTTTATTCTTAGAATCTTTTATTAATTTATAAATCTTTCATAAGCAGTGCTTAAATTATATAAAGCTATACATGTCCTCAAAATTATGATTTTGAGTGTATTACGTATTGATGCAAGTTATTTTTTCCCTAACTTTTAGGGTATAACTGACATGCAGCCCTGTATAAGTTTATGGTGTACAACATAATGATTTGACTTAAATATGTTGTGAAATGTTTAGCACAATAAGTTAACATCCATCATCTCATATAGAGAAGAAGAAATAAAATTTTTTCCTTTGTTGTGAGAGCTCTTAGAATTTATTCTCTCAACAGCTTTCATATATACCACACAGCGGTATTAACTCTGGTTATCATGTTGAACATTATGTTCCCAGTACTTGTTTACCTTATGACTGGAAGTTTGTACCTTTTGTTTTGACCATCTTCATCCATTTTGCCCATGCTCCCATCCCCTGCCGCTGGCAAACCAGCTGACAAACCAGCTTATCTGAGTGGTTGTTGTTTTAGATTCTACACATGAGAGATCATATAGTGTTTGTCTTTCTCTGACTTATTGACACTTAGTGTAATACTCTCAGGGTCCATTCATGTTGTCACAGACAGAAGGATTTTCTTTTTCATGGCTGAATAATATTTCATTATGTGTGTATATCAACATTATCCATTTATCTGTTGATAGACACTTAGTTTGTATTCGTGGCGTGGCTATTGTAAGTAAATGCTGCTGTGAACTTGGGGGTGCAGATAGCTACACAAGGGTATATTCCCAGAAGTGGAGTTGCTACATCATACGGTAGTCCTAGCTTCAGTTTTTTGAGGAACTTCTGTACTGTTTTCCAACACGGAGTTGTTTTCAGTTTTTGTTGTTGTTGTTAAGCTTCTAAGTGTTTTGATTTTTTTTGTTGTTTGTTTCACCTGGGCTCTGAGGGTATGGTGTCTTTGAATCTTATTTTAATCGTGTCTTGTTTTTGCTTTTCCCAGATACGTCTGTTTTAATCGTAGCTTGTTTTTGTTTTTCCCAGATAGGTCTGTGGATGGTCAAGTTTCTTCATTGAAACCTATTGTACAGTCTAGAGCAATGAGAGTAAAGTTCTTATAATTTCTTAAAAGAGACTAATTGTCTTTACTATTGATATTAATATAGTCTGTTGGTGAAAGTGGAATAGTATGTTTTAGAATTAATCTATTTCTTTATTTTTATTTAATTTATTTTTTAAAGTTTATGTATTTTGAGAGAGAGAGAGCATGCATGCACAAGCAGGGGAGAGGGAGAGAGAGAATCCCAAGCAGGCTCCACACTGTCAGTGAAGAACCAGACTAGAAGCTTAATCCCCCACAAACCGTGAGATCTTGACCTGAGCCAAAATCAGTAGTCAGATGCTTAAATGACTGGGCCACCCAGGTGCCCCTCATCTAGTTTTTTAAATATACAACCACATTAGCAGGGATAAGGAGCTGATACATGATACATGTTTTCATGGAAATAAGAATGTAAATGATACTTGATTCTTGGATAAGAACATAATGAACTACTAAAATGATTCGTGTTAATATGTATCAGAACATTTGTTCAGTTATCAATTATTTTTGGAAACAAGTTAATTAAAAGAAGATCCTGAATCAAATACATGATCCAGCAACTTTTATTCCTTATATTTCATCTTTTTTCTTTTATTCGTTTAACAAATATATATTGAAGATCTTCTGTGTTCCATTTATATGCTTGGTGATGAATTTGGTTATTCTGCTGTTATTGAAAGCTATGGTGTTGATTCGCTTTATAGATTTTGAAGTATAACTTTTAATAACTTCTCATCTTGGTAAATGACAAGATTACAAAAAATTTTATGACCTTATGAAGTTAAAATTTTTATTGAATAAGTCCAGTGTGTATGTATGTATGTGTTTAAGTATATGTGTGTGGATGTGTACACACACAGTTTTACATTTCTTTCTGTCCTTTTTGTTTTGTTTGTTTTTTACTAATCCTATTCATAGGTTTTAAACAAAAATGGAATGGTTGAGTTTTCGGTGACAAGTAATGAGACCATCACCGTTTCCCCAGAATATGTTGGCTCTAGACTACTGTTGAAGTTAAAGGAAATGGCAGAGGAGTATCTCGGAATGCCAGTTGCTAATGCGGTTATTTCTGTACCAGCAGAATTTGATCTAAAACAGAGAAATTCAACAATTGAAGCTGCTAACCTTGCAGGTAATACCACCCTTGCCTGTGTTGAATTTTTTCTCAAAATGTTCTTATTTTGAAAATCTTCTGTAGTAAGGTATATCACTTTGCAAACCACCTAATTATCTAGGCATGTAAATAAACCCAAAGTGGTAAATTAGATGGATTTTGATATACATAAAGATAAAAATTAAAAATAATTCTATAGCGCAATGTAAAATGCAACATATTATGACGACGGCCAATAAGATAGTCCTGTGACAAAGACTGAGGACATGGGTTCATGATAGCAGTGAGGAATTTTTTTTATAAATTTTCTTTAATGTTAAGATGAGTGTAATATTTTTTTTTTTTAAAAATCTGAGGTGGAAGAGAACTCATTTAAAACCATTCAGCAAATATTGGGTGCCTTGGCAAACAAAACATAAATCCCTGTTTCCATGGAGCTTCTATTCTATTGGAGAGAAACAGAAAGTCTGTATTAAAGATAAGTATATTATGGGGTTTCTCACCCCTAGCATATTTGGGCCTAGATATTTGGGCCTAGATAATTCTCTTGTGGGAAACTGCCCCATGCATTATAGGAGAGTTAGTAGCATCCCTAGCCTCTGCTCACTAGATGCCAGCAGCACCAGTCTCTCCAGGACGTGACAGTCATCTGTCTTCTGGCATTGCCCAGTGTTCCCTGAGGGCCAGAATTGCCCCTGGTGCAGAGCCCTGATAAATGTGTATCAGAAAGAAATGTGCTGTGGAAGACAGAACAGCATAAAACGAGGATTGCTGGGGATGGTCAGGAAGTGGGGGACTTGGGTTTTACAGTGGCCAAGTAGGCCTCCTTGAGAAGGTGACATGTAAGCAGATTTGAAGGAGGTGAGGTTGTTAGGCAAGCAGATATACAGAGGAAGTCTGTTGCAGGAGAGAAAACAGTCATTTAGCAGCCATAAAATGGGAATTTGCTGGCACATGTGAAGATGAGAAGTAGGTAGTGTGGCCAGAGCAGAGTGAGTGAAGTCAGAGAGCTAAAGGAGATGGTGTTAAGGTTTTTAAATAAATTCTTCAGAGTTTGAATAGTTTTTTATGGTTCCTGATGCATAATAGCATATTGCTTGCTAAACCACTCATTAAGTGTGGCACTTAGGGTAAAGCAAGAAATTTGCACAAAGAAATCTGAACTTTCACTGTTCACTGTAATGTTTAACATTATCTTCAAGATCAGATTGCTGTATATTTCAGATTTGCATTTGAGGGTCCTAAATTTTTTTTTGAGGGTTCTAAATTTTAAGTCTACTTTTTGAGTCATTGTGTCTATTGAAATATTTCATCTAATTTTTATCTATTTGTCTGCTTGTTTTTATCAGTCTTTTTTTTTTTTTTTTTAAGTTTCTTTATTTTGAGAGAGACAAAGGGCAAGTAGGGGAAGGGCAGAGAGAGAGGGAGTGAGAGAGAATCCCGAATCCCAAGCTCAGAGCCCAACACGGGGCTCGATCCCACAAACTGAGATCATGATCTGAGCCGGAATCAAGCGTCAGATGCTTAACCAACTGAGCCACCCAGGAGCCCCTGTCAAAGTCATATGTATGTATATATGATATATATATCATATATACATATATATGATGTTTTATTTATTTTTGAGAGAGAGAGAGACAGAGACAGTGCAAGCGGGGGAGGGGCAGAGAGAGGGAGACACAGAATTTGAAATAGGCTCCAGGCTTTCATTTCCACAGCAATTTATTATAGCACGTAATGATTAAGCTTTTATTGCTTATGTATTCCCAAGTAAAATAATGAGAATTAGAAGAAGCTAAGAGTTTTTTTTAATTAAATATTAATTAATAAAGACTAGAATGATACATTCCACTGAATCTGGGCTTTTCTTTTTTTTTACCTTAAAAGCCGTTGTTACTCATTGGGGTTCATGCTTTAGAAAACACACGAACATCGTGTGAGGTTGAGTGGGACGAAATTTTGATAATGGTGTCCTCCGATGAATTGTTCTTCCTTCCAACCAATCTTACAGGACTGAAGATCTTGAGGGTAATAAATGAACCCACGGCGGCAGCTATGGCCTATGGCCTCCACAAGGCTGATGTCTTCCACGTCTTGGTGATAGATTTGGGCGGAGGAACTCTAGATGTGTCGTTGCTAAATAAACAAGGAGGAATGTTTCTAACCCGAGCAATGTCTGGTAAGAAAAATACAGGGAGACTAAAAGAGGTTCACACAATGCTTTCCTTAGCACACCTAATGTGTTAAATGTTTATTTAAGATTTTTTTTCAGTGTACTTTGACTTCATTTTGGTAATCTATGTATGTAATTTTATAACCACCATTTGTGTATTTTTACAGCAAAAAGTAAAGTCTAAAAAAACTGACTGGGCATCCTACATGGTAGATAAATATACTGCCAGTTGTAGTTCACTGAGCCAGTAAGTAGGACTTGATGGCTGTGGTGAGGGGGACAGAAAGCCATAAATACCCTTTAAAATGAGGAGTGATCAGTTTATTTCATTTGATAATATATTTTACGAAATAGATGTCTTTAGAAAATCTAATACTATTAATAGTATTCTCTAAGAAATAAGAGGATTTTGCATTCTAAATCTTTCTTTAAAGGTTTTGTTTTAATTTAAGGAATTGAGCCTGTTTTGAAAGAGAAGTTGTCAGTTATAGGTTGTCTAACTCCTGCATTTTTCTTTTTCCTAACTGGATTCTTTAGAACCAAGTTCAGTGCCAGGGGTTTGTGCTACATTAATCTTTTCCCTTTACATCTCTTTTTCTTTTAATTTCAGCTCTTAAGCAAGCAAACATGTTATAAAAAGATAAAATGTCTACTCCTACTTTTTAATTATAAGGACTTTCTTCTTTTGAGACTAATGACAGTTAGTGTTTTTAAATTGCAATTAAAAGCTAATCTGTTGTCAATCTTTATCTTCTGAAAAATTATTTGATATCCTTAAGAAATATTTCCTTTTCTATCATTTAAAAATTTTAACCATGGGGGAAGGGAAGGGGAAAAAAATACTTTCAAACAGAGAGGGAGGCAAACCAAAAGAGACTCTTAAATACAGAGAACAAACTGAAGGTTGTTGGGGTGGCCAGGGGAGAGGGGAAAATGGGTGATGGGCATTGAGGATGGACTTGATGGGATGAGCACTGGGCGTTGTATGTAAGCGATGAATCATGGGAATCTATTCCCGCAGCCAAGAGCACACTGTGTACATATGTTAGCTAACTTGAAAATAAATTATATTTAAAAAATTAAAACTAAGAAAAATAAGGATTTTAACCAGATATGCACTGTTTTTAAATAGAACACATTTTAGTTAAAATCTTTTTAACCCAATTATTTTTAATCAGTTTTTGTATGAATAAAATCTTAATAGTTAAGTACATTAAGCAAGAGATGTATGTCTAGAATATCATTTCCATACATACTACAGACATGTATATGCATATACACATACAAATGGATAAATGTAATATGAACTTTTTTATTTCTAACTTAGGAAACAATAAACTTGGAGGACAGGACTTCAATCAAAGATTGCTTCAGTACTTATATAAACAGATCTATCAAACATACGGCTTTCGACCCTCTAGGAAAGAAGAAATTCACCGATTAAGACAAGCTGTGGAAATGGTCAAATTAAACCTGACTCTTCATCAGTCTGCTCAGTTGTCAGTATTACTAACAGTGGAGGAAAAAGACAAGAAGGAACCTCAGAGTAGTGACACTGAACTGCCAAAGGACAGATTTTTCCCCGCTGATGGCCACCATGTGAACAGTGTGTTTGGAGCTGGCCTTTCTGAAAAGAAAAGTGGAGAAAGTCAGGTGTTATTTGAAACAGAAATATCACGGAAGCTCTTTGACACCCTTAATGAAGATCTCTTCCAGAAAATACTTGTACCCATTCAGCAAGTACTAAAAGAAGGCCACCTGGAAAAGACTGAGATTGATGAGGTGGTTTTGGTTGGGGGCTCTACTCGTATTCCTCGAATCCGCCAAGTCATTCAAGAGTTCTTTGGAAAGGATCCCAACACTTCTGTAGACCCTGACCTGGCCGTGGTGACAGGAGTGGCCATCCAAGCAGGGATCGATGGTGGCTCTTGGCCTCTTCAAGTCAGTGCTTTAGAAATTCCCAATAAGCATTTACAGAAGACCAACTTCAACTGAATTATAGAGGGATGATTATTTGTGATTGTCTCATGATCTCTTCCTCCTTATCAGACCACCTCCTCCAATAAAGAAAAATCTGAAAAATAATCTCACAAATTTATCTGAAAGGGAACATTTAGATACACAGAAATTTTACGTAACATTTTGTTTTAGGATGAAATGTGACCAGATTGATCCTATTTGATTTTGGAGAGATCACATTCCAACAAATACTTCTAAAATGACAGAATTGAGGTAAAACTCTTAAAGGAGCATGGGTGGCTTTGTTTTTTGGATTCTGGAAGCAGATAACCATATGCACTTAACGTTGTATTCTGTAAACATTGCCTGGTGCCAATTTTACAATTCCCAGTTCTTACTAAATTGTATTAGCAGGAGCTGGTAATTGATTGACTTGGTTATCACATGTAACTATTAGTTTGAGCTATACTTGAAGGACAGTATTGGTGTCAGATTTTTACATTGGCTGGGAGATAGGCAGTATTATTAATATAAGCTGCGTACGTAATATTCAGTAACTGACATGTATGTAATAAATTTGCTTTCACAAATTCAAACTTATGTGATTTATTCAAATGTTTCAGTACCAGACAGTAAAAGTAACCAACTTACACTCTAGTTCCTTCATTTGTTACGCATTATTTGCTTGGATTTCCATGATTCTGCCTGGTTAGAAAACAGGAATTATTAATTTGATTTGATACATGTCTTAATGTCATAATAAAGCCATCATCACTATCTCTTTTTTGTTATCCACAATGTTTGCAGACTTGGTAATTAGTAGTAATTAGCTACAGTATTTATGTTTTTGTTTTTGTATCTTTATTTTCAGTGAGCCCTGGACACTGTAGCTTGCATTTGAACTATCAAATCCTACTTGATTCAGTTTCTATGGAGATTTTACCCCATATTATTTGAATGAAGATCATTTGTAAAATCCTTATTACTGTTTCCCACTATCATTTTACAATAGTCACTCTTGGACTGTTTTTAGCCTTAAGGTTAGTATGTGATGAGAGCAAAAAAAATTGTGAATATTGGAAGTAATGTTGCAATCTAATGTGGAAGGCAATGTGGAAAAATTTCTACAAATCAGCATTTGTAGCAGTTTTGTTTTGCTTTTGTTTGTTTCTGTTTAGAAAAGCTACAGGGACCAAGAAAGAAAATATAGCAAGCAGTTCTGGGTCTGAGATGCCCATATTTAAAGATTTACTTATTTATTTTTTTTTCTTAATACAAGCATGCTTCATACCATATTCAAAGATTATACTCTGGTCAACATGTTTGTTGATGTAAAGTATGTCTGCTTTATATCCATTGTTGAATTTAAAGGCTGTTGAATTTCCAATCACTGAAAAGAGAACTAAGCAAACTCATTTCAGCAACATCAAAGCAATTCAGCTACTCATAATAAAAAGCTGAATGTTAATATTTTTCGCAGATCTAAAAAAATAACGTTAGCAATGAGATTGCTGTTAAGACACAATTTCAATCAAATAGTTTGTGTACGGAATGTCAAGTAGGTAGGAAAAAAATGTTTGTTGACATATTTTATTTTAGAACTAACAGAGAAATGCCAAAGATGAATCCTTCACTGCATTATGAAAATATTTGAGTGTTCTCTCAGACAGTATGAATCTTTAATAGATTTTAGAATTGGAAAAGATCTTTTTGCAAAGGTCTTTAAGAAAAAAGTGTTCCATCTGTCAAAATCTCCACATAAAATATCAATTTTAACCTGAAGAATTTTGACATTTTTTTAAAAAAAAAACCTTGACTTTCTCAAATACATGAGATAGTTTAGGACAATGTGTTAGGGCAACAATTTGTTAAAAAAGGGCAGCTAATCTCATATACTAAAAAGGGAATTTAAATAATTTGATTGTGTCTGAAAAATAGAATGGCAGTGTTGGAATTTGGGGGCAGTGTTTAGCATATTCTCTAATATAGTTACACCTTTAAAAATACGAAGTAATGTCTGTCTTTGATCATATTTTAGGGGGCTATATATAAATGGTCTTGAAATCAATGTAGTTTATTTATTTAAAAGACAAAAATGCTTCTTGAAAGGGATATTTATGCCTAATCTGAAAACATTTTTCATAAAACAAACCTAATACATTTTGGTTGTACATCTAGCTAGTGTTTTTTGAAGTGCATAACTTTTTAAATATTAACTGATGTATGATTAGAATATGTGAATGAGTAATTTATTTTGTATCAGGAATGTTTTGGTACTGTGTTTTCACTCAAACCACTGACTTAACAGATGCTACTGTGTATCACATGTACTGAAAACTATATAGTTCTTGTGCATAGCAGATTGTGCCTCTTAAATTTGTGTGTGTACAGGTAATTCACATTTTAATGTAAATAAATACCACTTTGAAGTTTGTTTTTTAAACTGTGTACTTTATTTTCCATTCAGGACTAGGCCAGAGGACATTTTTGAGGTTTACAAGTGACAGAGAAAGTAGGGATAGAGCTGATCTGATGCTCATGGCATGTGACTTCAGCAGCTGTTGCCTACTTGCCTGCATCCTGACTCTGGGGTTGCTTCTGTACTTTTCTAATTTTTCTAATTTCTGTATTTTCCTAATTTAGAAGAGACAGTTCCTTTACCATCTGAATAGTATGTCCAGTATTCTGAATACCAATTCATGGCCTTTGACCATAATGGTGCCAAGACCTAAATTAACCTATAGTTAATAAATAATCCTGCATAATTGGTTGATTCATTAATACTTTGTAATTTTCTGATAAAGTTCATCTTATTCTTTGGACAAAAACTACATAAACATTTGGCCAAAGTGTCATTTGTTGCCCCTGTGCTTCTGGCCAAGACCTAATGAAAAGGAACTGACTCAACTAAATATCAGATGAAATATATGAAACAACAGGACTTTGCACATCATGGTCAACATTAATTCATGTCCATTACCTCTGTAAAATCATAGATATGGCAATGCAGGGAAAGCAGAAGACTGTTTTGTAATACCTGGAGACTTACACAAATGCTCAGAACAGAAAGCCAAAAGCAGATGTTTAGAGGGAATTCATGGTGACTGAAGTGTTATCAATATGTATTTTGCATTCCTATTTGCACTTCACTGTCACTCATTCCAAATCATTTAAGTCTTACTTTCTGAACACATTACATTTTCTACTACATATATCAGCAGTAAACCAATTGTAAATATGTTAATGATGAGCTACATTTTATAAATGTGAATGCAAACATTGACCTTTATTGCTTATCTTCGCACACACACAAAAATGCATGTGTGTTACTTCCCTTCTAACATCTTGGAGCAAATAGTTTTCAAGATTTTCACAATATTTTTTTATAAATATCAAATATTTCTCCATTTATAACCTATTTTTACATTTTACTCATACATCTGTTCATGTTTATCTTGTTCTTTGTGCCATGCTCAGGAGATAAACAAGATTCCTGTCTTTGATCAACTATATAACTACCCATGTACTCAGATTGGTCAATCCATAAAAAAACAGGTGAGCAACTCTGGTTACCTTTGTCAGAGATCAAGAGAAGCCAGTCAGCCTTGGCCCAGTTCATACCCACTACCTTGGCCTTACTAATTCAGTAGTAGCACAGCAGCCACATGAACTACCTAGTCTTCATTTCCATTAGCACATTTAGAGAAATAGAGCTCACAATATAGCCAGAAGTCAAGATTTCAGTGTTCTAGAGATGGCCCACTTGCTTAGAAAATGACAGCCAGAAAGATGGGAGTTGGGAAAACAGGAAGGAACTAGATCTCTCCTGACTGCTACCTCCTCAAGTGACATAATAACCTGATAATAATATAGCCATATTGTGTAGCAATGGGGATTAGATCTTATTTTAATCCCTGGTTATCCCAAAGTTGCTGTGTATAAAAGAGACTTTCATAAACAGTGGCTCAATTTTGCCCTTTATATTAACAGTGCATTCTGTGATGGGTTTATAAATAGGAGACACCAATTGCAAGGAGCTGTGACTGCTGATACTGAAATGGCTAACATGTTATTGAATGTGTTTTATATGCCAGACACTGTCCTAAGAGTTTGTGTTACATGACTTAATTTTCAAAAACTTTAGGAGGTAGATAAAATTGTTACTACCAAGTAAGCCCAGAGAAGTAAGTTAACTTGCCCCAGTGTACAGGACTACAAAGTGGTGAGAGTGGAGTTGAACATCCTATCTCACGATCCAGTAGCTTTAAAAACTACTGTGTTTTCCTTTTTTAGTTTTCTTGATTATGTTTCCTAAGCGGAAGGCTCTACAGATCAGTTATAACTATTATTTGTGTGTATATTAAAATACAGCATTACATCTCAATACTGTTGGATACCAAAGCTATGCTAGAAAATATATCAAATTACCATTACTAAACCATTTTGACCTACAAAAATGGCTATTTCGTATGGTTCAAACGAATAATACATTTGAAAAAGCAGCCTGCCCCCAAGCTTTAATTCCGTTTACTATGCTTACAACACTATTGGTTTTAAGTCCTTCTCTATTTTTAACCACCAGACTCTTGTTAACTAGCTCTCCCAGGAATGGGACATCTTAGTAGGCACTGCAAAGACAATCAATTTTCTCATCACATGGACCTGGAGTCTACATTTTATTGGCCAAGATCTTGAAATCTTATTTTTGGAAACATAGGGTGGATAATAATACCTTTCTTATATTCCTTAGTGAAGACTGAAGTAACAAATGATTCCAATGCCTCACACATTAGTTGGCATAGGTATGCTTTCAATAATAAATATCCTCAATATCCTAAAAAATTCAACTTAATGCTGCTTAGGATTTTCCTTCTATAAGCTAAGATAAATATTTCTATATATTGAAATTATAATCCTTATCTTCTTAAATCTGTTTCGGAGTTAGACTTTAAGCAAACCAGACAATCATTGAATACACATGTTTGTTTTAAAAATTCAAATGAACTTACTTCTCTGTAATCCAGTCATACTGAGGACCTTGCACTTTCCTTCTCGTATACTTCAGTGATTGAATAAGCTTTGTGAACGTAATTGAAATGAAAATGTAATACTAATTTCTTAAAACATGAAAAAAATATTTTTGAGTAATTTTGACTTAGTCATATTTTATGTTTACTTTTGCTTTCTTTTTACTCTTTATTTAAAGTATACTATATGTTATATGTGTGTGTATACATATACATATGTGTGTATATATAGATATAGATATAGTTATAGATAGATATAGATATATAGATATAGATATAAAACTGCACTCCTAAGTATATGGCTTGATGAATTTTCACAAATTGAACCAATACTCAGACCCAGATCAAGAAACAGAATATAACCAGTATCCAAGAAGCCCAATTTGTGTACCCCTTCAATCTTGTCCCCTCTGTCTTTACCAAGAAGAAACAGTATCCTGACTTCTAGTAGCAGTATACTTTTTCCTTTTTAAAAAAACTTTTGTAGAAACAGAATTATAGAATCACATACTACTACTCCTTTGCAGTTGGTTTCTTGCCCTCAACATCTTACTTGTGAGATCCGTCCTTACTGTTGCCTGTAGCTGTTGTTCACGCTCATGGCTGTATACATTTCTACTGTGTGACTGCGCTGCAGTTTATTCAGGCTACTGTTGATTTCCCATTTGGTTTTTTAAATTACAGAGGGTCACAAATAATAAACGAATGAATGAATGAATGAATGAATAAATAGCAGAAGGTCTCTGGTTGATTTACCAAAGGTGTAAATAGGCTAAAACAATTTTTTTTTTTTTTTAACATTTATGTATTTTTGAGACACACAGAGAGAGAGCATGAACAGGGGAGGGTCAGAGAAAGAGGGAGACACAGAATCTGAAACAGGCTACAGGCTCCGAGCTGTCAGCACAGAGCCTGACGCGGGGCTCAAACCCACGGACCGCGAGATCATGACCTGAGCCAAAGTCGGACGCTTAACCGAGCCACCCAGGCACCCCAACAATCTTTTAACTTAATGAAATATCTAGATCCCTTTCCTTTTTAATTTTTTAAAAATGTTTATTTTTGAGAGAGAGAGAGGGAGACAGAGCATGATTGGGGGAGGGGCAGAGAGGGAGACAGAATCCAAAGCAGGCTCCAGTCTCCCAGCTGTCAGCATAGAGTCCCACGCGGGGCTTGAACTCAGGAACTGCGAGATCATGACCTGAGCTGAAGTCGGACGCTCAACCAACTGAGCCACCCAGGCGCCCCTCCCTTTGCTTTTTTTATTTAAAAAAATATTTTTTTAAATGTTTATTTTTGAGACAGAGAGAGACAGAGCATGAACAGGGGAGGGGCAGAGAGAGAGGGAGACACAGAATCGGAGGCAGGCTCCAGGCTCTGAGCCATCAACCCAGAGCCCGATGCGGGGCTCAAACTCACAGACCGTGAGATCGTGACCTGAGCTGAAGTCGGACGCTTAACCGACTGAGCCACCCAGACGCCCCTCCTTTTTTTAAACTGAAGTATAATTAACATGCAGTATTGTATTAGTTTCAAGTGTACAATATAATGATTCAATAATGCTATACATTACTCAGTGCTCATCAAAATGTGTAGTTTTAATCCTCTTCGCCTCTTTCACCCATCCCCCTACCCATCTTCCCTTGGGCAACCACCAATTTGTTCTCTGTATTTAAGAGCATGTTTTTGGGGGGCTCCCTGTGTGGCTCAGTTAGTTGAGTGTCTGACTCTTGATTTTGGCTCAGGTCATGATCCCACAGGGGCGTGGGATAGAGTCACCCATCAGGCTCTGCCCTGAGCACTGGAGTCTGCTTAAGATTCCCTCTCTCTCCTGCCCACTTGCACTCTCTCTCTTAAAAAGAAAAAAAACAAAAAAACAAACAAAAAACCCCAGTTTTAAAATCTTCTTGTCCTTTTTTTGTTTCTTAAATTTTACATATGAGTGAAATCTTATGGTATTTGTTCTTCCCTGACTTGTTTTACTTAGTATTTTACCCTCTAGATCTATCCATGTTGTTGCACATGACAAGACTGATTTATTGTTCTTTTTTTTTTTAATTTTTTTTTAACGTTTATTTATTTTTGAGACAGAGAGAGACAGAGCATGAATGGGGGAGGGTCAGAGAGAGAGGGAGACACAGAATCTGAAACAGGCTCCAGACTCTGAGCGGTCAGCACAGAGCCCGACGAGGGGCTCGAACCCACGGACCGTGAGATCATGACCTGAGCCGAAGTCGGACGCTCAACCGACTGAGCCACCCAGGCGCCCCCTGATTTATTGTTCTATAGCTGAATGATATTCTTTTTATATACACACATGCACACACATACATACATACTGTATCTTCTTTATCCATTCATTTATTAATGGGCACTTCAGTTGCTTCTGTATCTTGGATATTATAAATAATGCTGCAATAAACAAGAGGGTGTATATATCTTCTCAAATTAGTGTTTTTGTTTTCTAGTAATGGAATTACTGGATGATATGGTAATTATATTTTTAATTTTTTGAGGAACCTCATTCTGTTTTCCACAGTGGCTGCACCAATTTGCATTCCCACCATAGAGTTCCTTTTCCTTCACATTCTTGCCAACCTTGTTATTTCTTGTGTTTTTGATTTTAGCCATTATGACAGGTGTAACATATCTCACTGTAATTTTGATTTGCATTTCCCTGATAATGAATGATGTTGGGCCTCTTTTCATGTCTCTGTTAGCCATGTATATGTCCTCTTTGGAAAAATGTCTATTCAGGTACTCTGCCCATTTTTAATCAGTATACTCATTTTCTTGGTGTTGAGTTGTATACGTTCTTTATATATTTTAGATATTAACCCTTTATCAGATATATCATTTGGAAATATCTCTCCCATTCAGTAGTTTGCCTGATGTTTTGTTAATGGTTTCCTTTAGTATGCAAAATCTCCCAATAGTTTATTTTTGCTTTTGTTTCCCTGGTTAAGGAGACATATCTAGAATAACGTTGCTAGGCCAATGTCCAAGAAATTATTATGTTTTCTTCTAAGAAAACATTAGATTTCAGGTCTCATATTCAGGTCTTTAATCTATTTTGAGTTTATTTTTGTGTATGGTGAAAGAAAGTAGTCCAGTTTCATTCTTTTGTAGGTAGCTATCCAGTGTTCCCAACATCATTTGTTGAAGAGTCTAGATCCCTTTCTTAATGGAATTCAACAGATATTTATTCATTGTTTACTGAGTACAAAATATAGTGGTTGACACTTCAGGGATTGTAAAGACAGGAAAACACCTCTAGTGGCTTCCATTCTAATGGAAGGAGGCTTTAGATAATCTAGGGTTTTATAACTTAAAGCAAATTTTCATAAATACCTGTAGGGATGAAGCTAGGTTGTACATGGCTGTAGGAAGGAGAAAAAGTGAATAAAAGAAATAATTGATGGTTTTTCAAGAACATGTTAAAATATTTTATTAAAACCATCTTGAAAGGAAAACGCCATTAAAATTTAAATACTTCAAATTTGAAGGGCAACTCAGAGAAATAATATTGCTTGTATTACATAAAACTACTATATTAAAAAGTCCTTCAAAATATGATTAGTATTACAAATCAACAATCTTCTTGTGAATGTATACCATCTGATATATAAGTCACTGAGGTTAACCCAACCAAAAGTATAAGGTTGCATAGAAAATACCATTTTTTAATTCAAAGTCAATAGTAAAAATATTTTTTTAAATAAAGTACACCAGAAAATTCAGTTAATATACAATCACTGTTTCCAAAATCAACTGAATAACTCTTAATATTTTTTGTGATTCCTCCATCATTTTATATGCTGTCCAGTAGCTCAGCATATATTATGTATGTCTATAAATACCTGTATCATATACTTGAAAATGCCGAGTCATTCATTCTTCAAACATTTGTTGGGTATCAACTGTATGAAAATCACTATGCTAGGAACTTCACATACAAAGACAACTGAAACTGGGTACTCGCCTTTAAGTAGCATTAGTGGGAAGACAGACTAAAATAACTGAAATAGAGTCCCTGCCATGGTACATGGGTATGCATGTGGGGATGGTGAGGGCACAGAAATGGGGCAGCTGGATCAGACTGGAGAACAGAGGGGAATATCAGGGGACATGTCACAGAGAAGGTGACTCCTGGATGAACTCAGAGATCTTAAAGGACAAATGGCATGTAGCACACTGGGTGCTGTGGAGCAGGCCGATATTCCAGAGGGCAGGAATGGAAGAGAGAAGTTTGGGTACAGCCCAGGAAAGTTAGAAATACGATGCTTATCGATATTTATGCCAACATGTAGCTAGGGGCCTGTCTTTGTGCACTGCACCTTGTCATTTTCTTAAATACTAACTTATTTTTTACTCAGTATAACCAATACACAGCTAAAATCATTCATTATTTTGTCACTGAATCTTGTGTTATTCCTGCTTCTGTTAGCATTTCAAAGAAAAGTCCTTTCTGGCATATCAAATTCTGTGGTGTTCCAAATTCTGTAATCCTTCCAGAGTCTAGAACAAGTACCCTGCAATGTGAAAAGAACCCAGTCAGGTAATTATAATCAGTTTTCCAGTTCACCTTTTTTTCTTTTTCTTTTTCTTTTTCTTGATAAAGTAAAGTTTAGATTACGTAGTGAGTTATGTCACTACAAAATATGGGGACCACGGAACTCAAGAAGTATATCCAGTTTTCTAATATTCTGTTAGGATTAGCATATTCTTCTAGTTGTTTCAGAAAACAATTGTTTTCAGCACAGGTAAAATTATTAATGGCAATCAGTATGTTTAGTGTATTCAGTGGCTATCTCTATAGAGATATAGAGAGATGTTTTATTTCTGAAAACAAAGCATACCTATCAGAATCAATGATAGAATGCAATCTGTGTGCAATCGTCAGGATGGTACAATCGGAAAACTCCTTCCTGACTGTGGTCTGCACCAGGTTATCAGTCTCAAAATCGATGGAAGCTGTTGCCTCATCCAAGATGAGAATTTTTGTTTTTCGAAGCAAAGCACGAGCAAGACAGACAAGCTGCCGTTGTCCAACGCTGTTAAAAAAATAAGTAAAATAACTTCTACAGTGGACTTTATGGCTACACACTTCGCGCTCTGTAATTCTGATTACATTGCAATTCACTTTCTAAGCCACACATTCATTTATTCAAGAAATATTTATTTTGTCAAAAGAGACAAAAATCTCAATGTGGAGTTTATATTCTTATGGGTAGACAGAAAAAATAAACATGATAAATGAGTAAAATGCATAGTAATAAGAAGAATTCAAGCACACAGGAAGGGAGGGTATAGAGAGTGGGCATGGGGTGAACATTAGATGGGCCTGCCAAAGAAACCCTCACTGGATTGAGGAAGTTGCCTTTTATTTCAAGACCCTTAGGAAGGGGAGACTGAGCCATGCAGATTTCCAGTGGAAACTTGTTCCTGGCAAAGGGAACAGAAGATGCAAAATCCCTGAGGCAGTCAAGGGCTGGCTAGGCATGTTGAGGAAACAGCAAGGGGGCCAGTGTGGCAGAAACAGAGGCAGGGAGAGAGCAACCAAGAGGCTGAGTCATGCAATGCAGGGCTTGAGGGGATCTAGTTCTCTTATATCTCTGATCACAGGGAGGATCTAGTTCTCTTTCCTTATGTCTCTGATCACATGAAAGGGACTGTCATTGGTCATCAAACCGCCAGGAAGAAAAAAGGAGCCCTTTACAACATTTTTAGGAAGAAAGTTATTCGAGTAGGAGTCTTTATAAAAGAAGAGTCGATTAAATATGACTTTTCAGACTGTATTGTTCCTTCCCCCCGCCCTTTCTTCCTTTCACCAGCATTTCCCAACCAGTGGCTACCATTTTATTCCTTGTACCTCTTCCCTAGAGGGAATCAGCAATAGTGTGCTCCGAATAGACCAAAGGAAGTCTTTGGTGACTCAGGAGCGACTTCCCTTTGAGGCTAACTCAAAGTTCCTAAGGAGCCTTGGAATGAATAACCGGACCAAGCTTTGTTCTTAGCAGCTTACCTGAGGTTTTCACCACCCTCTGAAATCTCATGCAGCAGCTTCTTGGGAAGGGACTGCACAAACTCTTTTAAGTGACACAGTTCTAACACCTCCCAGAGCTGGCAATCAGAATACTTGTCTAAAGGATCCAGGTTCATTTGAAGGGTTCCAGAAAATAAAACAGGATCCTAGAGAATAAAATCATCACCAGTAATCTCATTGTCACATGATGCATAGATACATTAAAAAATTAGATTCAGAAAATAAACAAGGAAAAAGCAAAATGATTGACCTAGATAGTTATAAAATTCATTATATTGAAAACAAAAGCAGAAGAGAATCAGAATAAGCTATAAGTGAGATTGAATCATTTCCAATTTCCTGATCATCTTTCTCCTTAACAATGTCAATACTAGCCATAATAATAATGATGATGACAGCTGCCATTTGGTCAGAGATATAAGATAACATAGAATTGAATAAATGCAAACTATAGTATGGACATAATGTTATCAATCATCTTCCAGAAAGATGGAAGTCCATACTCCCATTTTACAGGTAGTGACCTGGAGGTTCAAAAGAATGCTTGTCTAAACTGTCCAAAGACACAGAAGGTAAGTGGTTGGGTAGAATTCAAATAGGACAAGTCCATGCTCTTTCCAACTTACCAACATGCCTGGTGAAACTGTATTTTACTACACCTGTATTTATTTTTAAGAGAGGAATGACTAATATCTCCTTTCTTCATTAATTTTTTCCCTGCAAGAATTCCATTCAAATTTGCTTTTGAAGTAAATTCATGAATAGAGGCATATGTCTAAATAATATGACAAAGAGATTAAAGTATTTTAAGATATTTTTAGAAGGTAATACAAAGATATCTCATAAATGCTCAGCTTAAATCTCTCAAACAACTGAATAAGTCATCTTTGACTACAGGGGCATATTCTTGAGCCAATTTGCATACTTGTTAATGATCAAGTTCCTTTGATGCCACAGAGAGACAAATCAAAGGACTTGAAAAAATGATCTAACTGAATTATTATTCTTTTCATCTTTTAAAATGTGTTTAAATTTCAAATCAAAAGAGGCAAAATTCTACACTCACTCTACCAACTAAGCAAGAGCTTTTGTAATTTTTTTCTTCCAAAAAATACCAATGTGTGTTTCAGTCTGAGATCCACTTCATTCAAATTTTATTTGCATTTACTATTATGAAGGGAACTTGTAAAGCAATGTGCCAGTTTTTCAAATAGATAAATGCATTTAGGAAAAATACTTTACAGTAAGAATGTTTAATAGGATTCAGTTATGTAGTGATATTTCATAACACATCTAAAATGCTCTGACTTTAAAAAATGAATTTAGATGCTTGGAAGGAACACACTAAAAAAAAAGAAGAAGAGGAAGTTTATTTAGAGGGATTTAAGAAAGTCTACTGACAAAACAGGCTTTACCTGTGGAATAATATTAAGTTTGCCCCGAAGGTCATGAAGTCCGATAGTTGATATGTCAATTCCATCGATAATAATTTTGCCTCCTGATCTTTCCACAATTCTAAATAGGCAATTTGAAAGTGTTGATTTGCCTGCTCCAGTCCGTCCCACAATTCCAATCTGCAATAAAATGATCATGGGCAGTTTGCACTGTGCTTTTTGTAAGGGACTGGGGCTTTTGCACTGACAACAGATACACTGTCAGATCAGTGGGATTTAATTTTGCCAACCAGAATAACCCTGACTGGCATGGAATATGTAATGTGGACTGTAAGGATAAGTCTTTACCCAGACACTCATTACTCATGGGAAAGGCTCAGGTTAAAATGTGTATTTTCTCTACTTTTGAGTTATTTAATAACCACATAACCAAAACACGCCAGCAGCCCCAGGAGGAGCAGACCACCCCTGACCTATCCTGGGACTAGCCATTAAGAGTGTGGCCAAAGATGACTCTGATAATGGGGTGGTTTTCTTGGGACTTTCAAAATGAGGCTTCTCTACTCTCCTTGCCCCAGAGGGACAAACAAACAAAGGGAACAAACAAAGGGAACAGGAACCCTTTGCCAGAAGGATAGCAAATCCAAAGGAATGTTTGCAAATTCCCTTGGTGTATCAAAACAGGTACTGCACTAAAACTATAGAAGGTGGCCACAGATAACATGTAGGATCTTGGATTCCTGGACAAAATAATCACCTTGTCATAAATAGCAAATGATTGCATATATTCCTTTGACCACGAGGACTGAAGCAATTCCTTCTGCGTGTTGATTTGTACTTTCGTGTTAATGGGAACATAAGGCAGAGAAAACATTACGGAGGTTGGTTTTCCCTGATAAAAGATCTTAAATCTGACACTCTATGCCAGAAAAATCAGGAATCCGTTAAATTAATTGGCATAATCAAAATCCCACAATGATTTCATTTGTTCCAAAGACATTTTTTTGTCCTTGATGTTATTGCAGTGGACCTGGTTTAGACATTTAGAAAAAGAGATGTCTGGGGTCACAAAAGCCAGGTCTGTAAAAGAAAAAATGGGCCATTGCCGTTAATTTTTTGTTCATTTTTTTTTTTACTTTCACTTATTTGTAAAATCTTTCTGTCTAGGGAAATAATATGTTTTCATAAAACATTTTAAAAACTATGGGAAAAACTATAGAAGTAGAAACTATTTATAATCTTGTCACCTGAAGAGAACTACTATTTATGTTTTACAACTGTTCTAGGATTTTTGTTAATGTGTTTACCTGTTTGCTTTTTTAAAACAGAAAATTGATATAGTATCAACAGTTTTGTATATAGCTTTTATTAATCAAATTACATCTCAAGTATTTTCCCATCTCACTAGTAATGCTGCAAAACATGTCATTGACTATACAGATATTCTCTCCTATGAATTTACTATATTTCAGGTAACTTAATTTTATTGTCTTATTATCACTCTTTACCTAATAGAGGAAGTAAAAATAATAGTACACTACTACTGGATACATATCCAAAGGAAATAAAATTAGTATCTTGAATTGAAATCTGCACTCCCATGTTCATATTCCCAATAGCCAAGATATGGAAACAACCAAAGTGTCCATAGAAGAATGGATAAAGAAAATGTACACACACACACACACACACACACTGGAATACTATTCAGCCATAAAAAGAAAGGAAATCCTACCATTTGTGGCAACATAGATGAACCTGGTGGACATTATGCTAAGGGGAATAAGCTATATGGAGAAAGACAAATACTGTATGATCTTGCTTATACATGGAATCTACAAGTCAAACTTGTAGTACCACAGGGTAAATGGTAGATACCAGGGACTGAGGAGTGGGCTAAATGGGAAGATGTTGGCCAAAGGGCATAAACTTTCAGATGAATAAGAAGAACGTGTTCTGGGGATGTAAAGTACAGTGAGCTAACTATAGTTAAGAGTACTGTATTGTATACTTGAAATTTGCTAAGACAGTACATCTTAGGTGTTCCTACCACAAGCAAAAATAAATGAATAAAACAAAAACAAAAAGCCTTGTAATTATGTGAGGTGATGGGTGTGTTAATTACTTTGAATGTGGTAATCATTTCATTATCAAACCATCACATTGTACAGCTTAAATATATACATTATTTACTTATTAATTATAACTCAGTAAAACTGGAAACGTACACTAAAATCATGTTTCATAATATAGTATGCACAATTTAAAAATACCTTTTTTAAAGTTTATTTATTTATTTTGAGAAAGAGAGAGAATGAGTCAGGGAGGGGCAGAGAGAGAGAATCCCAAGCAGGCTCCACATTGCCAGTGAGGAGCTTGATGTGGGGCTTGAACTCACAAAACTGTGAGATCATGACCTGAGCTAAAATCAAGAGTATGATGCTTAACCAACTGAGCCACTCAGATTCCCCTAAAAATACCTTTTTTAAAAAGGAAATTTTATTCTATATATAGCAAACAGTTGAGTTTAATACTTTTATATGAAATTTGAACAAAAGACCATCTTCTATTCTGTACCGTATTAAACTTTGACCTTAACAATGAATACTTTCAGATAAAAAGGAGAGTGAAACTTATGAAATGTATATGGTACCTTCTCTTCTCCATGAGTCTGGAAAGTGATATCTTGTAATGCTAAACCAAGATCATCTCGGTATCGAGCCTGATAATTAATAAATTCCACTATCCCTTTGTTGGGCCATTGTGCTGGAGGCCTTTTAGACATTATCCAGGGTGCCTTGAAACAAAGAAAGATTACAATAACTACAATAAAAGTAACTTTCTCTCTAAAAATAATTACCATGCATAAAAAACACAAGTGATGGAAAACATTTGTGGATATTATGATCTCCTGAGTACAGTTTTAAATATTACCGGCATAAAACTTCTCATCTACTTATAAGAAAGCTTAGAAATTAATTTTTAGAGGTAACCAGGCTTCCCACTCCCTATCCAGTTATTAAGAAGAGTCTTCTTAAACCCTACAAAGGAGCTGAAGGTAATCTATTTGAAATTGCAGCTGAGATGAGGACAGTTTGGCATTCATTCATTGCCCAAATACTGAGTATTTACTATGCTAGTCAGTGCTTTAGTTGCTGGAGATTCAGCAGTGAGCAAAACAGACACAAATTCTTGTCCTTACAGAGCATACAGCCTGCTGGGAAGGGACAGAAAGAATCACATAGCATATGCAAAATGCTAAACAGTGATAAAGCTTTGGAAGACGGGAGATAGGCAAGTTAGAGGTGGTGTGATTTTTAAGTAGGGTGGTTAGGAAAGGCTCGGTTGGACAAGATATGAGAACAAGCTGTTGGGATATGGGTTGAATCACTTTCCTGGCAGGCACCTAACAACACGTGCTGAGGTCCTGAGACAGGGCCTGCCTGGGATGTTGGGGGAACAGGAGGAAGCGGAAGAACATGCAGGAGAGTGTGATGTCTGGTGGGGAGGTGAAGTGCTTTCATGAGAGGGAGTGATGACCAATGTCAGATGATGGATCAGGTCAAGGGAGGCCTGAAAGGAGACCACGGGTGATCTCCAAGGGCAGGTTCAGTGAAGTGGTGGAATTAAAAGCCTGTTTGGAGCGAGTCCAAAGTAGGATGAGAGAAGTACAGGCTATTCCAAAGAATTCTGCTGTAAAAAGCCCAGACAACGTGGGCTACAGAGAGACAAACAGAATTATCTGGACAGTTTACTTCTTGCATGTCAAGAGGTTTTAGAACTTGAGTTACCAAATTACATAAAGATGATTTTTTTTAATGTCTATTTATTTGTTTTGAGAGAAAGAGTGCATGCGAGTGGGGGAAAGGGCAGAGAGAAAGGAAGAGAGAGAATCCCAAGCAGGCTCCTCACTGTCAGCACAGAGCCTGACTCGAGACTTGAACCCAGGAACTGTAAGATCATGACCTGAGCCAAACCCAAGAGCTGGGCGCTTAATGGACTGAGCCACCCAACCACCCCACATAAAGATGATTTTGTTTTAAAAATGTGTGGGTGTGGGTGTGTTATGTGTGTATTCACACACATTTTATTGTTTTTTACAATATGAAAAGAATATATATATATAACATTTATACATATAAAAAGTTTACATATAAAAATATTTATACAAATATTTAGAAAATACAGAAAACAATAAAATGATATAGTGGTCCTCACATGGCAATAGGCTGAGCTAACTGAATACTGATAATTGGAGGTTGTGAAGGTAGATTAATCTTCCATGAACCATGTGTGAAAAAAGAGGTTAAGACCTGAGGAAGACTCTAGAGAAGAATCAAAGTTTAGGTAGAGTTGGAGGATATAGATATTAAAATTTTTTAAGTTCATTTATTTTGAGATAGAGAGGCAGGGAGGGGCAGAGAGAGAGCGAGAGAGAACTCCAAGCAGGCCCCTCACTGTCAGTTCCCAGCCCAATGTGGGGCTTCTAATTGTAAGATGATGACCTGAGCTGAAATCAAGAGTCCGGATGTTTAACCTACTGAGCCACCCAGGAGCTCCAGGCTGTTGATAATATTTTAGCATCTTTGTAGGTTAAGAGAGGCAAGGGGGTCAGGGTAGGAATTAAAGGAAGTGGTTAATGAAGCAACATCTGAGAGAAAAAATGAACAAATATTACCAAAAATACAAGTAGAAACTCAGGTTTTCTATTTGGAGGAGGGACACCTCTTCCTGAGAGATATCAGCAAAAGAGGAATGTTTCATGAAGATTCAGATACCTTTACAGGTGGACTGAAGAAGATACAGAAACTCAAGTCAACTATAACATCTGCCTTGTTAATTCATGGAACTGGGAGACAGAAGTAAATCAGATTAGTAAAATACACTGATATCTCAAATATTATACTGTCAATAGCCTAATTCTTCTACTCTTCAAAAAAATTTTTTAAATGTTTATTTATTTTTGAGAGAGAGAGAGAGAGAGAGAGAGAGAGAGAGAGAGAGAACAGGAGAGTAAAGGGCAGAGAGAAAAGGAGACACAGAGTTTGAAGCCGGCTCCAGGCTCTGAGCTGTCAGCACAGAGCCCAATACAGGGCTCAAACTCACAAACTGTGAGATCATGACCTGGGTCGAAGTTGGATGCTTAACTGACTGAGCTACCCAGGGACCCCCTTTAAAAACTTTCTTTTAATGTTTATTTATTTTTGAGAGACAGAGAGAGACAGAATGTTAATTTTTCTACTTCTTTCTTAAGTTTATTTATTTATTTTTGAGAAAGAGAGAGAGAGTGGGGGGGGGGGGAAGCAGAGAGAGAGAGAGAGAGAGAGAGAATCCAAAGCAGGATCTGTACCACCAGCACAGAGCCTAATACTGGGATCAAACTCAGGAACCTTGAGATCATGACCTGAGCTGAAATCAAGGGTCAGGTGCTTAACTGACGGAGCCACCCAGGCACCCCCAATTCTTCTCTTGTCTAAATTATAACTAATTAAAGGAAATAAAACAGACTGATTTATTCTCCTCCTCCTTCCCATGCGCAGAGATGCTAATGATGAGTAAATGAAACAGAAGGCATAAGCAATAAGTATATAGTTAATTTAAAAATTGCGCAGACTTTAATTATGAGAGCACTATATTAAGACACCTTTCTCAACATAAAATCCTCACAAAGTTATAATCTTAGATTGCATATTTTACTCTACATTGGTAGAGGACAAATCATTGTGCCTTCTAAAAACAAGTAATCATATTTCATTTTTATAACATAACAAATGTTATATATCTTACATTTTACAAATGTATCTTACATTTTATGTATTATCCTAATTTAGTTATCTGTGGTCTTTTCTTCTATTTTTGTGATATATAAAACAATGGTGTATTCCACAATACATTGGGTTTTAATTTTATTGAAATGCTGAATATTAAAACATGAATTTGGAAAGGTAGGCTTTGTTTAAAATTTATTATTTTATTTTATTTTCTTAAACATTTAGTTATTTTTGAGATAGAGAGACATAGTGTGAGTGGGGCAGGGGTGGGGGGCAGAGAGAGAGAGGGAGACAGAATGAGAAGCAGGCTCCAGGCCCCAAGCTGTCAGCACAGACCCCGATGCAGGGCTTGAACTCACAAACTCGAGATCATGAGCTGGGCCGAAGTTGGACACTTAACCTAGTGAGCCAACCAAAATTTTTTTTAAATGTCAATTCAAGGTGCACTACAATATCTCAATCCTGCATCTATTTATTGGTTATTTAGGAGTGCTTACCTCTTTACCCATATTTTCATATTCACAAACTCTTTCAATGGAAACTGCATTGGTTTCAATTTCACAAGCTTTCCTTACCCAAAAATTCAGAGATTGAGTAATCTGGAGGGAAAAACCCAAGAGCTTACTGACTGGTTCTTTAGTATTTTACATAATATTAATAATACTTTATACACTTTCACTTTTCATAGTTTTCATGTACTTTTCTCTCTTCTGATTATTTAACAACTTTAGAAGTAAATGTATTTATACACATACACACAAGTGTTTCTTTATGTTAAACTGATCAACACAAACAATGTTTTTTTGGCAGAAGATAGAATGAATATAGTTCAACAGGTATGGAAGGAGTCCATACTTGGTGTAAGGAACAGTGGATACCAAGACTGATGAGATGTGCCTCAAGAAGTATACGTCCCAAGTGAGAAAAAAGTTGTGAATAACATTATCTTTGGCAGGATTCACTGGAAGCAGGAATCTCCTAACTCTTGACCACTCTTGTCTCCTCTTTTTTTTAAACTCTACTTTCTTCTCACCCTACCCACAAGTACAGGTGGTAATTCAAGCCTAATTCTGGACGTCAAAAAACTCTTGTCAGTTCAGTTTTTCCTCAAGTTTGCTGCCAAATCATTTGATGGCCAACCTGACCTGAACTGACATGGGGCTCTTTAAAGTCTTTACTGAACCCACTTAGAGTAAACATTCATATATTTTACCGCAAAGCAAGTAGTTTGATTATGGGATTCTGCCCCAGACCTTGACTATGGTATATGTGTCATTATTTCCTTTCTACAAGACTAAGTTCTGAATTCTGAAATGCAACTGGCCTTAATTAAGGTTTTTGGAAAAGGGATGAAGGGAAAGTACCCACATCATCTAGACTTATCCTCTAATAATATGTAATTATACTAAGTAATTTAAGGAATATTCTATTTTACAAAGAGGGCAAGAACACACTCATACCACTAGTACTTTTCAATGTAATATAAAATAGGGCTTATTAGGGAAAAACTTACAAGCAAAGAAGGAGAGCATGTACTCTCCCCAGAGTTTGCATTATCTCCTTGGTTAGACTGGGCAAACTGGATTGGCAGGCCACAGTGGAGAGAGGCCCTCCCCCCCCCTTACATGCTATAAATCCATAAAGATAGGAGAACAAGAAACTTCTGGGTAACTGTGTAACAGCAGGAGTTTCCTGGTCTTTTAGCACTCAGCCTGTTCTTTCTGTGAACTGACTTAGTATTGCTGAGCCAGCTTCCTGCTAGTAGCAACAGAGGAAGAAATGAGCCTCCAGGGCAATCCAGATTTGTCTCTCATTACTTAGTTAATACAATCTATAATTCAGACAGGCAAAGGAGAGGATAGTTTAATTAATTGCATTATAAACATATCATATACCACAAAATCATTATTACTTACATTTAGGGCATAGGATATGGACAAGCCAACTATTGCTGAATCTATCGAACTGCCAGCCAGCACAGCAAGCAGTGCAGCAAAAAATACCATTAGGTTGCCAAGGAATTCAAGTCTAACAGACAGCCACCTGTGATAATGGAAAATATTCTTCAACTGAGATGCAAGATTTTTGATGTACTTGGTCTGAACTCTCCTCTGGGAAATGTAAAATAAACATCAATAGCTGCTTTCTTTTCCTAAGAACTCAGTCAAAATAGGACGATTGCAGTGATGATACATTAAAGGATTCCTTTGCATAAAAACACTTTACTTTTGCAGAACTTTGTTTTAAAACTTAATCAGAATAAAAAAATCAAAAAAGAACACCAGCTAAAATGATGCGTCGTATTTTAAAATCCTATTAGAAAATCAATCACCTTTCCGATTACATATCCTTTTTTCTATGGTAACATTAGTCTCCAAAAGTTATATGTGCCCCGCTATTATTTAATATTTCACTTTCCTCTTTATGTAAAATGATGATCTCAAATTTAAACTATTATAAAGTATTGCTTGCAAATAGAACATATTCTACAAATATAGAATATAACAGAGTCATATCTCTAGAAATTCCAATAGCATCTTATATGACCTTCAAGAAACTTGGGACCTTATTTTCATGTAAAGTAGTGTGTACTTTTATATGAATATGAACAGATACATTTTAACTTAAATGTCCATTAAATATTAGAAACAGTTAAAGCTTTCTTCTTTTTCTTTTTTTAATAATTTCATGAAATGCCGTTGCAAAACATTCCTTCTGTTTAGAAGTCAGGGCACAAGACATCTTAAAAGAGACTGGTCTTGAGGTAGGTATATTGCTCTCACTTACCTGTTTGAAATTACATTATTGTAGAAACAGACCAAGTTCTCATTCACCACCTCTTTGTTTTGCTGGATAAACCTCTGTTCGTGTCCAAACGCCCGGATAGTGGACACCCCTGATAAAGTCTCACTAAAGTGGGAAATGATAGGAGAGCGAGAGGCTCCTGCCAATCGTCGAATCTGCCGAGAGCTTGCTACGTAGTATCTCTAACCGGAAAACAGAAAAAGGCAGTTGGAAAGATGGAGCAGAAATTGCTTCCATAGTTTGAAAATGACAAGACCCCAAAAAGTGAAGTTCAAGTTCAGTCTCCAGTACCTGTGAGTGTGGCTTTATTTGGGAATGGAATCTTTGCAGATGTCATTAAGGATCTCCGGATGAGATCATCCTGGATTTAGGGTGGGCCCTAAGCCCAACTCTGAGTGTCCTCATAAGAGACAGAAAAGGAGAAGACAAAGCCACAGGGAGGAAGCCATGTGAGGATGAGACTGGAGAAATGTGTGCATAAACCAGGGAAAATGCCAAGCATTGAGAACAGCCACCAGAACCAGGAGAGAAGCATGAAACCAATTCTCCCCCAAAGGCTCCGGAAGGAACCAACCCTACATACACCTTGATTTTGGACTGTTGGCCTCCAGAACTGTGAAAGAATAATTTTTTTTTGTTGTTTTAAGCTACCAAATTTGTTACAGGAGCTCTAAGAAATGAATACACCCTTGGCACAGTAAAAAACCCAGATTCTGGACAGCACAACTAGAACAGAGGTGGGCAAGGTTCCACTTTGGTAATCTTTTCAAACAACCATTACTGAGTACCTGCTGTGGAAAAAGCTCTATGTCACATGTTGGAAATGTGACCAGGGAGTGAACCCATTAAGTGAAGGAAGTTAGTCAAGTATACAAACAATACTATTTTTTTTCCTAAATATAATTATGAAAAAAATATTCATTTTTCTGGTCTACAAGCACTTCCCTCCAGTGCAGCCACAAGTATAATTGGCTACTTCCCCTCCAACTTGGTTGAGAATAATTGGGATGGGCAGAGACTGGAGGGCTGGAGGGAGCATGTCCTAGTTAACTGGACCATCATTCACCAGCCCCAGATAATCACAACACACCAGAAATGAAAATCAAGAATTACCACATTTTGCAATGTTTTCAAGAAAAATCTTTGGGCTTGGAGTTTTATGTAAAATCACTGATTTTAAAATGTCTTCATTTTAGTAAAAAACACTGAGCAGGCCGGACAAAAACATATCAGAAACTCCATATGGCCTGTCAACTTGCAGTCTACCAGCTCTGCTCTGTGTTAAGTGCCCTGGAGAACACAGAGGAAGGATTATGGCATTCTGGGATTGCAAGGGGACTTAAGAGATTGTCATAAAGAAATTTTCAGGAAATTTCAACGAATTGCAAAAGCACTGGAGTTCTTCCATGAATCTATCTAGAGTATTTAGTTTAAGAAATATTGATCTAGATCAATGCTTCTCATACTTTAATAAAAATCACCTGGAAGGCTTGTTAAAACACAGACTGTGGGCCTCACCATGATAGATTCTTTATTTCCTCCCAGTTTTATTAGAATGTGATTACCAAATAAAAATTATATACGTATACATTAAGATGTGATTTTTTAAAAAAGAGGTACAACCAAAGATTCTGATTCAATAGGTCTGGGGTATCTCCCATAGGTCTAGGGACCATACTTTGAGTAGCACTGATATAAAACAAAACTCCTGTTTTATAGGGGGGATCAATGAAGCCTAGAAAGGGAAGTGATGTGCCAAACATAAAAGTCAGGAAAGTAATTAGAATTTGAGGCTCTTGAATTCATATTCAGGGCTCACTCCATACAGTGTCCCCTAACAAGAGATGGTTTCTAGATCGTTTCCACTCCTGGTCACCCTGTTATAGTTTACCAACCACAAGACTATCACATAAATTTTCTTTTGTCATATGAGCGTTGTTTTTTTTTTTAAGCAGGTACAATCGTACCATCAGTACCATCCTTCATGGTCTAGATTTGTTTCTTTTAGCCCTAAGATGTAGTTGTCTTCCCTAGAAGACTTACAATCTCATTGGAGAGATAATTTGTGGTCTAAAAATAGCCTATAATACTAGTAGTATAATAAATCAAAAATACCTGAATGAGTCTCATCTCTTTGCACTATTTTGGTAAAGAATGCTTCATTCACACAGAAAATGAAATATGACCTAGGCCATGAAAGGTAAGTAACATCCAGTCAGGCAGAGAAAATAGGGAAAACATAGAAAGTAGGAGGAATAATAATCACAAAGGTGTAGAAATAAGAAAATGATTAACATTCTGGTTTGGGCAGATTAAACTCCAATGCGAATTTTAAAACTTGGGTTTTGGGAAAGCACTGAACTACAAGAACTGCATCCTTTCATGTAAACAGCCTCAAAATACTTTCGTATTTAAATTAAATATGTGTTAAGACATCTCATTAAAAAATAAATTTCATTTTACACTGTAGTCTCACAGTGACATAATTTTGAAATGTGGTTGACCACATTTTAATTGGAATATAAAGATATATATCATGTCATGAGAGATCTGTTTAGTTCTTCTAGGAGTACTTTGCCGATATCAGGGATAACAGGACAAAAAGGCAGCATCTGTTTCTCTCTTGGATTTACAGACAAATTAACTTTCTGCTAAAATGCAAATACCATATAGATTTCGTGGTGACCATAAAAATGCACAACTCAGTTCTCCAGCTGCAGGGAGAACAGCTGACTGTCAGTCCAGCTGCTGCCCCGGCATCCACCACTCTATTAAGCATGGAGGCCATGTTACCCACAGGTTGTTTCCAGGCAATGAGTGGGGATGGCAGGGGTGCTAGAGCAGGCCCATCTCGGGGACACATGGAATACTCCAATGGGTGACATTGGTTGTAGATTCCCCATCCATTTGATGAATCTTTCATGGAACTGTCCTGTAATCCAAGATTTTCCCTACCCAATCCTCTTCTCTCCCTCACAGGAATCAGACATGCATTGCTGTCTGAGGGCTCACCCCTTGGCTCCCTCTCCTCTATCTTTTGCAGGCATTCTCTAGTCATACTCTACTATATGGAATCCTTTCTTGGAATCTACTTTTTGGAGAACTTGAACTAACAGGCAATTGAAGTGGGCTTGAACCTATAATTGACTGTGAACTTCTGTTATTAATACACATAAAAGTCCATGTACTTACCTGTATAGTGAAATAGAGGAAAACCAAGGGAATAACCCCCAGAATGAAGAGTGGTAAAGCTCCTACGATGACCAAAACTGTTCCAATAACATCCAATGTACAATTCACCCAGGTCCGTAAGTAGTAATGGAAACGCATATCAATTATAAACATGTCCTAAAAAATTGATATCAGGTCACTATATTTTTAACTTTTCATGGTTTAGAATGAGAAGAAGAAGAAATATATCATTCAATGTAAAAATTTTAAAAATACCTGGATGTGACAATATGATGATTGAATACGTCTAACTACACGGTCTTTGCCCTCCCCAATCTATCCCTACATATTTTCCCCCTGTAGTCAGTTGTAATAGTTAAGAGGATATTTAGTAACAAAATGCCTATGATCAAGCAATGTGTATTTCCCAGTGACAAATACACAGCACTTAGTTTATATGACTGATGTCAGACTCTGCTTAAAAAGATTTTAAAAAAGAGTCCAAACCCCAGTAATTGGGTGTTCAGGAGCATTGGCCTAGCACTAGTCACTACTTAAAAAATGTAAAATACTCCTGGGCCATTCTTATCCATCAAGAACACATTCAGTGGCCTTCTTGGCTAGCTGGGTCCTGTCAACATCACAAAAGGCAGGAAAACAAAATAATTTTCATTTACAAAATTAGAAACTGAAAGATGGAAGTGGACAATGGGGAATGAGAGAAGAACATAGCGGGGGTGCCTGGGTGGCTCAGTCAGTTAATTGTCCAACTTCGGCTCAGGTTCTTGAGTTTGAGCCCCACATCGGGCTCCCCACAACAGTGTGGAGCTTGCTAAGGATTGTCTCTCTCCCTTTCTCTCTCTTCTCTCTCTGCCCCTCCCCTCCTCTCTCTCTCTCTCTCTCTCTCTCAAAATAAACTTTTAAAAGAGAGAGAGAGAGAACATAGGAAGGTCATGCATCAATTCACATATAAGTTAATCAAATTTATGTTGTCAAATCTATGGTATAAGGTATGACCTATGAAATCCCAGGGAATAGGAAGACATCCAACCTTAAGGGATCAACTAATCAGTTTGTAACAAAATTGACACAAAGAGTGGAGGTGGAATTTTATTAATTCTAAGTCTTGCTTTGGGATTTTCCTGATTATCTCATGAACCAAATAGGGTAAGAGCATCATATCCGTATGTAGTTTCCTGCCTGTTTTTAGAACACACCTTCCCAGGGCATCTGGGTGGCTCAGCTGGCTAAGTGACCAACTCTTGATTTTGGCTCAGGTCATGATCTCATTGTCCAGGGATTCAGCCCTGCATCAAGCTCTGCTTAGCACGGAGCCTGCTTAGGATTCTCTCTCTCACCCTCTCTGCCTTTCCCCTGCTCATGCTCTCTCTCTCTCTCAAAATAAATAAATAAACATTAAAAAAAATAGTGAATATAATGGGGAAAATCCTGGAGGTAAGCAGAGACACTCTGGGAAGCTATACCCCTTCCCACATTCACCATAAGTGAGTTGACAGTTTTCTTAAAAGCAGAATGCTTAAAATACAAATGTCTCCATAAAGACTTAAATTTTCTTTACCTTCTCAGCTTAAATTAGTGATTCTCAAGCTAAATATATACAAGAATTGGAGTTGTAGACACCAGAGCACATATACTTTTTGGATTCTTCCAGCAATTTTCAAGGGTTATTTTGATTATGTGTGTAAGATGTGATGCTGCTATACATCAATTATAAATATCCCAAGAATTAGAAATAAAATACCAAGAAAATCTATACTAAACATAATCCCATCTTTTCAGGGTGATTTTTTTTTTTGCAAATGCTATTGCAAAGGGGTGCCTGGGTGGCTCAGTTGCTTAAGCGTCCAACTGCTCTCAGGTCATAATCTCGCAGTTCATGGGTTTGGGCCCCATGTCAGGCTCTTTGCCCCATGTCAGGCTCTGTGCTGACAGTTCAGAGCCTGGAGCCTGCTTCAGATTCTGTGTCTCCCTCTCTCTCTGATCCTCCCCCGCTCATGCTCTCTCTCTGTCTCAAAAATAAACACTAAAAAAAATTTTAAAAATTTAAAAAATGCTATTGCAAGGTATTAAATATGGATCATAATTTTTAAGCATGCTATTCAATAAGGTACAGCTTTACTAACCTTGGTGAACCGATTGATTATCTGGCCTATAGGACTGGTTTCAAAAAACTGGAGCGGGAGGTGTAGCACATTATCCAATAGCTGAGCATACAATGTTCGAGAGGCAGCCAGGGACCCTCGAGTGAGTATATAGGCTCCAGAGCAGACAAAGAGACCTAAAAACAAATTGTTATCAAGAGTATGTTAACCTTTTTAAGGAATTTTATATTTTAATTCTCAAAGTATTGTTTATCATAGCATTTTTTAAATGGAAAACTCAAAGCACAAACTTAACGTGTGACTGTGGATCAAACTAAGTATAGATGTAAATGGTGCATTTATAATAAATACAGACACTCTGATGGGTTGCAATCCTATCAAAGAAGAACTCTCCTTATTCATGGGCATAGATTCTGGAGTAATGAACAAAATATAGCAGATCAACCAGGTTCGCAGAATTCTAGCAACCTATTCGTGATGTCCCATGGGACAATATGGTAGTCACTGGTGCTGCTAGCCAAATAATTTCAGTTCTCCTAGCTTCTAGTCCATGGTAGAGTTGTCCTTTCTGGCCTCCTTGTGATGTAGGGGACCATATCAAGGGTTCTGAAGAACAAGTTGAGGGAGAAACAACACATAATACCAGGTTAAAGCATTTAATTGTTGGTACCAGAACTGCTCACGTTTATTCCTCGTACAGTGCCTGCTAACATTTATAATGGTGGTTGGATTGCTTCTTCATCTTGGGTCACAAGAACAAGTGTAGTCCTTTACTTGACCCACAATGAACACGTTTTTTTTTTTTAGTCTGTTAAGCTACTGAGATTTGGTTGGTGGAAGAGTTGTTCTTGCCACAGCTGAAAAGGCAGACATATAAATAATAAGCATCTAGCTTTATCTATCGACTATTGTTACTTGCATTTGACAAAGCATGACAAGAAAAAGACAAGCTCATAGAAGGCTATCCATGTGGGAGAGGAAATGAAAGGACAAAGAATTCTCAAAATGGAGAACTTACAGGGCTAAAAGAAGTCATGCTTCGTTACAGTGATTGGTCAAGGATGGATATGTGATTCAAATTGTTTCAAGGAGTAAAATTTTATGAATTTCTATGAACTTCAAAGGAAGTTCTTTGAAAGAGAACATTTCCTCATCATGTGAAGCCTGAGAATTAAGCCAATGAGGACAACAAGTAGAGTTCGTAAAGAATAGTGGACACTTCATCTGCAGTGTGTATAATGACCTATGCCTAGACTTTTCAGTCTGGGGAGTCAATAAATTCCCATGTTACTTATGCTAGTTTGTTCTGAGTCATGGGGGATACAGGATTGCTCCACTGCTCTCTAATACACAAAATTGCTAACAAAAGTGTGATGCCAGCATAATTCTTATATCCTTGGAAGTGTGTTTAAAACAAAACAAAAGAATGATAGTTAACCCTGATCATCTTAAATTATTTTAACTAATTCCTTTATATTTTAAATAATATATGCTGCTGTTAAGTGATTTATAACTTTATACATTTTCTTTTTTTTTCCTACCTCACTCCCCCATACTTCCTTCTTTCCCTTTCAAAAGCAGGTTGTTACCCTCTTTCCTCAAATAAATATCCAATGTTTATATTGCCACCAAACATACATTATGTATGAAGTTAACAAAATTTATTATGGTTGTACCACTCTTTTTTCATATTCTTAGTTTTCTATGCAACAACCACTAATTCATCCCCAAACACTTCAATTGTCAGCAAATCTTTTCCAAATATATTCAGACTCATCAGATATTCTATTTCCTTCATCGTATTTAGCCCTCTCCTGTTTTGCAGCATCATCTACTCTTTTGGAACCCTCTCACTTTCCACTCTAACCTGGAATGGTTGCAAGATCAGAACACTTGCATTCTTCAGTTTTGGGAAATGCTAAATATTGTGAATTTGACCATTTTCACCTGCATTTATTGAAAGATGTATTATGTGAATGTTGAACTTCCTGGATTATTCCCTTAATTTTCTTAGTTATCATTTCGATTTATATTTTTTATGTTGTACTTCTGGGAAAATGTCTTCTAACATATCTTCTCACACTTGTATAATCTCTTTAAATTCTTTAAATGTTTCAAGTATTTTTTGTCTATGATTGAACTTTTTTCAGCACATTTTTGCACTGGCTTTGTGGATATAGTATTTTGAATCTCTGAAGATACTAATTTGACATTTTAAGCTTCTATTTCAAATAGGATTGTTTCATTACTAAACTCCATTGCTTGATTTGTTAGCTGTTATTTATACTGTTGGTTTAATTAAAATGCAAAATCATCCATCATTATCAGTTTAAACATATTAAATAAACACATGGTTAATTAATAGAGGTACCTGATGGCTTCCTTCTGCTATTGCACACATTAATTTCCCCCAACATTTTTCCCCTCTGAATGGAAGAGATTGCTTCAAATTCCACAAAATTGGGTAGGTGTGACACAGAGAGTCTGGAATACTGGAATATAGACACGTAGGCTGGAGCTTCTCCAAAAGCCATTTAAGGATTTCTTCTATGTATGTCACACACACTAGAAACCCTCATTTCCTCTTTATATATCAACTTTCTAGTTTTTATTGTATTACTACAATGAAATTACTACAATGACAGTTGCTGTGCACATTGGTGATGGTGGTGGGTGTTGTAGGAGAGGCTAATGGGAGGAGAACAATGGTCTAGTGAATTATTTTGATTATTTCCATGCAATTCAATCCTATTCTCTACCCATGACCATGAGTTTAGTGTTTATCCACTGCTCAAAGGAACAACTCTCTCTTCTGTTACAGCTTCTCCCATATCTACATGTTCCTCTACCCTTGATTATCTATCAGTATAATAACTGCTTATGTAAAACTTTATCACTCTGAAATCTTGGGAAGTCTTTCCTTTTATATTTACTCACTGTCATTTCAGTGGTATTTTGTGAGGTAAGTAAAGTAGATGATCCACTTACTCATGTTAAACTAGAAACAGCAGTGTACTCTAAACAGTGCACTTTGGGGACGTCTGGCTGGCTCAGTCGGTTGAATGTCCGACTCTTGATTTCAGCTCTGATCATGATCCCAGGGTCATGAGATCAAGCCCCAGTTGAGCTCCATGCTGGGCATGGACCCTGCTTGGGATTCTCTCTCTCTGTCTCTCTCTCTCTCTCATTCTCTCTCTCTCCCTCTGCCTCTTACCCTGTTTGCACATGAGCTCTCTCTCTCTCTCTCTCTCTCTCTCTCTCTCAAAATAAAAATAAATAAGAATTTAAATAAAAAAACACATTGCACTTTGAAAATAACGTGCCTATATTTTCACATTGGATTGGAGAAAGGTAAGGCATAAAATACAATAGATAAGAGATGTTCAGAGTGTCCTAGAGATTCTAAGGCAAATAGCTGGGACCCAGGGAAAAAAAGATGTTCAGAAATATTTCTTTTGTAGAAAATAAGGTAAGAGTTTTATTATTGTTATAAAATATAGATCTAACATTGTGCTTCGAGCTCTAGCTTATTTTGAATGTTAACATTTATATAATTCATAAGAGGCCTGTGGTAATAACATATGACAATGCTGTTTATGCTTTTTTATTTTGTGAGCTATGATGATGTCAGTGAATACAACCTGCTCTTGATTGGACAAGATTCCATAAGATGCAGCTATAGTCTACTGAAAAAAATTAGAAATTATGCATTTTCATTTCTTAGGCTCACCCTACTTATAGATAACTTATAATTGCATCTAATAACAAATCTTCAGAAAATTTTAATTTTTAATGCAAAAAATTAAAAATAAAGAAAAAACAGAGAAGATTCATATTTTAATGACTGAAGACCACTCTACACAAAACACCAATCAAGAAAAAATCTTTTGATTAAGCTGTGCATAATCTATTGCCTTCATTACAAAATATTTCCTGTGTCTATGGATAGTTAATTAAAAACAAGACAGTGTCTTCAACAAATGGTATTTGGAAAACTGGACAGCAACATGCAAAAGAATGAAACTGTACCACTTCCTTACACCATACACAAAAATAAATTCAAAATGAATGAAAGACCTAAATGTGAGACAGGAAACCATCAAAATCCTAGAGCACACAGGTAGTAACCCTTTTGATATAAAATGTGGCAACTTCTTACTAGATGTCTCCTGAGGCAAGGGAAACAAAAGCAAAAATAAAACATTGGGACTATATCAAAATAAAAAAGCTTCTGCACTGTGAAGGAAACACAATCAGCAAAATGAACAATTCCAACAACCTATGAAATTGGAGAAGATATCTGCAAATGACATATCTGAAAAAGGGTTAGTATACAAAATTTATAAAGAACTTATAAAATTCAACCCCCCAAAAGTGAAGAGTCCAATTAACAAATGGGTAGAAGACATGAACAGACATTTTTCCAAAGAAGACAGACAGATGACCAAGAGACACATGAAAAGATGTTCAACATCACTCATCATTAGGGGAATACAAATCAAACCACAATGAGATATCACCTCACACCTGTCAGAATGACTAAAGTCAACAATACAAGAAACAACAGGTATTGGTGAGGATGTGGAGAAAAGGGAACCCCCTTGCACTGTTTGGAATGCAAACTGGTGCAGCCACTCTGGAAAGCAGTATGGAGGTTCCTCAAAAAGTTAAGAAGAAAACTGCCCTATGATCTAGCATTGTACTACTAGGTATTTATGCAAAGATTACAAAAATAGTAATTCAAAGGGATATATGCACCCTAATGTTTATAGCAGCATTATCTGCAATAGCCAAATTATGGAAAGAGCCCAAATGTTCATCTGCTGATGAGTGGATAAAAACATTGTGGTGTGTACACACACACACACACACACACACACACACACACACACACACGGAATATTACTCAGCCATTAAAAAAGATGAAATCTGGCCATTTGTAATGACATGGATGAAGCAAGTATGATGCTAAGGGAAATAAGTCAGTCAGAGAAAGAAAAATGCTATATAATTTCACTCATATGTGGACTTTAAGAAACAAAGCAGATGAATATAGGGGGAAACAAAAAGAGAGGCAAATCAGGAAAAAGACTCTTAACTGTAGAGAATAAATTGAGGGTTACTGAAGGGGAGGGTGAGGGAGCATGTTAAATGGGTGATGGGCATTAAGGAGAGCACTTACTGTGATGAGCACTGGGTGTTATATGTAAGTGATGAATCACTAAACTCTACACCTGATACTAATATTAGACTGTATGTTAACTAACTGGAATTTAAATAAAAATTTTTTAAAAATTCTCATTTTACAAAAGTAAAATTGTGAGTACTAAACCTGCATACCTTGTCTAGTATAGGGAATGATATTTGCTCACTTAAAATATTCTTCAAAGTATACTGAATTTCCCTGAAAGTTGTAACATGAGCTCCTGGATCGATATGAGTTTAACTCTCATATGCACATGTGATAGACATAGATATAGAGATATTTGTATATATGGATCCTCTTTAGCTGCTTAGAATTCTAGACCGCTATATCCATTTTCTCCTCAATGAATTGTAAACTGCAAGCCAATAAACTTGACTCTCACTGATTCAAAGGCAAACATAGTGTATCTTTCATACTATAGCTAGTCCTTATATCTCATTTTAGTCATTAATATAACATCTCTTTCCCCAGTGAATTATGTTAGCAGAATGACAAAATAAGCATAAATCTGTCTCACAATATTTGCTTACTTTTTGATGAAGATACTTACAAGAAATACTCGGGCCACACAATAAAGATGGGAAAGGACGAAAGAGAAGCAAAGCCCTAGTTTCGTATTTTTTATTTTATCTTTATTTTATTTTCCCAAATGCATGTACCCCTCTTTGTCTTTTCCCTTATGAATATCCTTAGATAGCATGACTTCCATGCATCATTTTCTAATTTGAATTTGCTATCATTCTCCCTCAAGGTGCCTTACTTTCTTCTTATAAAACACACACACAAAATGTCTATACTTAAAAAAAATCTTCTCTTTATTTCTACTGTACTTTTGAATATCCTTCAATTTTCTCTTTCAAATCACCTAACTTCTTTGAAGGACAACATGTATCTATTCCTTAATCATCAATTATTCAACTACTTACAATCTGCATTCTTTTCCTACCTCTTTCTGGATTATGCATCTTTGACTATAATCACAGAATTTTTCTCAATTTTCTTTCTCCTTAACGTTTCCATAGCATTTCAGAACTATTAAGAAGTTTTTTGAAAGACTATTTTTTTTCTTTCTGGATTTTGTTACATTATACTTTTCACTTGGAATGGAGCATATAATAGTATAGAGTTTTCCAAAATGTATTCTGTGGAAAACAAGTTGCTCAAGATGTTGATGGACAACGCAAGAAAATAATTTTTCCCTATGGTCAAATGGATTTGAGAAACATTGGTTTAAATATAATTAAATGGGTCAGTTTATTGAAGAATATCTCAAACTTTTTAGCAAAAGGAAAGAAAAAAGATTTCAGATGCACAGAAAAATACAGTTCTCAGTTTTGCAGACCTATTAGAGGACAGAATCCTATATTTGTGGAGCCTCTCTATTGTTTCATGTAAAACTCTTTCGGAAATGTTAATTTAGTGGTTAAGTTTGGGGAATCAGGTAGACATGAATTCAAATCCTGCCTCTGAAACTTTCTGTCCGTAGGATTTCGTGCACAGTATTCATTCGGTATAGTGTTAAGTAACGGCCAACACTTACTGCACTCTTGGTTTATGCTCAGCAATTTTCTATAAGCTTTACACATATTATCTAAGTAGCATGCCCAAGTTTAAGGAGTCCCTTCATTAGAATGTATGTTAAATGAATTAATAAATTAGTTTAAACACATATAGTGAGTAGCCATGTAATCAAGACTTTTGAGTCCTGAATGACTTAGCAGATGAGTCTCAGTTTCCTCAGCGGTAAAATAGGGATAATAACACCTTTATAAATAATGTTTTGTCAAGACTAAATGAGACAAACACATTATTTAGTGTGGGCCATGTAGCTGACACACATAAGTTTTGGTTTACTTTCTCAAATACGGTGAATTAAAAACATATGCATTTAAATTATTCTAAAATATATGCAAATTATGGCACAGATTTTATGTGAAATAAAATGATGCCATATGCTTGCATTAGAATAGGACAGAAAGAGAAAAGAGAAGCAGCTGTTGTTTTTTTTTTTTTTTTTTACCTTGCATTAATCCCAATAATCCATAGATATTAAGTTTATTGCTTCTTATTTGCTTCCATTCTGTGAACTCATTCATGTGTTTTGCTTCTTTTGCCCAGGCACTCAGCCATAGATTCTGCCCAATGCCTACCAAATTCTGCCCTACATAACTGGCCACACTCAGCCACACCCAGAGCCAGCCAAAGGCTTGGAGGTACTTCAGAATGATTGAGAACTTCACCTAAAAGCAAAGTTGATACAAAATTAGGTTACTGTACTTAAAAGTGAGACAAGGTAGATTTAAATCCTACTTGACATTTCTGGAGGCATGTGATCTTAGTCAAGTTACTAACTTCTATATCTTTCAGAGTACTCATCTCTAACTTGGAATAGTAATAGTAGCCACCTTATAAGCTATATCTAAAGTGCTGGCACAGTCCGGAGCACTTAAAAATAAATATTCAAATAATATTAGTTACTATCATTAGTAAACAAGAATATATATCGCTAAGTAGCATGTAATCCTAATTAAACAACACTATATATCCAATAGTTCCATTTAATGTATGTTCTTCGAATTATTATATAACAAACCTCCTCAAATTCAATGACAAATATATATTTATTAATAATGCAATATAATCATATACATTAATATATATTAATAACAAATAATAATATTCATTCTGGTGCTTACCCCACCAATAGGGATCTTTTCCTTTTTCATTGAGAATTGTTTTCCTTGATCCAATGAGGGCCTGGTAAAGCAAGGCAATGTACATTTTGTAAGTTTTAGATTGTCCAAGCATTTTTTTAAAATTATACATTCTCAACTGCTTTGCTGCATATTCCTCTGCCTTGATGATATAGCATTGTTCCTTTAATCTCTTCAAATGGAGAGTTCATTCTCTGATATCCCATATATTTTAAAGTTAGAAGAGTAAGTCTGATTTTTTCCTTCTTCTACAGATAATTATCCTTCAAGTTTGAGCTAAATCCCTAGATTATTTAAGCTAATGCCACCTGTCTGTACCATAATCTATGTCTTCTCATCTACTTGCCTCCTGGCCTATCAAAAATGGCATCAGGCTCACCGTCCCACTTTGTTCTGCCACCATCCTGAGTGATGTCATAGCTTATAGAGACAGCTCATTAAACTCAATCTCTTTTCAACTTCAGAGCCATCATATATTTAGGGTCCTTCATCTGCATTCTACTTTGACCATCAATTGTCAGGTCCTTAAGTCATGAATCTTATAACCTGGAACTAACACACCTTGGAAAACTCAACTCTAAACATTTCAATCTCTGGCCATAACCTTTTCTATTCCAAATTGTACATTAAATTATTCTCACTACATTTGGTTTTTATTCCATCTAGACTTCCAGATCCTGAATCCAACTTTCTACCGTCCTTGCTCTCTAGGATGACTAATGATTCTGGTTTCCCCAGATATTCTTAGTTTTAGCATTAACTGTCCCACATTCCAGGAAACTCTCAGTCTCATGCAAACCTATTATTTCTCTCTATTCCCTTCGATATGCAGCCTGTACTCCATGATTGCCATCTCATCCAAACGATGGCAATAATGTGAAGTCTCAGGCTTTGCTTTCTCTCCATTAAACCTTCATGTTAGAACTCACATGTCAGTGCTCATCACACTTGCTTCAAAAGATCATACAGCTGTATAAATTGGTTCCACCGTGAATTAACACCTTTCCTCCACCTGGGCTCTTAATAGTGCCTAGAAATTCTTCCATGACTCTCAGAAGGGGCCCCACATCTTACTTGATGGAGAAAGTAAGGGCAGACAGGAAAGTCAGTCACCAGATCTCTACATTTATCTGCATCTCTACACAGCCTTTTATAGTTCTCTCCTACAGCAAACAAAGGAAATTCTTTTATTAATATCCAAGAATAGCTAGATGATCTGAATTCTATTCTGTCCCATTTACTCAAAACACTTTTATTTTTTAATGTTTATTTATTTTGAGAGAGACAGAGAGAGAAAGACAATGTGAGCGAGGAAAGGGCAGAGAGGGACGGAGGGAGAGAGGGAGAGGGAAAGGGAGAGAGAGAGAGAGAGAGAGAGAGAGAGGGAGAGAGAGAGAGAATCCCAAGCAGGCTCTATAGTCAGCATGGAGCCTGACACAGGGCTCCATCTCATGAACAGTGAGATCATAACCTGAGCTGAAAGCAACATTTGGATGCCTAACCAACTGAGCCAGCCAGGTGCTATAAAACACATTTATTAATTATAGTGTTTCCACACTTTCCTATCAATGAGTCACTTGATGGTGCTTGTTAAAAATACAGATTATAAGATTTCCCTTCTAGAAACTTGCCTTTCAAATAAATGATCCAAGGGACTTTCATCTTAGGGCAAATCTAAGAAACCCAGAATTGTTCACAATCTTCTAATCTTCATTTTCTAATCTTCCCTTCTCCTGACTCCTTCCCATCAGTCTATAGAGAATAACATATTCTTGTCTTTTTAAAATTATTTTAATGTTTACTTATTTTTGAGAGAGAGAGAGAGAGAGAGAGAGAGAGAGGCAGAGAGAGAAGGAGACACAGAATCCAAAGGAGGGTCCAGACTCTGAGCTGTCAGCACAAAGCCAGACGACCTGAGCCGAAGTCGGACGCATAACTGAATGAACCACACATGTACCTCACATTCTTCTTATCTTAAAACCAATACCATCACCACTAAAATGATTCTACTCTCAATGCCATATCCCTCTTCACTTACTATCCTACTTCATGACTTTTTTATAGCTAAATGTTTTTCTGCCAAGTCACCTTTCCTTTTTGAACTACCTGGCACCTGGCTGAAAGCGTTTCCATCAACAACATCTTAATGAAATAAGTAAAATACTTATTGTTGTATCCATGGAATATTTTAAAAATTATTTCACTTTAACTCTCTATGACATTCATCACCACTGACCACTCCCTTGTTTAAGGGACATTTCCTTTTACTTCCCTACCACCATGCATTTGTATTTTCTCACTCCTCTCTGCCCCACCTCCCATTTGTTTCTCTTTGGGTTTCTTTCTCTGTCTTCCATTTAATGTTCATTTTTCCTTAGGTTCAGATCTAGTCATTACAGTCTACCCTTGAACCACACAGGCTAGAAGTGCACAGGTACAGTTATATGTAGATTTTTTTCAATAAATATACATACAGTACTGTAAATGTATTCTCTTTTCTTTTTGATTTACTCAATAATATTTTCTTTTCTCTAGCTTATCTTATTGTAAGAATACAGTACATAATACACACAACATATCCAACTGTTGCTTTCAGCTCAGGTTGTGATCTCACTGTTCATGAGATGGAGCCCTGTGTCAGGCTCCATGCTGACTATAGAGCCTGCTTGGGATTCTCTCTCTCTCTCTCTCTCTCTCTCTCTCTCTCTCTCTCTCCCTCTCTCTCTCTCCCTCTCCCACTCCCTCCGTCCCTCTCTGCCCTTTCCTCACTCACATTGTCTTTCTCTCTCTGTCTCTCTCAAAATAAATAAACAAAAAGAAAAGTGTTTTGAGTAAATGGGACAGAATGGAATTCAGATCATCTGGCTATTCTTGGATATTAATAAAGAATTTCCTTTGTTTGCTGTAGGAGAGAACTATAAAAGGCTGTGTAGAGATGCAGATAAGTGTAGAGATCTGGTGACTGACTTTCCTGTCTGCCCTTACTTTCTCCATCAAGTAAGATGTGGGGCCCCTTCTGAGAGTCATGGAAGAATTTCTAGGCACTATTAAGAGCCCAGGTGGAGGAAAGGTGTTAATTCACGGTGGAACCAATTTATACAGCTGTATGATCTTTTGAAGCAAGTGTGATGAGCACTGACATGTGAGTTCTAACATGAAGGTTTAATGGAAAGAAAGCAAAGCCTGAGACTTCACATTATTGCCATCGTTTGGATGAGATGGTAATCATGGAGTACAGGCTGCATATCGAAGGGAATAGAGAGAAATAATAGGTTTGCCTGGGACTCAGTTAATACACACAAAATATGTGTTAATTGACTGTTTGCTATCAGCAAGGCTTCCCAGCAACAGTAGGTTATTAGTACTTAAGCTTTTGCAGAGTCAAAAGTTACACTCAGATTTTCAACGGCATGGGGAGTCGGTGCCCCCAACCCCTCACATTGTTCAAGGGCCAGCTGTATTGCCTTTGTATGCTCCACACTCTCCTGAGAAATCTCATTCACTCCCACAGTTTCAAAAACTTTCTTCCTTGTGGGTGACTCTCAGATTGATTGTTCTAGTCCATACTTCTTCCCTGAGCTCCAGATCTATACAGTAAAATGCTTATTCGACATCCAATTCATCTCAATGCTTGTTTATCTCTACACCACCCTAAATTGAATCAGTTATTTTCCTACCTTCTTTAAAGCTTTCCTTGGCTTTGTAAAGAGCTACAAATACTTCCTCTTTCTCAATCTTGGCACATTTCTAACCAATCACCAAGTGCGTGTCAATTCCTCTAGAACTGTATTATTGGAGAAACATTTGGAAAATGTCTAACAGCATGAAGAAAAGTAATGGCAAAGGAGGAGGGAAAACAGAGGAGGGAGAGAAGCAGGAGAAGGAACATTCATAATCCTATGCTCCAGAGACATTCGGTGCTGAAGTGCTTGTGAATATTACCAGTCTTTTCCCTACATGTGTGTAGTATCACAATACAAATGTTGTTCTAAAACAGATTTTTAATTTTTAAACCATTTTATACATGGTCTTTGTAGCTCAGTATATAATGAACCTAAAATATTATTCTATAACAGCATTATATTTTATATTATGATGATATATTTTATCACTTACTATATTAAGATTTACATAACAAAATCAGTAGTTAGAGTGGCTGCAGTTTTTTCCTACTTTTTTGCTGCAATGGTCATGCTTTTCACCTATCTCTCATCGTCCCTTGTAGGGACATAGAAGCGTGAAGTATGCCAAGTTCTAGGTCATTTATCTAATATTGAACTGACCTCTAGAAATACTGAACTGAGTTATGTGCCCTCATTTCTCCCCATTTCCCATGTTATTTACCAGAATAAGAAAGGCTTTATTTGATCAGTCTGGTGGCTTTTCCCTTTCTGTCTCTGGCTCTAGTGTCAAGAAACATTCTGTGGGACGTTGCAATACATGGCCTCCGTACAATCAGCTTCACCATCAGGAAAAGATACACTATTTAACAGACACTTTCATTGGAACAACTCCTGGTATATGATTTGGGTTAATTACTGTCATCATCTTTCAAGCCCTTGGCATGGCTTCTGTTTGGATAAGCAAATTTGGCATTGGTATCAAGCCAAAAAATTAATTCTTAATGTAGCTGGATATAAAATGCTGTGAAACCCAACTGTTAAAAGGGAATTAAAGCATCGTAATTAGACACAACTAACAAAGAACAAGAATTTATTGGACACTATACAGGAGGGTATTGCTTTTCCAGACTACAATGTTATTTATTCTTTTTCCACAAAATACTGCACTTAGTTCGGGGCACTTTGTTGTGAATAACAGATTCTATCTGAATTTTAAAAGAGCAAATTATTTTGCTGGTAGAGAAGTTTTAAAAATGAGTTTCGTGTTGTCCTTCAGAAACCCTCAGGAAAGTTGGCACAATACCCGTCTGCATATTTTTGTATAAAAGATATAGAATTAACATACTGAAACCATTATTCTTGAACTGAGCATGCAGTTGCAAAGTCTGGAATGTGCATGGGAGGATTAAAGTGATGAAAAGAGTCTGACATGAAAGACAGAAAGGGGGCAGTCTAGGTACTGAAATAACACTCCTAATTTAATTTATTTGTGGAAGATATTAAGGAATATTTTTAAAAAAATAATTAATATATACCAGGTAACTTTAAACCAAAAAGTGAAAAAAAATGTGGAGACAGTTCAAATTATTTTAGTCCCTATTAGAAATCTGAATTAACATCAGAAAATGATTCTAAGCCTTAAATTTCAGCAGGGGGAGGGATTCTCAGACATTATTTAGTCCAACTCCCTTCCTTTTCACCTACCTCCCGATGGGCAATTAGCCATTATCCCCATGAATTCTTCCATGAAGAAGACTCACTGTATTCTCTCTCTGTACATTCCATTGTAGAGAGTTTCTTGCTGTTGTACAGTTCCTGCCTCTGTGTATCTTCCAACCCCTAGTCTATCTTAATGCTGCACTAATGGAAATTTGGGTAATTCTTAAAAATAGAAAATTAGGTTGAAAAGTCAGGAAATTTTCTCCATGTAATATTATCTTACCAAATAGTAAAGCAGATAAAAAAAAATGAAAGCAAGAATGGGAAGTAGCACAGAAAATAATAAACTAGGAAATACATAGGCAGTAGCCAAACATGCACATATTTTGGAAAAATTAAAATAGGCCTCTGGTCTCTCAAACACAAAATAAAAAATGATTTAATTACTATGGTGACAAGAAAAGATTAGCATGGGGGAATTTATGGACCTTCAATTACATTTTTATCACAGTCATTAAAAAGGAAGCTTGATACTGGGCTGTGTTGATAAGAATATGACATACTGGAGTTGAGGCCATCTTCTCAATGTACTTATTACTGGAGAAGGAAGTTTCAGAATGCTGGCTTCAGTTTGGGTCTCCACAACTTGAGAAATGTTTAGAAATCAATTCTGTAAGTGTATTTTTATGGGGGTTGGGATTCTTATTTTAAGTAGAAATTTCCCAAAGGTGACTCACAAAAACTATGAGGGGTTCAATTTAGATATTATGACTGACAGTGATTTTATAAATAAGAGAAATTGATTTATTATAGAGAGAAGGGTATGATTAAGTTTACAACAATCCTTATAGATTTTTAAGTTTTAAGCTTTTAAACAAGTTACAATTTGGCTGCCAGTGAAACTACACACAGGTGAAAATTCTCCTAATGATCAGAGATGTGTAGATCCTACAGCACATAAATTTCAAAGTCTGGTTCAGTGCTCCTGGATTTGCTTCTCTTAGGGATGCTTAAAAACTGGCACTCATTTAAATGAAAGCTATTGTTATAATGCTCAAAAAAATAACATAGAACAAATGATGGATTAAAATCACTGAGTGTTCTTTCAGACTTCAGTTATTTATTCATCCATCCAACAAAATATTTATTGAACATCAGCTTATATGCTACTCAGGGTTTAGTTGAAACTTGTTTAGATGGCAATAAAGCAATGAACAAATAGACAAAAATTTTTGCTGTCCTACAGCTTAAAACCTAGAAATGAAAGACAAAATAAAAGTAAGTAAGTTTTCCAGTATACTGAAAATTAATAAGAATTATGGGGAAAAAAATTAAGCCAGGAAAGGGGAGGAAGTATTATGTTAAAATAGGGTGACTAAACCTAAAGTCTTCATTCATAAGGTAACATTGGAACAAGACCTACAGAGGTTGGGTGAGCAAGCCATAATATCTGGGAGAATGATTTAGTTGATCTATTGAGTCAGCTGAATCTGTCACGGAGGCAAAACTCAAACCTGTAATGTTCACATCATCCACACATCCTTAGGGATATCCACGCTTTTCAAAATAAATAAATAAATTCCATTTATTTTAAGGTCCATTTTTTTAATTGAAAGTCAAATCTACAAATTTCTAAGCTACTGGATCCCAAAGTGCTTGCTTCCCTATAATCCATTCTAATTCTCCATTTTAGCAATCTTGCTGAGTGACCGCTCCTTATAATTCTGGCACCGACTTTTTAATCTTTTTATTCCTATTATTTCTTTTTCTTCTTTCAGGCTCCTATTTGCAACTGCTGTGGGGAAATTTGGAGCAAATAACAGATTAGGATAATAAGCTTCAATTACTGCTCATTTTGGAAACTTACAAAAAAAGAAGTGTAATATAACAAAATCCAATCAGGGTCAACGTTGTATTATTTTTCTTTCTCTCTCACTTTCTCCCATCCTTCTTTCACTTCCTCCTTCCCTGTTTCCCTTCATACCTCCTTCCCCACTTTTCTCCCTCTCTTTCTTCCTTCCTTCTTTCCTTCCTTTTGTCTTAGCAAACAGATTCTTCAATTCCTACACCAAGTCTGTATTTCTAGGTTACATATCCTGGCCTGATAATCATCCCAGTCCATTGTAGAATTCTCATGTCTCAAGCTTATTTTCCCATTTACATCAGCAGTGCATATGAATGCTATAGGTTGGAGATATTTTTAGTGCACACACACACACACAACTCTTCTACTAGAATTTGTCTAGAAGTTACTGAGAGTCTAATGAGCATATCTTCCCCAAACTAAGTCACATCCATCTCACTTAAAAACTGAGACACATCCATCTAACCTATAGTTCAAAATTTGGAAACCACTAAGTACTTCTGTAGCCATTATAATGTGTAGATCCTTTATAAAGGATGCATTTTAAATGTTTAAAAAATTGTAATTAGTCCATAATCCCAGTGAGCTTGGTATCATCCTAATACTCACCTATCATTTTGCTCCAAGATTTGGTCTTTCAGTATAGTTCTGGAGTCGATTACACTGACTCGCTTTAAAGCATGAGCTGGAGAGGAAGATGGTGAGTGCTTTTATATACATATAAGCAAACAATGCATTAAATAGTGAGAAATTTGGTGAAAGATTATACCAGTTGAAGAAATTTTTGTGTTCTGGATCCACAGGAATATAAGGAGTCCTTTCATTTGCCCCATAATTTCCCCTTTGCCTGAAATATCTTGTAATATCTTCATAAAAACTGAGATTTCATAATGAATAAGTCCACAGAAATTATTTTTTTGGACATTAGAGTTCTAACTTGTTTTGGATCTTCCACAGAAGGGCTAGTTATTTGCCCAAGAGGAATATGACTCTAGTCTTTAAAGGAAAAATGTAATTTAATGAAGTCTTACAGAAAATTGTGATTATTGATGAAACACAATGGTAAGTCCCCCAAATCTCTGTCATCTTCTTACTAATACCACTAATACTAACTTCCTATGTGGCAGGCACTATTCTAAATCATATATATATATAAATTTTTCCCTTAGTTCTCAAGAGTATCCCTATGAGGAAGATAGTATAATTATCCCTTTATCTTGGGGATAAAAAGACTGAGGCACAGAGAAGTTAAGCAAGTCACAGAAACAAGTGTCGCATCTAGAACTACAACACTGAGAGGTTCGAGTTATCTGAACCTGAATCTGAAGGGAAACATCTCAGAACTTGGCTGGGTTTTGTCTTTTTTTACAGTATGATACCTAAGCTCCTTGAATTTCAGACTTCTCATTTTTAAAAGATAGAAACTGAAGTTGGGAATTTCTACATCTCATATGAATTCTGTTTTCTTATTTCTAGAAATAAATATCAAATAGCCCTTAATGGAAGAATCTGACTTACATCAACTATCTCTCTGAGACATGAGATTCCATGTAAATTTATCATTAGTCCTCATATCTTTCTTCATTGACCTTTCTTTTTACTTCTGATTGATTCTCTAATAATATTTCCAAAAGGTGAGACTTTTATAGACTTTTTATAGACTTTTCAGAGCTGGGTGGATTCTTAAAGGTCTGATGTATCCAAACCCAGATCATACTGTAAAACTACTTTTTTTAAGTTATCTGTCCTCAACCCCAATAGCAAGATTGAGGATGATAAGAAAAGGAGAAAAAGCAGCTGAGTCATAAGCAGTTTTGAGGGCAAAGGAGTGATAAAAACCTGTACTGTTCAATTCCACATCAGCCACCGGGAAAAGTGGATCTAGTTCAAGTCCCATGTTTTATAAATGGGAAGAACCAGAAGAGTTAAGTCATATTTATGAAGATTCACCAAGTTAGGTGCTTGGGGCACCTAAAACTGGCCCAGTGTTGTTTCCACCAGGTTGTGCTGACATTTACTCCCACTCTGGTGTCATATAAGTTAACACAAATTTTAAAATGGAAGGACTGTGTTCTTTTTAAAAGAATTCTTGAACAGACTCAAGATCAAAGAAGATAAGTTAAATAAATGACAGATCACAGGGTATTTTCAAACTAAGGATCATACCTCTTAAATTTTACTACCTGTCCAGACAATCTTTTTCCTCTAAATCCCAACAAAAATCCTCTCAGATATAGTTTGGGTTTTCCCTACTACTTATGCAAATTAAAAAAAGAAATGCCCCACAGGGACAAGGCTGCATCTCACATTGGTGGGAACCAGGGCAAGAGTATAAATGAAGGCCCCACATGCCATATTGCTAATTATTTAATAGTTACAGATTGAACTAACAGACTCACAAATATGTTCTATTGCTTATCCTTAGCAATCCACCTCCCCAACCATATTCAAGGCAAGGTCCATGTGAGAGTATTTGGAACCCTAAGAGTTCCTCTGGAAAACATGGAAGTTCTGGGTGACATGGCCTCAGTCAAGGTTCCTGTCCCCTTCTCTCCTACCCTGGCCCCATCCTGAACCATGTCTGTGGACAGACACTTCAGGCTACATGTCTAGGCTGTACTCACCCTAACCCTTCCAAGAAAGAAAAAAAATTCCTCAAGCCAAAGAGTGGCAAATGCCAGTAGATCAGCCTGCCTTTGGGAGGGCAGAACTGAGGAGCAAGTTTATGTCATCTCGACAGAGAATTCTGGAACCCCAAATACCCAGAACAGTAGAAAAAAAAGTAGAAGATGAGGGGTCACCTGGCTGGTTCAGTCATTTGAGCATCCAACTCTTGATTTCAGCTTGGGTCATGATCTCATGGTTCATGGGTTTGAGCCCCGCATCAGGCTCCATGTTGGTGGTGTAGAGCCTGTTGGGATTTTCTTTCTTCCTCTCTCCCTCTTCCCCTCCCCTGCACACTCTCTCTGTCTCTCAAAAATAAATAAATAAAATTTAAAAAAAATGTTTAAAAATACAAACAATAAAAAAGGTAGAATATCAGAAGGGGACCCTTCATGGGCACAATAATCCCTTGGGCTCTTGGTCAGAGAACCAGCTAGGAAAGTCTGAAACAGGGACTCTCTAAAGCATGGAGCATAGTACTGGGTCACATTGGCCCATGTCTAAGGGCAGCACTGCAAGAACTTGACACTGAATGTAACCTGGTTTGAAGCTATTGTTTAGTGGGGTGTTTTATGTCATCAATAACTACTTTTGCCTTGCTCTGTGTGGCCCCTAAGGGAATTGCACTATACATAGCTGACCTTTTACAAATATCTATCTAACATCTAGTATCATCATGGGTAAAGGAATTTGATGACTGCTTTTAAAAAGCCTTCATTTTACATTTTTATTCAGCATCCAAAAAATCAAAGTCCTAGAAATATTCATTTAAAAATGTATTATATTTTTAATGCAAAAAATAACTCTATTCATCACCTTCCTGAATTTTAACAGAGAAGACACAACACTGCAGTCATTAAGAAAAAAAAAGTTCAATTTACATTTTTCTAACTCTGGCACATTTCTGGTGGTAAGGCAGTGACATCTATTAATGTCAGCCCTGCTTCAAGAATAATACTGTTTTCACTTGTTACCATAGAGGATTCATATACATAAGAAGGTATACAGAAATACAGAAAGGGCATGATTTTTGTTTCCAAAAATGGAGTTTTAAACAAGAGCAAATTCCACAACTTTCAAAAGACACACTGTTCATATTTTATGGTGAATTAAATATGGAACATTGAAGTTATTGTCTGCTCTTAGAGCTCTATTTTCCAAAATAATATAACTTATATTTCATGTGGCCTTTAAAATAAATGGCCACATGAAAAATACACTGGTTCATAGCATTCTAAATCATCCCATTAATTCCTGAGGAGACATACTTCCGGCAGATTTGCCTGCTTAACAGCTACTGAGTACCTGTAATCTCCCTTGCATGAGACTACCTAAGTGCTGAGAAAAGAAAAAAAAATGACAGACCACATTCTCATTCTAGTCCTGGAGACATTCACAGACATCTCTTTCCTATACATATACTAAATATAAATTATTACTGAGCCTGACCAAGTAAGAGATCATTTCCAAAATCGCTAGCCATTAAGAGAATAGGAGGTACTTCTTTTATTAAGAATGACCACAGCCATCTGATGATGCATCAGACATTTCAGAATGCACCTGAAAATAGAATATTTGAATTTGAGAAAGAATAAAGACGAGGTATAGAAAAACAGTGGTGCATAACTAATCGGTATTTGCTGCGGTCCAAAAAGGAAACACATCAGCAAAATTGCTTTGTTTTTTAATTTCACAACATTCAAATAATAAATTGCACTGATCTTGTTATAAACTGGTTACACATTTTTATGACGTTTATAATTAGGCACAATGTAAAGTGAATTAGTGGCTACCCAGTTCATATAGAAAATACAAAGCGTAGCTCAATATTTCTTCTGTTACCCCAAAATTATGAAATAGTTAACTGATTTTATAGTAATTTTTCAGTAGTATTCTGGGAAGTTACAGGACAATGATCATAGTGGTCTACATAAGAAACCATCTAGCTAGAAAAAGATGATGTGCATTAAACTTTCAGAGATGGGAAATAATGGACCCCTCGAATGCTTGATTTCAAACATCCCTGTGCCTTAATTAGGTAAAGATCAAACCACTTTATTTACATAAACATTTATGAATCTTAAGTTAAAATGCTAGGAGTATAGTAAGAAAAACTAGTAAACTCAATTGTTAATTCATAATAAAAGTTAGACAAATATCATTTCCCTTCTTTTTTTTTCTCTCCCTCAACATGCAACAATACATTTAAAATATTTATTATTTACTTGACATAGATTTATGCTCCCTGTTCTTAATTTAAAAGAAAGTAGAATGTTTAGACCCATTATATTCTAGACCTGCAGTAGAGCTTATAAATCATCTAATCTCTCATTTCATAGATGAACAAACAGATCTTGGGGCATGACATTTTGCTTAAAAATCATAAATGAGGTTAATTTTTAGCTGATGTGTTCCAATGTATTTGTTTCCTTTCTAGAGAAAGGAAGGTGCCCAATTCCTGACTTAAGCAGGATGAATAAAGAAAAATGCATTGTAAGAAATCACACAATTAATGGACTTTCAGAATGGGTAGGCACGCTACATCTTAGGCTTATTTTTCATTGTGTCTCACCTTTTTCTTGTTCACTGAAGGCCTGAAGCAAATGTGTGAGGTTTCTGGTTTTAGACAGCAGCTCCTGGTATGTTCCCATTTGTGCAACTCTGCCACTCTCCATTACAACAATCAAATCCATCTGTGGTAGAAGTGTGAGGTTGTGTGTCACTAAAACACGAGTCTGAAAAACAGAGTGTTTTATTTCTTGCATTATAGTAAAAAATGGCAAAAATAATCTATTTTATTTTTTTTATTTTTTTAAATTTTTTTAACGTTTATTTATTTTTGAGACAGAGACAGACAGAGCATGAATGGGGGAGGGTCAGAGAGAGAGGGAGACACAGAATCTGAAGCAGGCTCCAGGCTCTGAGCTGTCAGCACAGAGCCCGATGCGGGGCTCGAACTCACGGACCGTGAGATCATGACCTGAGCCGAAGTCGGACGCTTGACCAACTGAGCCACCCAGGCGCCCCAAAACTAATCTATTTTAAAGAAAGCTGTAGTCTTTCTTACTTTCTTTTTCTTTCTTTCTTTTTTTTTTTTTTTTTACTATTTAAGAGTGTAATTGTTGGTTGGTACCAGTTTAAGGCAGCATTTATATATTTCACAATGAATGATTATATGCTGCTAGACCAAAAAAAAAGGATTGCAAAATGTTTATTTATTTTTGAGAAAGAGAGAGACAGACAGAAAACGAGGGGGAGAGGGCCAGAGAGAGAGGGAGACACAGAATCCGAAGCAGGTTCCAGGTTCTGAGCTGTCAGCACAAAGCCCAACACGGGGCTCAAACCTACGAACCCTAAGATCATGACCTGAGCCAAAGTCGGACGCTTAACCAACTGAGCCACCCAGGCGCCCTGGACTGCAAACGTTTTTAACCCATTGGTTCAGGAATTCTTCATTCATTAAAAATGAATCAATTTCATAACAAATTTAAAAATTTCGTATCTGTCATCCATGGCTTAGTTTTTTAAAGGCCCTATAGGATTACAATAAAGTGTTTGATTACAGTCATAATTCATATTATTTATTTTTAAATCTTTCCACACACACTGTACACACACACATAGGATTGAACCAGAAGTTTTCATCTTGGGTTAATTTTGATAAGTAAGGTATTTATCTATTATTTACTTAGATATATATTTTACCATTTTACACATTTAATGTTTCCAGAGTGCTTATATTAACAAATCCATAAATGCATATTATAAAGGAATGAGTATGGCTTTGTGGTCAGACAGACTTTTTAAAATCTGTTCTTTTTTTTTTTTAATTAAAGTACAGTTGAGGGCACCTGGGTGGCTCAGTTTGTTAAGCATCGCCTTTGGCTCAGGTCATGATCTCAAGGTTTGTGAATGTGAGCCCCGCATCAGCCTCTCTGGTGTCCATACAGAGCCCCCCTTCGGATTCCTCTGTCCCCCACCTTTCTCTGTCCCTTCCCTAGCTCGCACTCCATCTCTCTCTCTCAAATAAACATTTACAATTTTTAAAAAATTAAAGAATAAAGTACAGTTGACACACAATATTATGTTAGTTTCTGGTGCATAACATAATAATTCAACAATTCTAAATGTTATTAAAATCTCTGCTCTTCTTAAGGTAAGCAACCTATATCAAACTATTTTGAACTACAAATTACTTCAGAGGTAAAACAGGAATAATGTTAATACCTATTCAGAGACTTGGTTTAAAAACTAAATGAACTAATTTAGTGTCAGACATGGAATGCACTCAGTAAATATTAATACCCTTCTTCTTGGCCCTTTCACAAGAGAACTGAATTATTATCGCTATATTAAAAATACCATAATTTTAAGTAACAAATTAATAGTCAGTAAAATAATACTTTCTATGAAATTGCTATGTATGAAAATACCATTTTTCAAAAGAATCAAATAAACTAAAAACAACTCATTTTGACATACAAATCCCCTTTAGAGTGTGGTATCAGTCTATAAGGTAACAATCACATAAATTGTTGTCACAGTAAACTTGTAAATAAAACTCTAAAAAATATTCATGAAAATTTGTCTGTAAAAAGATTAATGTAATACCCCTTTTCACGTAAAATTTCACTACTTTGCTTCAACAAATGAACAAACTACTGGAATTTTAGGCACACTGCGATGCAGATTATCTTCCCTTTATCCTCTCAAAGCATAAATGACACTATGGCTACCTTGTTTTTCAAAATACCCGAGGACCCAATCACTTTTTCAAAAAGTTGCTTTCCAATATGGACATCAACTGCAGAAAAGGGATCATCCAGGAGGTAGATGTCAGCCCCGCTATACACAGCTCTGGCCAGACTCACTCGATGCTTCTGGCCCCCACTTATATTCACACCCTGAAAATGGAGCAGGAGAAAAACCATGACCAAAAATGGGTAAATCTCAAAGCACATAGAGTGACATCCAATTTCTCTTCTGCAGCATGGACAGATGACAATTCAAGATTAACCCTCAAACCTTTCTTTATTCCACAATACAAAGGCCTAGCCCCCATCTGCTATTTCCAAGTGCTACTAACTTGTGCAAATTAACAGATATATCTGCTTTCTCTTAATTGCTTACTCTCAAAAGTAGATACTAACAATTAAGGAGAAAAGAATTTCCAATCCCCTAACTCTGAAAAGTCATGCCTCTGATATATTAAATAAGATTTTTGGCTGCTAACCATATACTGACACCAGTGATCATTTTTAAATTGACACATAGAAAATTGAGAATAATAGCTAAATTACTAAAGCAGTAATCATCATGTCCTATTTTATTCTGTAGAAAGATTACTACAAGTCTTGTTGGCAAAAGTACAACTCTAAGAAGCAAGAAATAAGGAATATCCATCATTCCATGTGAGAATTAAAGTCGACATGTACAGCCCTGTATAGAGAATTATGGGGCCAGGCCCAATTTACTTGATTTATTTTATATTTAGTGTTTACAGATCTGGCTTAAAAGCTTTCCTTGCAGCACAGAACTTAGCCAGTTACCTCTAATTGTAAAATGCCATTGCTTTTTTGCCTTTCTCATCTTGTGCCTACTCAACAAATACCTCCTTTGTATAATCATATTCTGGGTGCTAGATAACACTTGGGATTCAAAGATAATGAAACTGAGCCTCTATCATGAGGAGGTCACAGTTTAGCAGGGGGGACAGGCATGCAAAAATATATATAAAATAATATAATATGTGTGTGTGAGTGTGTGTGTCTGTGTGTATGTGTGTGTGTGTGTGATTATAACAGCCCCCAACTCATGGGTTTGTCATGAGCATTTAATAAGATATTTACAATAAATAAATTACAAAAAAACAAAAGATATTTGTAAAAAATTTAAAAAACTTACAAATTTACAACAAATCCAACACCAAGTACAGACACAATCAACATTAGCTATTATCCCCAATCACTCTTCTAATTCATCCTCTGCCTTATCATTACATATCCTGTGATTATGTCATCACTTTGGTTAAAAACCTGGGATGCCCACATCTCATTTGCCATCATCCAGGAGCAACAACAAATTCCTTAGTATAAATCTACAATAATTACGTTCTGGTGTTAACTCATCTTTCAACCATTCTCCTGATACTGTCCTCACCTGAAGGTGGCCTGCCAGCCAGACTGGCCCAAGCTGTTCATTCTACTTAGAGCCCATATCCTCCCTTTTAATTCAAAATCCAGTCACTCTAAGAAGTCTTTTTCCAAAGCAATCTTCCACCCACTGTTCCAAGTAAAGTGATTCGTTCCTTCCATTCTTGTCTTGCGATGCTCAGTTTACTCATCCCATTGTCAGAAATGGCAATACCCACATCAGTCTCCCTCACAAGCCTATGATCTAGTTTATCCTTACACTCCCAGCACATAGATTGTGTCTGACACTAGGTGATTAATAAATATTAATAAGGACAACTGATAATATCATTGGCAGAGATACACTGGATCGCAAATCTCTTAAAGGTAGGGGGACAGTTCCCTTGCTCACCATTATGTACCCCATAGCAGAAAAAAGGCATATAATAGATTTAAAAATATTTGTCGTCAATTGAAGAATGCCAAAGGAAAAGATGAATAAAAATGAATAAAATTCTATACCCATTATCTTAGTTGTCTCATAAACAGCTGTAAGCAGATTTCCTTTTGAAATAGTCAATTACATGTTTATTTTAAAGCATATCATCAGATTGGGAGACATCTAATTACAAAAAGTGTAAGTTATATATGGTGATGACATTTATGCCTATATTTAATATATACTTCACATTTTGCATTTTCTTCCCCTTTAAATTCTTTTTACTTACATACCGTCAACATTTCATATTGTTAGAGTTTGGCTTTATCAGCATAATATTCAGTATGTATTAACAAGTTTGAAGAAGTCACATTTCTGCATCATTTTAGCTATGGTGTCATTTTGCCAAGGGATAGCAAAAACACCAAAAACAAAAAACAAAAAACAAAAAAACGACAACACAGATGTGGTGGAAAAAAAAATGAAATCTATTTAATAACTTGAGAAAATACATCTGCAAAGTAACAGGCTATGAACAAAGCCAACATAAGTCTCGTTAAAAGGTATTGCCTCATTCTAGATTTTAAATATTTCTACTTTCTATCTTTTTGCTCTCTAACTATTTTATTTATCAATTTATATAACAGCACTATTAAACAACTTGGGGCCAGGGGTACAAACGCCTAACAACACTATGCTGACTCTCTTTTCAGAAATTCAAAGCACTTGGTAAAGATCATTTACCCATCTTCACAGCACACATGAATCACAGGCAGAGGCTGCTTTTGCATTCATGTTTAATTAATGGAGATTTTAGTCACGGGTCAGAGATAATCTCTCAGGGTTCATACTTTGGCTCATGCTCTCTTGTTTTGTTTTGTTTAAACTCCAAAACACTGGGCAGAGTAATGACTATTCATTAACGCAATGAAAATAAAATAGAACAAAGAATATGGGAAGCAAGATCCTCTTAAGCAAGAATGAGCAAACACGGAGAAGGCACGTTAACGACAGCATCGTCTGAGTCTTTTTAGAACCTGGCCTCCGTGCCACCGCTGGAGACTGGTGCTCTGTTGCTACTGTCCTAGGCTTGACTTTGCGCACAAGAGATACAGGAAAAACACAAAACATCATTCACTCATTAGACAGTGAACAGCATTATGGGAGCAGCTAAAAACAAAGTGTTGATGATCCAGTTGGTAGGCTCTCGTTCCCCCATGTGGACACTAACGACAGCATTCCCTGCTGATTTTAAATCTGTTTTCCAAATAGTCAATTATAGATAATTATTTGTCCTTAATATCGCCGTCTCTTTCATAGAAATTCTGTAATGATTTTTAAAAATTATAGTTGTATAGAGCTCTTTAAGACTTCAGAAAAAAGACTATAAATATTTTATTAGCATGGCTGAATGGAATTCTATTCCTGCATGTGATGAATTATATTTTCCTTACTCTTTCTCCAATCTCAGTTTGATCTCCATTTGGTAACTGCTCCAAATCAGGAAGGAGAGCACAGGCTTCCAATACTTGCTCATAAAATTGCTTCTGCATGGTGGAGCCAAAGAGAATGTTTTCTTGTAAAATGCAATTCTGAATCCAGGCCTGCTGGGCAACATAAGCCACGGAACCCTAAAAAGGAAAGAAATAAAAGAAACACTCCTAACAAGGGAAAAGAAAAAACATTGCATGTACCACATTAAAGGAACATAAACATATTTAGTCCATGGTTTTGTTTTCTTTTAACTTTAAACTGAATTTTTACAGAACTAGGTTATTTCTTAAATATAAATATATCCTATTTGCATTTTAATGTTATATATGTTTATTATAGGCCCTTTCAAATGAGTTACTTTTGTGCTTTTTTTATTTACTTTCTCTGTAGTTTCTATCTAAGTTATCTGTCTTTGGTGGAGTTTTCTGGAAGTAAAACTGGAAGTTTTCTGGAAGTAAAAGGCTGAGTGTATTAGCTCCAGCAGCCATTATAAGGTACCACAGACTAAGTTGCTTAAACAACAGAAATTTCTTTTCTCACAATTCTGGAGGCTAAAAGTCTGACAAGCTGTCAGCAAGATTTCTCCTGAGGCCTAAATCTCTAGCTTGTAGATGATTCCCTTCTTGAGTTTTCACATGGCCTTCTCTCCATGTGAGTATGTGTGTCTTAATTTCTTCTTGTAAGAACATCAGTCATATTGGAATAGGGCCCACCCTACTGACCTTATTTTAATTGCCTCTTTAAAGACCCTCTCTCCAAATACAGTCACATTCTTGGGATTAGGACTTCCAAATATCTATTTGGGGGCGGGAGGTTTGGCCCTAAGCCTGAAGTACAGGTTGCTCACTTGGGATCAATGCTTGTGGAAGAAAACAGGGTAGGAGGATTGGGTAGATGGAAAAGTCACACTGTGATACAGATCCCACAAGGTTTTGACCAACCCCCCAGAGAGACATAGAGGAGTATTATCCATCAGAGTTGTTCTGTGTTAGGCTAAATTGGCCTGACCTTCAGGAGTGGGGCCTTAGCCAGGCCAACCCTGAATGAGCTGGCTTGCTATATGTATTCCCACAGCTGGGAGGCAAGCCCTTCCTAGAAGGGGGATCTGGGTGGCACATCTGTGTCTTCCACATACTCACTGTTCCCAAGTTTATTTTTTGAAGATTTTATATCTCAAAATGATTCCTGAATATATGACAGTCTGCTGCATAAAATATCCTTTTAACTAACCCTTCTTTTCTTAGAAAGGACCCAAGTATTTGAACTAGAGACTTACCTTTCAATCTACCCCATGGACTCTATCCAAACATTGATTTTAAAGAATTTATTTTGACTGCTATGTGCTGTACAATAATGCAAAACACTGAACGTACTTTTTGACCTATGAACTTATGCGTATGTATATAACTATTAACATTTTGATTTCTATCAGGTACTTTAAAGATCCAAGATTAACTTTAATTCTTCTTTTTTCAGCATGTAAGACATGGAGTGGCTTTTGATCCAAAACAATGTAATTCTGATCCAACTTGATCTTGAACACAAAGGTGATTGCTCTTGAATAACCTTTAATTAGAATAATATTAAATCAATTCTCAAGTGATAAAGATTTTGAACACTTGCTATGTATTCGGCCAGATAAGGGGAAAGAGGATGAAAAACACAGGAGAAAAAGGCTGAAGAACAGCAAAAAAATGGCACAAAATATAAAACAGAAACTAAATACTACATTGAGAGGTATAGAGTCGATGTGCTGGTATAACTGGAACTACAGAAGAGTTGATCCATTTTCACAGAGATATAAGTTTTTCCTTTAATTTTTATACTATTATTTTAATTTTATACACAAATGAAAAGGGGTTTTTGTTTCATTTTATTCTTAATAATAAAACCACAATAGAAGATTTGCTAATTCAAAAATGGTCTTCCAAATCTGTAATGTTCCATCAAACAACACCGAACACTGAATACTCTGAATAAATAGTGCCTGGTGTGAACCTTTGATACTGAGAACCAGGAGACCGGAGGTTGAACATTGTAACATGATATTCCTCAAAAAATTCTCATGTGAAACCTTGAGGAACAGAAAGATAAAACACAAAAGCACCTTGTAAACACAAAGTGTCACGTCTATTGTTATGATTATTATTACTAAATCAGAGATAATAAGAATGATAGTTATAAATTTAGTATTAAAAAAGTTTTGGGAAATAATTCATATATGACACCTCATGTCCTGCCACTCCTCCAGACCAAAGAACTTTCTGAAGGACAAAGCGGCCAACTATACTGACAGACAATATCTGCTCTCTTCCACAAGCTTAGCTTAATTTAAACAAAGGGTTTCCTCTCAGCTTTATAATTAGGAACAGCATTGTTATGGTTTCTTGCATAACCATGAACATTTTCTTAATTTCAAACCCTCAAAGGTATCAGAAATAATCTTTAAATCTTACCATGAGAGTCTCAACAATCATAGTAAAGATAACAATAACCATTAAAATTCACAGGGAGCTATCTGACTCTGCCAAGAACCAGGCTAAGTCTTTGCACATTAAAGCATTAGATGAAACCCAAAATTGATATTGTTGTTATCTTGATTAATTTCTAATTATTTTTCAAGATCAAATAAAAGGCTACCTCCTCTCTAATATTTCTAACTCTTCAAGGCAGAATCTGTTGTTTTTTATACTTTGATCCATTTGTTTATGTCTGATTTAAATACTAGTCATAATTAATTTTAGTATCTCTCTCACTGGACTATGAACTCTGTAAAAAGAGGGGTATGTCATATTCGTGTTTATTTTGCTTTACTAAGTATCAAGAACACAGTATGTGTGCAATAATTGCTTGGTAAAAATAGCTGAAGAGACTAAATGAAAATAAAGTCAATATGATAATCACAATATTTTTAAAGGACACTCATTGGCCTAGGATATAGTACAATCATCTTCAACTATAGACAAAAGGCTGACTGCAATTGCTATGAAGAGCACAGGGTTACAAACACAATATACTTAAGGTTAAAAAGTAGGGGTATTCATTTCAGTATAATTGTATCAGAAAAACTCCCAGACATCATAGTTGATCCTAAAATAAGTAACAGTAATGCTGAGAGAGAATAATAAATGTAGAACTATTCATTGGAGGGCTGGAATCAGGAAAGATAAAAGGATATGAGGAAATACATATTATGAAGAAAAATAAAAGAGTTGGAATTGATTCTTCCTAGAGAGAAAACTGTGAAGAAACTGGTCTCACATCCATAGAACTTCTCCATCTTATCAGAAGTGAGGAGTAGGTTAGTATTAGCTTAGTATTTTATCCAAGAGCTAGTTAAACCTAAGGAAAAACTCATTAGATAGTCTAATGTTTCAAAAAAGAAACAGCTGATTAAGAACCTGTTGAATTCTTATTCCTATTGACCTTTAAGAATAGAACAAAAGGCTTGGAGTAGTCCTCTCCCTAGTCCAAGGGCTGAAATTTAAAAGTAAGCTATTAATATTATTATTTTTCTGATTTTTTTCTAGGTCAAAAATCCTACCCATGAGCAACTACAAGACTTCTTAGAAATGTGGCTGTAATTACTTAGGGAACTTTGCAATGGATGATAATTAGAAAGCAAATCAAATTAAAATATAAATCACATTAGTTTCTCTATAATTGGTTGCAATTCAGTTAATATCATCAAACAATTACCATAAGCATTCATAAATGATTTGCTAAAGTATTTGGAGGACAGAATGCTGTTACTAAGCCATCCATAGCTAATCAATTTTTGTGGAAATTGAAATGTTTGTTACAAACTAGAAATGCCCATTACATCCTTGCATCTTCAATTTGATTTGATAAATTCTTAGGATACTAACCATGTGTTGGCTATGGCCTATTACACTAGGAGATAGAGAATGAATGTATTGTTGGCTCTACCTTTCTTTGAACAACTCCTGTAAGTTTCTCCATTTCCCCAAGCATGGCAGAAAGCACAGATGATTTTCCAGATCCAACTTGCCCTATGACAGCCACTAAAGCTCCTTCTGGAATCTTTATGTTCAAGCTGCATGACAAGAAAAGGAGAGAGTTGATATAGGAAGTTCTTGTTACAGTTTTCAATGTATGTTCCTAGATAAATTAGAGCATCATCCTTGAAATTGCTTCTATTCATATGAGACTACACTATTCTATGAATACCCAACCTTTCAAACTGCAAACAACAAATGCTACAGAGGAAACAGAGGAAATGAATAGAAAGCAAGAGAGGGAAAAAAAAAACTATAAAAATGAAACGTATTGTGAGAGATTTAAATAAAAAGCCTTGTAAATTTCAATATATTCATCTTCTGCTTTAAAAACTCCAAGAAATATGGGGCAACTGGGTGGCTCAGTCGGTTGACCAGCCGACTCCAGCTCAGGTCATGACCTCACAGTTCATGAGTTTCAGCCCCGCATTGGGCTCTGTGCTGACAGCTCAGAGCCTGGAGTTTGCTTCAGATTCTGTGTCCCCCACTCTCTCTGCCCCACCCCTGCTTATGCTCTGTCTCTCTCTGCCTTTCAAAAATGAATAAACATTAAAAAATTTTTTTTTAAACTCCAAGAAATAAAAATATGGAACATTATAGAATTCAATGCTAAAATATTTTTTGTTTTTAATTTTTCCCAAATTATGACTTACTTTTTAAGTACTGGAATCCCTGTTTTATCCCAGGAGAAGGAAGCATTTGTAAAACCAATGGCATGATCTGAGAAGAAAAATAAATACAATGGTGCATTTTAGAGCCAATTACCTTCAACCCAGAAGTCAAATAAATATTGAAGGCAGAGAAAATGCTGACCTCCTATGTAGTTTGTTTCAATATTTTGAGGAAGAAGCTCCTCAGTGTTGAGAAAGTCTTCCAACCGACCCAATGATATTCTTGTCTATCAGAATAAACACAGATGGAATTTATTTGGGGGTCAAGGAGAGCTTCAACTAAAAAAATTTTGTTGGGACTCTACAGTACGATTAAAAATATTTGATGCAAATGGAAGATATTGATATAAATTTTCAGTTAGCATAGTTTGAATTATTTTAATGTTTATAAATAATTTCATTCCTAAAAAGAAAGAACAGCTTCAAGGATCAAAGACCAAAACAAACATCATATATGCAGGAAGGCATGAGAAAAAGAAACAAAAACTACTCCTTAACACT